>NC_072406.2:139682833-140002666 GCF_028858775.2 Pan troglodytes | reverse complement strand
GAGAGCAGAATCAAGGAGTTACAGGTCACGATAGAGATCTCTCCTTGTTTATCCTGTAAACAGAAACCCACAGGGACCCAAATACCCCATTGATCTCTTCCTCTGCCACCCCCTTCATTTAAGCAAATAGATAACAGTGATTCCAAGTCTCCAAGAGAGTGGAGGGGAGTACTGGGGCTTTGCCCTTTTCTAAGATAGCTTTGGGTGCCTGGAAAACCCCCACCCACTGGGACTTGATTCATCTTCTTCCCTGGCACCCTGCTTTGCCAGGCCAGGCTGAGCCCTGCACCCTGGCTGTGAACTAAGGAAACCCACAAACCTGTAATATTTTTCAGAGAACAATAAAGACATTTCTCAGTCCCTGAGCAATTACAGGACTCTGTTTGTGCATGAGAAATAATCAAATCCTCCTGCAAACTAATGAATTTGGAGATAAAACTGATGGGGAAAATCTGGAAGGAAATACTGGTGGCCCAGGAAGTGAGCTGAATGCCCTGGAGGACACTCATAGGGCGGGTAGGGTCTCGGGCTCCAGGCAGTCTCCCCAGGTTGTCCTCTCTCCTCTCCATCCCACAGTGGCCTGGGACTCAAGTTCTCTTTTACCATCAGGAAAGAGAGAGCGGCAAATCCAGCGTTTGCCGTATCAGGGGGTCTCTGGGCTGCACTCCCCAGGACATGGCCACACCCTCGGTCTGGCTTCATCATGTTGCCCCAGCCCTAGCCCTGTTGAGATGCACTGGAGACCACCTCACACAGTGCAGTTTGACTTGTGCTTAACTTTCTTTTTTTTTTTTTCCCCACAGTTGAGTCCCCTTGGTGAAAGGCCAGTGTGGTTGGCCAAGCCTTCCTGCTGATGGACCAGGTCATCCACGAAGCTGCCTCAGGACTAAGACAGCTCCCAGCGGAACAGCACCTTGCCAGAGAAGCTCTGGTTGGGGGACAGCATTGCTGGGCATCAGCACCCGCTGCCATTACCCTTGTGTGTGTGTGTGTGTGTGTGTGTACCATGCACATGTGTGGCTCACTCGGAGGTGAGAACCCAGCATGGGCATGCTGCTGTGTCTGCGCTTGTGAGACAGTATTTTTCCTTCAAAAGTCAGCCAGGGGGAGAAGATTCATCTGCCTATAGACTCACAGTTCTCATTGGTGTCTTGGGCCTGGGAAAATGCTTTACATGTTCAAAGGAGACAGAAATCACCACTCTGCAGAGCTTCAGGCCCTGTGTCCACCAAAGAGACTTGCAGAGCTACCCATCCTGGCCCCAACGGCAGGAGGGGCATCCTCCCTCCAGACCATCAGCATTCTGCATCATCTAACAGTGCTGGCATAGCAGGCCTCCCTACTCTCCTGCAAAAGAAGCTAACACCTGCCCAGGGTGGCTACCAAGGGAGGATCTGACATTTGTGGTGTGGATGAGGCACCTGCCACAGAGGTGGTGCCCATTCAATGCTGGGTTCTTCCCTTGGAGTTCCTTTATTGTGTTGACAGCCACCCCACCATGGTCTGGCCTGCTCATACCTTCCCATCTCCCTTCTCATGACTTGTCTTGTAAGATGTCCAGTGCTTATTATATGGTGGGTGGATAGGATGAGCTTCATTTATTAATTTTATATTACACACATTAACAACAAACAGAAATCAACCAGAAATATTTCATAGTCCTTGGTCAACCATTTGGATGGCTACAGAAGTCCAGTGGAAAAGTCAAGGTCAGTATTAGTTCTACCTTACAGAGAAGGTAACTGACCTGCCCATGACCACAGGGATAGGAAGGAGCTGAGCCAGGTACAGGCTTTGGTCTGGGTGCTGATGGGTCCTGGGCTCTTCCCAGCACAGAGATTAGAAGGGAGGGACTGTGAGGCCCTTAGCCATGCACACAGTGGACTCTCCTCTCATCTTTGGCCATCTGGACTGGACAGAGAAGCTGTGGTGAACTTCAGAGGGAATGTTGTGATCACATCACTCATTTATTACATGAATCATTCATGTATTCACTCCTTCATGTATTTGCCACCTGTTGAGTGATGTCTTCTGGGCAACCAGTACTGTGGAAGATGCAAAAGATGGAAGATAAGACCCCTATTCCTAGGGACCTTGCTGGCATTGCACAACTTGTCTTAAAACCTCTGTATGCTCACCTGCTTTCCAAGTTCATAGAGGAGAGCACCCCCTTTGAACCTGTAGGATAAACCCTTAAACTGAAAAGCACCCTAAAGAATTAGAACTTTCAAAATTAAATGGACACACACATTCACACACATTTTGTTTTGCAAGTTGCTTCAGGGTCCTGCAGCAAATCTTAATAATAAAGGCCGTACCTGTGTGATAGAAGCTTTCTAAACCCCACATTTATTTTAATCTTGGGACGCCAGTCTGGTTTTCTCCTTCTTCCAAAGCACATTGTATTAGTCTATTCTCATACTGCTAATAAAGATATACCTGAGACTGGGTAATTTATAAAGGAAAGAGGTTTAATTGACTCACAGTTCCACATGGCTGGGTAGGCCTCAGGAAACTTACAATCATGGCAGAAGACACCTCTTCACAGGGTGGCAGGAGGGAGAATGAGAGCTGAGCAAAGGGGAAAGCCCCTTATAAAACCATCAGATCTCGTGGGAGCTCACTGACTATCACGAGAACTGTATGGCGGAAACTTCCCCTGTGATTCCGTTATCTCTGCCTGATCCCACCCTTGACAAATGGAGATTATTACAATTCAAGGTGAGATTTGGGTGAGGACACCAACCAAAACCATATCACACATATTAAAAAAAAACGGAAAGAGATAATCGATATTTCAGAGTGAGAAGCATTATTCAATCTCTAAGTCTTAGCAGACCAGAATTGAAACAAGAGAAACCAGATATGAAATTCATGCTGCTGAATCTCAGTTTAGGAAGCCTCAGTGTTTCCTAAGGCTGTCCAAATCCCACTCAAACACCAAGCCATTACAGGGTGATATGCTTTGTTGTACCAAGTCTTCTTCTCTGCTAACACCACTGAGTGCATACTGAGCTCCTCAACGGCACCTGCAGTTGCCATCCTCGCCATCCTCTCCTGCTTCAAAGCTGGCCTCCCTATGTCAGGTTACTGAGAGGTAAATTACTACCCAGAGGAAGATTACTGACACTCTTGACAGTTCCCCGACTCCTTAAAGTGGGCTCATTTTTATCTCATAGGAGACACCTCTATGTGAGATGATATTGATAATCAGGCTGAAGGGCTAAAGCTTTGATGTTGGCTGCAAGTACAATCAGCAGATGGAAACAGGTCAGTTTGTGGAATGCCAGAAAGTTGTGGGTCATCTCAGCTTAGTCCAAATTTAATGCCTAACTTTGAATTCTACCTAGAAAAAAAAGTAGTTTATGAAGTGAGACTTAATAGGTGGGGAAACACCATTCTAGATTCTCTGTGCTGTTTAGCGCAAAGATGTTACCAGCTCTCCTTGGAGGCTTCCTATCGTCAGCAAGGCCAGGACAGAGTTGCTGAGCATGGATAAGGAAGCCCATGCTGGGAACATCCCCAGACTGTGCATGAGGTTTCAGCCTGCGCGTGGCTCTGTTGCTTAACAGCCCTGGAACCTTGAGCACGTCAGTTCCCAATTCCTCTCTTTCTCCACATATATAATTAAATTCCAACAATGGTATTTTCTTGTTTGAGTAATGCCAACACAAAAATAATGATGATCAATTTTTACTAGGTGCTGGCATTGTTCTAAGCATTTTGCATATAATATCAGTCCTTACAATATAACGGTCTGAAGTTGCATGATTACTTCCATTTCCCTGCTGGGTCAACTGAGGCCTGGAGAGGTTACATAACTTGCACAGGGTCACACAGCTAGTAAGTAGTGGAGTGGGGAAGCATCCAGGTGGTTTGGAGGGGTCTGTAAGAGCAGTGATGTGTGAAGGAGTTGCAGGTGAGGTGAAGGGCATTTTTGAATTTGCATCTTATGTGTCTATCTGCACCCCTCCGCTTCTCCTCACTGCTCACTCAGCTGCCTGGATTCAGTGTGTCCTCACTGCATAGACACCTGCGGGCTCTGCTACCTTCCCAAATCACCTCCCGCTTGGGTAGAAAGCCATTGATCTAAGTCGGCTTCACTGCAGAATCCAGTCCCAACTATGCCTTTGGCAAAAGACACCTGAGCAAATTCTGTCCTTTTTTTCTTCTCTCGTCTGAGGACAGTGGGCTTGAACCCAGCCAACCTACAGGGGTCAGCTTGCCCTCAGATCCAGGTGCACTGCCCTTGTAGGCAGGACTCAAGGCTGTTTGTGACTAGCAGTATGCGTAGGCCACATGAGACCTTTCGAAAGGCAGGGACAGAACATTTTTACTTACAGTGAGCGTTCTGATCAGCTGGAGCTAAGTGTTTTCCTGAAATGTCATTCCAGCGTGGTTAGAAGCTGCCTTGAGAAAGCTCCACTCATTCCCAGATGTGATCGTGGGCTCGGCGAAAGTCAATATTGCTCACTTGGAGACTCAGAAAACCAGCCCAGAAATGAAGAGCCCTTGACGCCGAGGCAGGCCTGCCCTTGACGGCATGGGCCCTGATCCTGGCTATGTAATTGGAAGATACTTCATTTTCTGTGGCTAGCAGATGCTTTTGTGAAGCCTCTTCCCCGTCTGCCTCTCAGAACTCTGCTTTTCACTGCACTATATGTGGTGACAAATACTGATGGACAGAGATTGTGGAAGCCTCAGGATTCTTCTTGGCAGAATGTTTAGGAGCCCCCACCTTCCTCCCGCTCATCCTGTGGTTGAGTTGAACATGCCTGATGCTAAAGACCTGGAGCAGGCTGTGCCCTGAGGCTAACTTCCTGATCATTTAAAGGTGCTCACTTGGCAACGCACATGCTATCAGCCCTCGAAAACTGTCAATACCTGATCTGCGGCAATGCCGTTCTCAGCTCTTAAAAGGCTTATGTAAGGAAATTCCTTCTTCAGCTGAGGCCTCCAGGGAATACAATTTTATTTGTATAATAAGGCTCAGAAAATAAGCTTAACTTGAAGCTGTGCTACCCAGTGGCTCCCACCTTGGCCTTGATGGACAACTGCAGTTACGAGAGAAATAGCTTCAGGATGCAGGACCAAATGGTCCCTCCACCATCCTTACTGACCTAGGCTTTCTGATTTACCTGGCTGCCTGGCGAAAGCCTTCATCATCAGGCCTTAAATCAACCTAACAGGGGCAGCCTGCCGACCCTACCTCATCCATCTTCATTTGTCTTTTGCAAATAGAGGAAGGCAGCAGAGTTGCCACCTTCTTCTTCCATCTTCAGCAAGTGACTTCAGAAACCCCAAAACAAAACTTTGTGACGGAAATTCCTCATGTAGTTTCTGGGCTTGCGTTGCTAACAAGAAATGTGTTTATCTGTGCTGTCTGGATTGTAGACTCAGGGAAACAAAAATAATTCTTGCCTCTATAATTTTTTGTCATTCCTCATTTCTAATCTTTTGGAAGTGAACTGCTATTCCCATTACAAATTGAGAGACTAGGGGCTGGGCGCAGTGGCTCATGGCTGTAATCCCAGTACTTTGGGAGGCTGAGGCAGGCAGATCATTTGAGCCCAGGAGGTGGAGACCAGCTTGGGCAAAATGGCAAAACCCTGTCTCTACAAAAAAAAAAAAAAAAAAAAAATAGAAAAATTAGCAAGATGTGGCACACACCTATGGTCCCAGCTACTCGGAGACTGAGGAGGGAGGATCACTTGAGAATAGGAGATAGGGTTGCAGTGAGCCATGATAGTGCCTCTCCACTCCAGCCGCCTGGGTGACAAAGTGAGACCTAAACAAAACAAAACAGAACCTACCGACAACAACAACAAAAAAGAAAGATTAAGGGTATTTTTATTTTTTATTTTTATTTATTTTTAATTTAATTTTATTTTATTTTAAGTTCTGGGATACATGTGCAGGATGTGCATGTTTGTTACACAGATAAACGTACGCCACCGTGGTGTGCTGCACCTATCAACCCATCACCAAGGTATTAAGCCCCACAGACATCAGCTATTTATCCTGATGCTCTCCCTCCCCTCACCCCTGCCCCATGACAGGCCCCAGTGTGTGTAGTTCCCCTCCATGTGTCCATGTGTTTTCATTGTTCAGCTCCCACTTATGAGTGAGAACATGTGGTGTTTGGTTTTCTGTTTCTGTATTAGCTTGCTGAGGATAATGGCTTCCAGCTCCATTCATGTCCTTGCAAAGGACATGATCTCATTCCTTTTTATGGCTGTATAGTATTCCATGGTATACATGTACCATATTTTCTTTATCCACCTATTTTTAATGGGCATTTGGGTTGATTCCATGTCTTTGCTATTGTGAATAGTGCTACAATAAACATACATGTGAATGCATATTTATAACAGAATTATTTACATTCCTTTAGGTATATACCCAGTAACGGGATTGCTGGGTTAAATGGTATTTCTCTTTCTACATCCTTGAGGAACTGCCACACTGTCTTCCACAATAGTTGAAGACAGTGTACATTCCCATCAACAGTGTAAAAGCGTTCCTATTTCTCCACAGCCTCACCAGCATCTGTTGTTTCTTGACTTTTTAATTATTGCCATTCTGACTGGCATGAGATGGTATCTCATTTTGGTTTTGATTTGCATTTCTCTAATGATCAGTGATGTTGAGGTTTTTTTTCATATGTTTGGCAGCCACATGAATGCCTTCTTTTGAGAAGTGTCTGTTTATATCCGTTGCCCACTTTTTGATGGGGTTGTTCGTTTTTTTTCTTGTAAATTTGTTTACGTTCCTTGTAGATTCTGGATATTAAACCTTTGTCAGATGGATATATTGCAAAAGCTTTCTCCTATTCTGTAGGTTGTTTGTTCACTCTGATGACAATTTCTTTTGCTGTGCAAAAGCTCTTTAGTTTAATGAGGTCCCATTTGTCAATTTTTGCTTTTGTTGCAATTGCTTTTGATGTTTTTGTCATGAAATTTTTTCCTGTGCCCATGCCCTGAATGGTATTGCTTAATCAATATGCAAAAATCACAAGCATTCCTATACACCAACAATCGACAAGCAGAGAGCCAAATCATGAATGAACTCCCATTCACAATCGCTACAAAGAGAATAAAATACTTAGGAATACAGATAACAAGGCATGTGAAGGACCTTTTCAAGGAGAACTACAAACTACTGCTCAAGGGAATAAGAGAGGAAACAAACAAATGGAAAAACAGTCTATGCTTGTGGATAGGAAGAATCAATATCGTGAAAATGGCCATACTGCCCATAGTAATTTATAGATTCAATGCTATTCCCAGTAAACTACCATTGACATTCTTCACAGAATTAGAAAAAATTACTTTAAAATTCATATGGAACCAAAAATGAGCCTGTATAGCCAAGACAATCCTAAGCAAAAAGAACAAAGCTGGAGGCATCACACTACCCAATTTCAAACTATACTACAAGGCTACAGTAACCAAAACAGCATGGTACTGGTACCAAAACAGACACATAGACCAACAGAACAGAATAGAGATCTCAGAAATAAGACCACACTTCTACAACCATCTGATCTTTGACAAACCTGACAAAAACAAGCAATGCGGAAAGGATTCCCTATTTAGTGAATGGTGTTGGGAGAACTGGCTATCCATATGCAGAAAATTGAAACTGGACCCCTTCCTTATAATGAATAGGGATATTTTTAAATCCTTTTAATTTATGGTTAAGGATATCACAGCTAATAAAGCATAATAAAAAGGCATAAAAAGCAAACATTTAGAATCACATGCCTTCCAGAACAAAGATCTTCATTTTACAGAGATGTTTTGTTAATAAAACCATTTAGTCGATAAAAAGTAGGACACAGAGACATCTGTCTTTTAACAGAACAAGACAAGGTTTTTGTCATTATGAAATTAATATGCATACCTCAGAGCTAAGAACTCGGGACTGACTGATGCTTTAAAATAAAACCAAAAAAATGTCCTGCCTACAAATGCTGTTTTCAAAGAAGGGCTGTTGTGATTGGTGGAGAGGAAGAGGGGTGCACTGGGGTTTAACAGGAGACGCTGAGGGGGTGCAGTCTGCTTGCCGTGTCCCCAGGTTGCCTGCCTCTATTCCTATTAAAAGTCAAGTGTGGGCAACCCCAGTGGATTCCTTGATCCCTGTATTTTCCCAAATTGAGACCTAGATGATTCACTCACAGGAGGCTGCCACCTCTAGGGACTCATGTCCAGTTTTCCCTTGGAAGCGAAGTTCCTTCACCCTGCATCTGGACCCCAACACTCCTGCTCGCCCGCCGGCTGCTGATGGAGACTTCACCTCTTGCTGTCACAGACACTACACAAAAGACTTCTCTGTGCCCGCTTTGCAGTGCTCCTTCTCCAAAGAAAATGTCTAGTGATGAAGCTGGTTTCTTTTCCTCCAAGTGCAATTTCTGGCAAGTGTCCAAGGATCTATCTGCTGTATAATTTCAGCATGACAACTTAATCAGCATTTCTCCACTGCTGGTTTGTTTTTTATTTATTTATTCTTTTTTTTTTCCAGAATTTGAAAAGCTTGTTAGCAAAGAGAGAGAAGAAAAATGAGAATGTCTGGAGCTTCCTTTCTGTTACATCTCTTTGAACAGAAAAACAATCATCACCAACCCAAGTCAGCTCACTGAGCTTCTGTCACCGCGACTCTGCAGAAATGAGGAAGAATGGAATTTCTCCTCCAAACTTTTCCAAATTAAATAATGAGTTTTTGTAGTTTCAAAAATATGACTCACTTCAATGAAGAAAATTATAAGTCCCTTCCTATTTGCTTTTCTTAGAGCTTTCTGATGTATGTGAGTGAGAAACACCCACCTCCACCAAACCAATAACAAGGCTGAGTATTTTTCTTTGCACAAAATTTCTTGGTGTCTTTCATTTGTACTAATAATTAGGAGACCACCCTAGTGAGAATCCCCCCATGACAATGGGGAGTAATTGCAGTGAGAAATTAGTCTAAATTAGTGAAAAGACAAATTTTGCCATTTGTCAAATGACACATCAATTGTTCTTACATCATCATCCGTCTTTTAAAGTTCAAGTCTGTCAACCAGAAGAAAAGGCATTAAACACCAAACAAAAGGAAAATAGACTTCTGATTCCCATTTCCATTCTGCATGTGAGTTCTGAAGGAATCCTGCCATCACACATGGGCCTCGGGGGCATCCTCTAGCGTCCTTAATTAAGGGGTCCGAATGTGTCTCCACAGTCATTCTTGGCATTGCCCAAAGTGACTGTAGCTCAGGAGAGAAAATGAAGAGAAAAATGAACATGCATTATCAAGAGATGTGTGTGTGTGTGTGTGTGTGTGTGTGTCCCTACAACAGCTTCACTTACAAAGTAGTTGAAAAAGAGGGGCTGCTTCATCACAAGCAGACAGCTTTCTGCAGGTGTCTATGTAAACTGATGCCAACGACAGACATCTGGTTTATAGAGCCCCAGGGAAGCCAACTGGAAATTCCAAGATCTCTTTTTGCAAAAGTTTGGAGGCAGCTTCACAATGTTACAGCGGAGTTTCTAACCCTGGGCACTGCTGAGGTCTTAAGCTGAATCATTCTGTGTTGCAGGGACTGTCCTGGGCATTTTAGGATATTGAGCGGCATCCCTAGCCCTGCCTGCTAGATTCCGGAAGCACCTTCCCTGCCCCCAGCTGTGACAAGCAGAGATGTCTCCAGACTTTACCAAATGCTCCCCAGGGAGCAAAATCACCCTGAGTGAGATCCACTGGAGTAGAGACCTGTGTGGGGACAGGGTGGCGGCATTTGTGTGTGTGTGTACACACGTGAGCTGTGCATGTTACTGGTAATGGAAAGTTGAGCTTAAGTGGCCAACATATTTAGAGAGTCCTCGGTGGAGCTGACCCCAGCCATGTGGTACTTTTCTAAGGGATGCTGGTTTCATAGTAGAGCAGGTTCTTTGTTTACCTTCTGGAAGAGACGGCAGCCAGTGTCTTTAGGAAAATGAGTCTGATGTGTTGTGGAAAAGCTGTCCTCACCTGGCTTTCAGGGTTTTGCCTTCAGCCTCATCTGCCCAGCTGTTCTCCTGGACCCCCTCTTGGTCCTTAAGGTTCTTTGGGACAATATCCTAAAATGCACAGGACAGTCCCCATAACACAGCATTGTCCAGGTGACAGGGAGTGTGGATTTGAGAAGATGCCTGTGGGCCACTCTCAAGGCCCTGTGTCTGCGCCCGTAGCCATGTCCGCAGCCTGCCTGGCCACTCTCCTGATCACTGAGGGAGAGTTTCCCTGGAACGGGGTCTGTGCCTTGCTCAGGGTCCTTCAGTGGCCTGTTCCCACTCTCCCCGTGGCCTCTTTAAAGCTAGGAAAGGCACCATTTGCAGGGAAAGGAAAGCCACACTGAGCAGCTCCCTGTGCCTCCCCTCACTGTGATGCCTTCTTGTTTTGGGGACCAGTTGCAGGGACTCAAAGGGAATCATCAGTTCTAGCCTTAAAGAGCAAACTTTATGGAGTACAGGTTAGGTGGGAGAGGCTGTGAGTAGGCGGGCACAGGGGTGTCTCTGCCCTTCTCATTGATCCGCCCACCACCCAGCCACAGAGCACAGACAGCCTGCTCTGCCAGGCATCCAGCCAGGTGCTGGGACTCGATGGATGAAAGAGATGGTGCCTTCTCTCCAGCGGCTTGAGGTTGAGTGTGTGGGTGGGGGTAGACCATCAGCAGCACTGTGGTCAGACACAGGCCTATGGTGGAGTTGGAGAGGCAGATGGCACTGGCCTCTTTTCTCTCAGGAACCCTCCTGGAGATGGACACACTGGGCAAGCCTGTTCAAGTCTTAAGGCCAGGTTGAAGAACAAGCCAGCAAGGGTTTCAGGGACCACTCAGGCAGCAGGGAATGAATGGCAAAAGGAGGAGGAACTGTGAGCCGGGGGTTCCACCCTATCCCTGGAAGGTGACGTGGAGCCGAGGCCCCAGGTGGGGTCAGCCCACTGTCCTTGACAGGACCAGCTTGGCAGAGCCTGGAGCTTGTGGAATAGAGAAACTGCAGTGGGCTGTATGCTTCCCATGGGGAAGGTCCTGCAGAGCCCCACAGCGCTGCTGTGGAGTCCCCGTGGCGGTTGAAGGAATAGCTCGGCTCATGGCCAGAGGGTGTGGAGAGGATGTGAGCATGGGTGAGGACGGATGTGACCAACTTTACATACTTTTGTAAAGATGACTTCCTTACCCCTGCTCCCCAGAGTGGACGTCTGGGTCTTCCTGGCGTCAGAGGCATTGTTCAGGGGTAGAAGGCAGTGGGAACTGACATCCCAAGCAGCTTCAGCAGGCCGTGTGTCCCTGGGCAGGAGGAAGCCGGAGGGCAGATAGATGCTGGTCCAGGGCTCAGGCACTGGTTGCCAGATTAAGCACATAAAAATGCAGACAGCTCCATTAAATATGAATTTTAGATAAGTAACAAATGGGACATATTAATACTAAAAGTTATTTATTGTTTATCTGAAACTCAAATTTCACTGAGTGTCCTTTATTTCCTCTGGCACTGCTCCCGGACACCCTGGCTCAGCTGAGCCCAGGGGAGGCCTCCCACTGACACCTGCGGGTGGGGACAGGGAGGTGCTGGCGGACGGGAAGGTAGAGCCCATCCCAGCCCCACTCCACCTTCCTGGGACAGTCATCTCACCGCTCAGCTTCTGCCGTTGAACAAGGAAGGCTTTCCCCAGGCCCTTTCCGGAACTATTGATCTATAATTTAATTACCTTTTGCTTTTTACCTGTGCCATCTGTTACAATAAAACCCATACAACATGACTGACGTCGAAACCTTCAGTGAAGCTGCCAAGTTTTAAAATCTCATACCATTTTCCCCGAATTGTGTTTTTAAGGACAACAACAGAGAAACAAAATGAAATATGTTTTTTCCCTGTAAAACTACCCAGGAACAATCTGTATCATGAGTTGCCAAGAAGAAAATGAAAATATTCTACAACCCTTTTTTGCGAAGAAAAAACTATCAGCATTATGTAACATGTGACAATTACTAAGCCCAATACCCAACCTGAAGTAAACAATAAATGTCAGCCATAATAGTTGCTATTATGATTTTGTAAGATGTTAATGTTTTCTAGAATACAGTTTGGTAAACTCTGGCCTATCCTTTTTCCACTAAAACAATATTACTATTATAAAGAAAAAAATTTTTTGAATTAGTCAGTTGTTTGGTCAAGATGGCCTAGTGAAATAAATCAACAAGTTTAGACATGAATGCTTTTAATCCTTAAAATTTCAGTCAAATAAAATGTGGAAGCCATGGCCACCCTTACTTACAGAATGGAACGAGAAGAGAATGTAAATGGACAAGAAGCTGGACTTCCCCTGAGTTGAATAATCCCTCACACCTAGCACTTCCTCAGAGTCCTCAGGCCCATTCACTGAGGTCAGGAGCAGTTGTGCTGAAAGCAGCAGGCATTTGACTACATTTCTCAGGCTATCTCCATTATACCAAGATGAGCACTAACATTAGTTTATAGCTTAGGTGCACAACTTCAGAACCAAAAGAGAACTCCCCTCCCAGTCTAATGGGGTCAAACGATGAAGTAAATCACAAATGGCAATTGTTGAGAGATTGTACTGTGCACAATACTGCCCTCGTTTCACAGGTGGAGACCAACCTGCCCTCCTGCCTGCAGCTGGGACCCTCTATGTGCCTCCGTGCTCCCCCTCACTGGCCTCATTGCCTTTGCCTGACCCCCTTCCACACAGCAGATATGTTACCAGTGGAGGGTGTCCAAGTTCTTGGTGTTTTGAACCAAAAAATTGGACAAAACGCACAAACAAAGCAAGGAAAGCATGAAGCAACGAAAGCAGAGATTTATTGAAAACGAAAGCACATTCCACAGGGTGGGGGCGGCCTGAGCAAGGGGCTCAAGAGCCAGGTTACAGAATTTTCTGGGGTTTAAATATCCTCTAGAGGCTTCCCATTTGTTACTTGGTGTATTCTCTATGCAAATGAAGAGGCTGAGGGAGGTTACAAAGTGATTTACCTGGTGTACACCCTATGCGAGTGAAGGAGATGTTTCCTGTCATAGCTGAAGCAGAATTACAAAGTTCTGTACTCGGTTGTAGAAAGTTGGGGTTCTACTGTTTCAGTTCTAGGAAGCCCTTAGGCTCCCTGTCCACAGACCCTATTCTCCTGCTTCAGCTATGGGGGTGTTTCTGGAATGCCGAGCTGGTCAGCCAGTCTTCCTCCCTCCCCACACATAATGCCCTTGCATTTCTCTTACGAGAAGATTTGTTAGTAAGCCCCTGAGCTGGGAGTCTGCCTGGGCCCTCTCCCTACCCTCCTGTGTCTCACTTTCCCTCCCTTTCTATGCCCCAGTTGCAGTGCCCTCTGAGCCTCTGCATCCTCCACTCTCTGTTCTACCCCAGGGCCTTAGCATATGCTGTTCCCTTGGCCAGGATGCTTTTCCCTTCTTGTAGCTGATAATCTGATAGGGCTGCCATAGCAAAGTATCACAGGCTGGGGGCTGCAACAAACAGGAATGTGCCTTTTCACTCTTTTGGAGGCTGGAAGTTTGAGATCAAGGTGTGTGCAGGGCTGGTTTCTTGAGTCTTCCCTCCTTGCCTTGCAGATGGCCACCTTTACTCTGTGTCACCACGTGGTCTCTCCTCTGTGTGAAGCCTGTGTCCTAATTTCTTCTTCTTATAAAGACACCAGTCAGATTGGATTAGGGCCACCCTAATGACCTCATTTAGTTCTAATTCCCTTGTTAAAGGCTCTCTCCAAATTCAGCCACTTTCTGAGGTCTCAAAAGTATGAGTTTTGGAGGGAATGCATTTGAGCCTTTAATGCTGCGCTGAAGCCACTCTGTCTCCAGCCCTGTAACCCTGAGCGGGCTCTGGCTTCTGGGAGGCATTCAGAGCACCACGCCTCTCTCCTTCCAAGCATTTGGCAGGTTGGGTTTTTGTGAAGTGAGTGGGATTGCATGTCCCCCTTAGACTGTAGTCTTCGTGGGGACAGGTCCCGGATTAGTCTTCCTGTCTGATCCATTCCTCGTTTGTCACAATTGCCAGCACATAGTAGGCACTTAATAGGAATGTGTTGATCCAATTTGATAGTGCAACAGGGTGACTATAGTCAATGATAACTTAATTGTACATTTTTAAATAACTAAAAGAATGTAATTGGATTGTTTGCAACACAAAGGATAAATGCTTGAGGGGATGGAGACCCTATTCCTCATGATGAGGTCATTTCACATTGCATGCATATATCAAAACATCTCATGAATCCTATAAATATATGCACTTAGTATGTACCCACAAAATTTCTTTTAAAATTTATGAAACAGAATCTGTTGAATGAATGATTTCCTGAAAGTCTCTCCTCCAGCAAAGGGCAGACCAGCATTCCACTCCAGGTTTCCTTTCAGGACATGCAGCCTGCTCCCTGGCATCGCCCCACCACTGGGAATGACTGGGCCCATCTTGCTTTCCAGGGCGTAAACCCTGAGCAGGGTGCCAACTTGCCGGGCAGTGCAGCGTGAGCCATGTCAGTGCAGGGATGCTGTTGCTCACCCTTTCATTCATTCAAGCATTTACTAGAGCCACTTTTCTTCCAGGGATTTTCCCACTAGATCAGCAGTTTTGAGACAGTCAGGGACATAACCATGTCCTTGGGAGGCAGCAACCACGGAGACCTCACCGTCCACACACAATATGCGCTGTAGTCAAGCTCATTCCAGCAAAGCTGCCTCCGGTAAGGACTTTCTCCTGTAGAGGGTACATGCATTTTGATTTTACCTGTCCTCAAACTGACCCTTTTTTATAATAGTAAAAAACACAGCCCTGGGTGGAGATTTAAGATGCTAATGAGACATGCGACATATGAGCAAGCATGTACAGCTACAGTGCATGGGCACCCAGAGGAGCACCCAGAACATGCTAATGAGCAACACCTCTCCCACCCCCTTATGAATAATCACAGAAGACTCCCATAAGGGATCTTCCCATTAATGGTCAATGTTGTCTCATCTTTACAGACATTCACCCTGCGTGCTCTCAGGGTGTTGTCTCCTCTGCATTTCACTTACAAAATACTCTTTCTCCTGTGCAGTAAATTGCTCTGTGCTGCATCTCCTTTGCTGTGTGTCTTTTGTTTAAATTCTTTTAAACTAAGAAGACAAGAACCGAGGTCTCACAACAGTTGCCAACAGTTTTACAAACTTTAAGGAAGCAGAATCATTGAAGCCTTGCCTGACTTCCCACTACAGAAAATGAAAAAAATGAAAAAGGATGTGTACTGAGTTGAATCGTGTCTCCCACTTCGGGAAAAAAAAAAGAAAAAGAAAAAGAAAAAAGAAAGATATGCTGAAATCCCAGGTCTTAGCACCTTAGAATATGAGCTTACTTAGAAACAAAGTCATTGTGGATGTAACCAATCAAAATGAGGTCTTGCTGGGGTGGAGTGGACCCTACCCCAATATGACTGGTGTCCTCTAAGGAGGCCACATGAAGATACTTCTTGGAGAGAGGAGTAACAAATTTGTGGATGTAGTTTAAAATCACAGCAAGGATAGTACATTTTTAAAGCATAGACTAGTGGAATTTCAGTTTTCTGCCAGAGGGAGGGATACATGTGGAATCAGGATTCTAGAAATTACCAGTGCTCTACCTTTCTGTGAAGATGCCTCTGACTTGGGAGGCTGAGAGACAGGTGCCTCTTGAGGATTCTGCAGGGCATCTCTGGAAACCCTGGGCTGGCAGGAGTCTCCTTTATTTGTGGCTTGGGGGCCTGGAATGTAAACTGAACTCCCAGCCTAAGAGACTCACTGGGTAACCAAATAATGAAGACAAAGATACCGATGGGGAAGAGCCGGTCGTCTGGGCTCCTGGCATCCTGAGCTCATTGAAAGTCACTGAAAAGACATCAGTGGAAGAAGCTGGAGTCAGAGCCAGGCTTGGCTCTCCCAGGCCTGTGGTTCAAGCTCTTACTAATGTGAAAGTTGATCATACAAATTGGGTCGTTCTTGCCATACCCAACTAAAACAGAGTCCAGAGGCCAGGAGGATAAAGCCCTCAGGGCACATGACATTGCTCCGAGGATTGAATTCTCTGCAAGCCTGGCTGCTGAAACTGCTTGCTGCCACCTGAAACCAGTCTTATCTAACAGCTACTGAAACAACCTACTGCAACTTTAAGACTAGTTGTATCCACCACCATCACTCACCAATCGGAGCTTGCCAGCTCCCCAAAACTTTACTAGTGCTAATCTAATGAACTTTCTTGCAGAATAATACATAAAATTTCTCTAAATTCTTTAACCTTCTTGTTGTTCTTTGGACATAACAAAGACCACCTGGTCTGTATGCCCTGAATTGCAATTCTTGCCTCCTGAAGAAAAGTTTTTAAATTTAGAGATTCTGTCTCTTTTATTCAACACTGAGGAATATAGGTAGAGCCCAGTCCCTGAAGCCAGTGTGCTCGGGTCTTGCTGAAGGGGGATGGTGGGTAAATGCATTTTAAAAGGCCTTGACCAAGAGTGGTGTGAGGTCCTGGCCCAGCATTCTTTCCTGGGCCTTTGTAATTCTACTTTCAGAGGATGTCTGCAAAGACCCTTACCATCACCTCCCATGAGAGGCTCCTGAGAGCAGCCCTTGGAGGAGACACAATGGGGATTTCCATTATTCCCATTTTACAGACAAGAAAACAGAGGCATTAGGAGGCCACCTAACTCAGCTCAAAGTTGACCTCCTCAAGGAAGTCCAGCTTGACCATTCTTAATTAGAATAGGTTTCCTCATTGCAGGCTGTTTCGAAAGCTGGGTCACTGTAGAATTCATGGCAGAGGCAGTTCCCTGGATGAGGCTGCTTTCTGTCAGTGCTGTGAGATGAGCCCTCATGTTGCTGTGCACAGCTGTGCCCCCGCACCTAGCTCAGGTGGGCTGATAGAATTAAGTGTGGCAGGGCGCAGTAGTTCACACCTGTAATCCCAGCACTTTGAGAGGCCGAGGCAGGCAGATCACCTGAGGTCAGGAGTTCGAGAGCAGCCTAGCCAACATGGTGAAACCCATCTCTACTAAAAATATGAAAATTAGCCAGGTATGGTGGCCGGCACCCGTAATCCCAGCTACTCGGGAGGCTGAGGCAGGAACCCAGGAGACGGAGGTTGCAGTGAGCAGAGATTGAACCATTGCACTCCAGCGTGAGTAACAAGAGTGAAACTCCGTCTCAAAAAAATAAAGAACAAAAGAAAGACTAAAGAAAGAGAAAGAAAGAAAGAAAGAAGAGAAGAGAAGAGAAGAGAAACGAAGAGAAAAGAAAAGAAATTAAGTGAATGAATGAATGATCCATCCCAAACAGGGTCAGACATCAGACTTCTGTGTGGAAGAGTGGGAACAAAGCAGCTGGGAGGCTGGCCTAGCTTGCTTTGAGTCCTGGCTCTACTACTTTTTAAGCACTGTGGCTTGGACTATGTTACTTCTCTGAGCTTTGGTATCCACCTGTGTAAGGTGAGGGTTCCAACAGCAACCTCTGGGACATTTTGAGGATGAATAAGAGAGAGCAAGGACACAGTGACCGGGCTGCTTCCCACACTCCAGCAGGGGAGCCCCCACACTGGGCCCTATCCCCTCTGGATTCCTGGGTGCTGTTCTTTCAGGACTTTTCTCTCAAACACCTGGGCACACAAGTCAAGTCAATGTATGTGTGGGTGAGTAAAGCAGGCCTTGGGTCTGTCCAGCAGGTGTGAGGATTTTTTCAGCTGCCACCCAGGCATGACAAGCCAAGGAGAGACTGCAGCCAGCCCCGTCTGGCCCCTGCATCCCAGAGCCTGTGCATGCATCCTCACTTTGGACAGGCTCCACGGCTGAGCCTGGCCAAGCTCTTCAAGAAAGGTGGCCACCAATGGGGGGCTCAAGCACTTCCTCTAGACCCACAGAGCCTTGGACCTCTCTCACTGGCACCTAGGATGTCAGTCTGTTGTACTGACAGACGCTGGGCAGAGTTTTCAGTGGCCGGCAACAATTGTGATAAAGGCCTGCCACATGCAGACACCCGTCTCTCAGGATAGGGCCTTGGGTCTGGGAGCACCACTCCTTCCATCCCTCCTGAATCTGCGGAAAACTCCCTCCTTCCTCCATGGGGCCAGCGAGCAACAGTCTCCCCTGGTTCCCTCTACCCTCAGCCTCTCTGAGTCTGTTTCCTCACCTCAGGCTAGTACTCTCTGGGCCAATGAAACATCCTCTTCCAGGTCACTTGAGGACTTTTGTTCCTGGAATGTGCCTTAAAGGGTCCCTGAGAACACTCAAAATAGTAACAAGGCCAAGGTTTCCTGATGCTTACTCTGAACCATGAGCACTAAAGGACACACCCATGCCTGGACACCCACAGCAACCAGAGGGGAGGCAGACCGGGGCTCACCCACCTCCGCTTGGATTGCCAGCCCTGGAAGGGCCTTAGGAATCTTGGGATCAGCACAGTCCCACGGGACTTCCAGCCTTGATGGAAATGTTCTGTTACCTGAACCAGCCAGTATGGGAGTTGCTGGTGACACGTGGCTATTGAGCCCTTGAAAAGTGGCTAGTTGACCAAAGAATGGAAATTTCACTTTTACTTAATTTTAATTAATTCAAACACAATTTAAATAGCTACCTGTGGCTAGTGGCTATCATATTGGACTCTGTAGGCCTTGGGGATCCTAGCTTTTGGTTGTACACCTGCAGAAACTGAGACACGGTGGGGGAAATAAATTCCTTAAGACCTCCCAGGAGTCAATAAGAATTGGGTTTCCTCTGTCTGGCAGCTGTGTGCTTCTCATGACATAGCAAATGGCTGACAAAAGGCAGATATCTGCCTTGCTGAGCCACAAAGACAGGTTCCAAATAAGGGAATGTCTTGGTTGTTTCAGGGGGGGCTTTTAGCTGTGGCTGGAGAACACAGACTCAAGGCCTCTGGTCTTTTTGAGAAGCAGAGGCCAGTGGAAGGCTGAGGTCTGATAGTGTGGAGCCCCCACTGCAGCCTGCCTCATGAGGGCCAGGCCTCCCTCTGGGACCTGCAGCACTGTGACAAATACTTCTTTCCGGCTGACTTTGCTCAGACACACGAATGAATACTCAGCATGGCAATCGCCCTCTCTAACATGAAGTGAGAGCCTTGGAAAGCCCTGTAAGCAACATGGCTGCAGGCTCTTGTTCCTTCACATATGCACACAAGCAATACTTCGAGACGGCACGGTGCTTCGCGGAGCACGCAGCCAGCAGGAGGCTAGGACAGCAGAGGCAAACCTATTTTCTCCAGGCAGTCTGGAAACCAGAGTTGCATGTTAAGTATTATGTGTAAATGAAATAGGAATCAGGGAGAGGAAAATACCAATTTGGGCTGAATTGGCAAAATGTATATAATTTACAGAATTATGCAAAAATGAAAGCCTTCCATTTCCCTTCCATCAAGGCACTTCCTGTGAGAAAAATCAAATCCCTTCACCCTGCTTTGCATGTGTGGTGTTATGTGCTGGGGAAACTGTGTGGGTTTTTTTGCAGAGCTCTAAGCAGTTTTTCCAAGGAAGTCCATGAACCCTCTAAGGGCCAACCTGAGTGCCACAGAAGTAATGAGCCTCTATTGCCAGGAAGTCGCCTTCCTCCCTGGCTCTTCTCGGGGGCTCGCCCGGCTGGCAGCCCTCTCAGCCTGCCCCCTCCCAGAAGGCCTAAGAGTAAAGCACTCTCTTCTGGGCTGGCTCCTGCTAAGGTGCTAGATCAGGGTGGAGGAAGATTTGTTTTACCTAGCTTTGAATCAAAACTCCTGCTCACACTTTCCAAAATTGAGAAAATACAAACTTGTGAAAGCCAGAGGCCTCCCTAAGGCCAAGAATGAGCACCATGTGATCACTGCTTCGTTTGTCGTGATGGCACAAACACCAAACTCTGCCAAAATAGCTAAAGAGGTTTATTCTGAGCCATGTGAATGACCATGGCCCAGGAAAACAGAGTCTCTAGAGGCCCTGAGAAGGTGCCCCCGAAGCCGTCAGATTCTACTTTGGTTTTATACATTTCAGGGAGACAGCAATTGTGGGTAAAATCAATACATGGAAGGTATACATTGGTTTGCCCAGAAAAGATGGGACATCTCAAAATGGGGACTTAAAGGTCATAGGTGGGTTTAGGGATTCTTTATTTTATTTTAAAATATTTATTGTTTATTATTTTTATTTTTGAGACAGGGTCTCACTCTGTCACCTGAGCTAGAGTACAGTGGCATGATCATAGCTCACTGCAGCTTCAATCTCCTGGGCTCAAGCAATCCTCCTGTCTCAGCCCCCCAGTACCTGGGACTATAGGTGTACACCACCACACGTGGCTACTTAAAAAAAATTTTTATAATAGAATAGAAAAGGTCTCACTATGTTGCCCAGGCTGGTCTCAAACTCTTGAGCTCAAGCAATCCTCCAACCTCAGCCTCCCAAATTGCTGGGATTACAGGTTTGAGCCACCACACCCTGCTGGGTTTAGGAATTCTTTAGTTGGCAATTGGTTGAAAGAGCTAAGCTTTGTCTAAAGACTTCAAGTCAGTAGAAAGGAATGTTTGAGTTAAGATAAGCGGGTCTGGTATCTCTCAGGTGATGCCATACCAGAGTCAAGTTAGAAACAGGCCACATTATGAAGGGTCAATAAAAATCTTGGGCTGTGATATGGTTTGGCTTTGTGTCCCCGCCCAAATCTCATCTTGAATTGTAATCCCATAATCCCCATGGTTTGTGGGAGGGACCTGGTAGGAGGTAATTGAATCATGGGGGCAGTTGTCCTCATGCTATTCTCATGATTTCATAGTTTTATAAGAGTTCCCTGCTGGCATTCATTCTCTCTCTCCTGTTGCCCTGTGAAGAGGTGCCTTCCACCATGGTTGCAAATTTCCTAAGGCTTCCACAGCCATGTGGAACTGGGAGTCAATTAAATCTCTTTCCTTTATAAATTACTCAGTCTTGGGTATTTCTTCATAGCAGCATGAGAACAGACTAATACAGGCCAGGTGCAGTGGCTCATGCCTGTAATCCCAGCACTTTGGGAGGCCAAGGTGGGGAGAATCACTTGAGGTCAGGGGTTCAAGACCAGCCTGAGCAACATGGCCGTCTCTACAAAAAAATACAAAAATTGGCTGGGCATAGTGGCGTGCACCTGTAGTCCCAGCTACTCAGGAGGTTGAGGCTTGAGAATCCTTGAACCCAGGAGGCAGAGCCTGCAGCGATCGGAGATCACGCCACTGCACTCCAGCCTGGGCAACAGAGTGAGACTCTATCTCAAAAAAAAAAAAATCTTGCTTAAGGAAATTTTATGGTTTGTAAGGTGAGACTTCCTAAGCCCCTTAGAAAGAAATGTGAGCAAGAAAAGGTCAGAGTACGGTCTTCAATCACCACCCCCCATGCCTTCCAGCCCCTCTGCCCCACTCTGTGCCCCAGAATCCCACCTCCCCATGCTGCTTCTCCCTCTGCTTTCTCAGCCTGGTGGAAGATGGCAGGGTGGGCAATAAGAAGACAAGCATCTCTCTCCTCTTCTTGCCCACACTGTTCTGTAAGTGCTGGCTTCCCTCAGTGACAATCACTTCTGTACCAAACACGAACCCAGGCAGGTGGAAACCCTGCTCTGATCCCCTATGCCTCAGCAGGTTCCTCATGTCACAAACACACACAAATGCATTAAGGAACACATGGTGCCTCTCTTGCTTACACAGGGTATCAGAATATGTCATCCCAAAATCTGTCTCTTTGGCATGCACATTATTTTGAGCTGAAGGCAACTGAGAACCAGCAGACACTGGAAAAGCTCCTTACCTCCCCCTAACTGCCTAAAAATGTAGTATACATTTTCCCTCTTGTGAAAGAAATTTACATTTATAAAGTAAAGCTGTTTCCGTAGCAGGGAGGGAGCTGCTCCTGGAGACAACTCCCATGCCCTGACAGACTCTTTGCTGCGTAACAAGATGACCCCAAATTGCCTTCCCAGAACTGGCTTCTCCTGCTCCCAGAAGCCCCAGACCCCTTTTCTCTTGTTTGGCCTATGATGGTGCATAAGCCTCAGTCACCTGGCCACCTCCTGGAGCTACATTTTTCTTTGTGAACTCCCATGCATACCACATACAGAATTAAAACTGCTTTTACTCTTGTTAATCTGTTTTTCACCAGCCTGATTCTTGAGCCCCAGCCACAGATCCCAGAAGGACAGGGAGGAAAGACTTTCCTCACCTACACTGGCACACCCACAAGCATGTGCTCTCAGGACTAAGGTCCTTCAGGTCCCAGAGGATACATCCCCACGTCTCTTTCTTGTGTTCTGACAGCAAAAGGCAACTTCATCCCAAGGCCATCAGGATTCGGGGGCAGTGCCACTGCCAAGGCAGAGGTGGATGTTGCATTACAGAGCGGGGAGGACTTGAGTGGCTGAAGCTCTCAGGCAAGAGAAAAGACAGATCAACAACCTTGTCAGATCCCTCCCCTCATGCTAAGAGATGTAGGAGATTCATGCATAATGAGGCGTCAATCACCTGTAGGGCCCAGTACCCATTTGCTTACTTCTCCTACAGCTGATTCTGGTTCCAATGGGTCTTGCATGCCAGGCACTGACACGTTTATTACTAGGAGACATGGCCCCAGCTTTTCCAAGCCATGCCATTCTTTTGTACTAAGGTGTAATCCCTTGATGGGTTCTTCCTGCCTGCTGCACAGACAAAACCAATTCACCAAGATCATGCCATTGCAGTAAAGGGTTTAACTGATACAAATCTGGCCACCCCAGGTGGCAGATGGAGTTATTACTCAAATACATCTCCCTGAAGGCTAAGAGGTAGGGTTTTCAAGTATAGCTTGGTGGGCAGAGGGGACTAGAGAATGGGTGCTGCTGATTGGTTGGGGATGCCATCATAGGGGAGTGGAAAATGGTCCTCATGTGCTGAGTCTGCCTCTGGGTAGGGTCCACAGGACTGAGTCATGAGTCCAGGTGGAGATAGCTGGTCATCAGAAATGCAAAAGTCTGAAAGACATCTCAAAAGTCCAGTCTTAGGTGTTATAACAGTGATGTTATCTGTGGGAGTACTTGGGGAAGTTACAAATCTTGTGACCTCTGGAAAAATGACTGGTTATTGTTTAACTAAGCCTACATCTTAACAGAATTCAGGACCTTCTTGTAATCCTAATCTTGTGGGCTTTCATTAGTTTTACAAAGGCAGCTGAGTTTTGGGAAAGGCTACTATCATTCTTGCTTTAAAGTTAAATTATAAACCAAATTTCTCTCAAGGCCAGCTTGGTCTATACCCAGGAATTATCAAGGACAGCTTGGAGGTTTGAAGCAAAATGGAGTAAACTATGTCAGGTTTCTTTTACTGTCATAATTTTGCAAAAGTGGCTTCAAAGGTCAAAATGGTATTTTCTGCATCTGCCCACCATGGAACGTTGTGATGAAACACATGTCAAATTTGACTTTGCAACTGCTTTAGACACACAATAGAATGCCAAATGGATGACTTCAAAGCACTTAGGTTTAATTTAGTCAAGATAAGAGATGCACTGGACGGTTAAGCAATGACAACAAGAGGTCCTCAAATGAAGAATACGTCTTGGTCTTTTATGAAAAATCAGTGTTGAATTCATGATAGTGTCAGTTATAATTCTTATAAATTATTGCTTGCTGTTAAGAATGTTAGCAAAATCAAACCAAAAAAAAAAAAGTCAAGTAGATCATAGTTTCTCTATTTTTACTTTTTAAAGAACTTTAAATGTTTTTAAATTTTCAAGAGAAAAAATCCACATGGAAAGGATATCAGGAAAAGTAAAGTTACATTCCAAAAAGCATATCAGAAAATTAGAATCCAAAAGTAAAAATTTTGCATGACTATGAAGGACAGAATTCTATAAAATAATTCTGAAACCAGTTTCTGTAATTAAAGAGAAAATTGAATAAATTGAATATTCTCGTACTATTATCAGTTTTCTTTATAAAAGTCTAGCATTGAAAAATTTGAAAGAGAAAAGAAAAACTAATACTCTCTATATACACACACACACATTGCTTTAAGAGATAGGTAAATTGCTTAATACGTGAGAATGATTTACGTAATAAACTGAAAATGTTCTGAATCTTTTAAGGAATAATAATTTATCGTGTGAGAACTCATTATAATTTTTGAACATGATATGTCAAATTTATGATTTATTTCTGAATTTAAGTATTGCTTAGAATTTTTTTGGCAATTCCAATTGCTACTGCCTCAGCAGAACTCACTTTCTCCCAACTGAGTTTAATAAATGAACTTAAGAACCAAAGAACTACAGTAACTCAAGAAATGTCTAATTTGGCATTATCATCAATACAATATAAACTATGTCAAAAGGCTTGATTTAAAACATAATTTGTAAGTTTGAAGAAATTCAGGCATGGAAAATACATTGTATGGATTAAATATATAGAAATTTATGGATCATGTAGGGTTTTTCTACTCATTCAAATATTGTTTGCCTATCAACAGAATACTCCAAGATGTGTAATAATAATGAATTCAGTTGTGTAGGGGCAAGAGAACCTTCTCTGTCCCTTCTGGTGTTTCGATACTTACTTACATCTGAGAAATAAATTTGACAGTAGCCAGATTAGCAGGAGAAACCACATACAAATTGATTAAATGTGTATGCATGGGAGTCCCACAAGCATGAGCCTCAAAAAGGTCCAGGTGGTTGAAGCTTAAATAGCATTTTGAGCTACAGAAATAAACAGGAGCTTAAAGGCTGCTGGAGAGTGGTGGTGACAAGCTATGGGAGGGTGAGGGGAGGAACTGCACTGGGAACTAAGGCTGTCTTCTGCAGAAATAAAAGTCCCTCAGGTAGGAGCCTTCAGAAGAAGAGGTGAAAAGTCTGTCTGGGTGTGGTGACCTGGGCATGGAGACCTTTAATCATCTCCAATTCACGTAGATCCCAGGGAGAACACTCACAACTGTCCCGTCCCATTCCTTTTAAGGGAGGAACTTCCCTTAGATAAGAAACCTTCAGGAAAAGCCCCTCCCTGTGCTTCAGGAGAGGTGAGAGAAGGTCAGAGGGGCTGTGACTATGAGGCTGTGGCTCTAGTTTAAAGGACTTGGCATGTCCAAGCGCCATCCACTGGGGTATTGTAGATAACTATAATTTTACGTGTATTTTTCTGTTTTGTCATTATAGAGATATACTTACCAAGGCAGGAGAATAGAACTAATTTTATTTAATAATTTGTTAGCTTGAAATATCACTTGGAAATGTTTACAGTGGTGGTGTGTGGGCCTTAACTGGTGCTTTGGCCCTTGCCTCAGAGTTTGGTCTCAACCTTCTCTCTTCTACTGAGCAGGCTGTCACGTGGCCTGTTAATTCCTTTCTCTCCCAAGCTTTTTCAGGTCCAGGGAAGTAATGGCTTCCCACTGTATCTCATTGCTTGATATTTCAGCATTTTTGGTAGTCTCTTAATTCATATAACCGTCTTCAGCTAAATCTGTTTCAAGTGTTCTGCCTGCTCTATCCAGAATCCTGCAGATGCTCCTGATGTATGACAATGTTGAAGAACACACTTCCTCTTCATACCTTCTGTCCTTCCAGTATGCTTCATTTTCTTCATAGCATTAGTCTGCTCCTGACATAATAGGATCAGCCTGTTTGGGGCTTGTTGTCTGTCTTCTGCCCTAGATTGTGAGCTCCCTGAGGGCAGGGCCTTAATCTCTGCTATAGCCTCAGGGCTGAGTATAGTGCCTGTCCCATAGTAGGTGCTCCACAAATATTTATTAAATTAATGAATGAACTTAGGTGGGAGAAGAGAACGTGTAAGTACAGTCTACAGGAACATCTCCACTCCAAGCATTGGCCCAGGATGTATTTCATATGATATTCAGTGAAATATGACTCCAAGTGGGAAAATTTTATTTCTAAAGGACCTTGATGTCCACCTACCATTTTGTGGTGGAGAGAGCTGAGATGGAAGACCTATCATACCAGCCTTGTTCATGGGCATGCAATGTCCATGAGCTCCCTCTACTTCTTACTTAAAAAACAGGTGGAATATCTAAAGGCCAATGGACTGAGTGGAGAATTATAAGCCTAAATTGAGAAAAATAGAATTTGTGGCTCAGGAGTTCTCAGTGTCTCAATTAAGATAAAACTGAGTTGTCTGATGTTAGACTCACTCGGATCCTAAGGTTTTTTCCCCCTCCCATAATGAGCTGCCAAGAACTGTGATATACAATCACACAGCAATTATTTGGAACCTCTGGCCCAAGGAACACAGTGTTCATTAGTTGAAGGGATTCCTACAAAAAACTGGAGTGGGTTGTGCAAGGGTCAGGCTGCCTGAAGTGAGAAACGGCCTGATCTCTGTCACTCAAATGGGAGTGGGGTCAATGGCCTCAACCCAGAGAAACTGCTCCTTGGTAAGTCAGGGTGACAGGTACACACTTTACGGTTGTCAGGACCTGCGTGGGAGATGAATGAATGTCGCCGTAGGGTGTCAGGAGGTAATTAGCAGCCTGTCGACTGTCTGTAAACAAACACTTTTGATGCATGCCATGAAGAGATGAAGCTATTTTGGTGACCAATTTTGCACTCACAGGAAGCAGAATTTAATTGCTTGTCTGATCTACAGAGCCCTACATCATGCCAGCATGAACTGTGGGCAAAACATGGCCCTACCTGCAGAGGTGGCAGCTCTCTGATGTGAGGGTCTTTATTTTGTTGATCACTCATCTACAACAAACCATCCATTTCCACTCATTTTTATGTAAGGGCTATTTTATTTTTGTCTCTAGAGTGAGTCAAGAAAGCCCCAAACATCATTGAAAAGCAGCTACAGATAAACATAACCGAGTTCTATAAACCTTTATTGAGTGCCTACTGTCTACTGTATCCCTGGCCCTATGTTAGAGCCTTCAAAGACAAAGCTAAATGAAGACAGTGTCTACCCCCAAGGAATGGGGAATGTGGATGTATCAAGCACATAACATTAAGACATTATGTTATGCCATTATGCCATTATGCCTTTATGCCATTATGCACGGCATAACATGGGAGCGCAGAGGGCACCTTAAGCAGCTCAGGCACGAAGGTGAAATTAGGGAAGTTTTCATGGGGTGACCCCTGAATTAGTCAGTTCTCACACTGCTAAAAGGAACTTCCTGAAAGTGGGTAATTTATAAAGAAAAGAGGTTTAATTGACTCACAGTTCCACATGGCTGGGGAGGCCTCAGGAAAATTACTGTCATGGTGGAAGGGAAGGCAGGCATGTCTTACATGGTGGCAGGTGAGAGAGAGAGTGTTTATAAATCTATCAGATTTCATGAGAACTCACTCACTATCATGAGAACAGCATGGGGGAAACAGCCTCCATGATCCAATCACCTCCCACCAGGTTCTTCCTTTGACTCATGGGGATTATGGGGATTACAATTTGAGATGAGATTTGGGTGCTGACAAAGAGTCAAAACATATCAACCCCTGAGCTGGGTCTTAAGGGGTGAGTAGAATTAGCTGAGAAGCCCTGCTATAGTCCCTTCACATATGACTGTCATTAGCTACCTTAGATAACTGGAGTGAAGATGTCATTTTAGAATTCAGCTTAATGAGCTTTGTTCTAGGTGTGTATAAAAACAGAACAGGAATAAGAGGTCATAACTTCTAGTTTTAGCTGTAAATAACAGCAAATGCAAGATAATGCGGGCTTCAAAATTTTAAGGTTTTTTTCTCTCATGTAAAGGAAGTTCAGAGTTAGGTAGCCCATGTCTGGAAATGTAGATCTAAGGTACAAGGACCTAAGGTTCCTCTGTTGTTTCACTCCATCATCCTTAGCACATGACAACCATTCTTAAGATCACCTTGAGGTCCAAGATGGCTGTCCAATCTCCAAAAGTCATATCAGTATTCTAGGCAGTAGAAATGAAGAAGTGTAGAAACACTAAGATCCCATTAAGGAGTATGCCAAAAGCTTGACATCTGCTTTCATCTTACGGGTCAGCACTTAGTTGCATGGTTGTATCTAGCAGTCAGAGAAGCTTGGTTATATCATCTTTCAGCTGGGCAAATGGAGAATAGTGGATAACGGGTAGAAAATTACCACCTTCAGCCATATTGGTCAACTCATGGAAGTATAGTTTCCCACTCTGACCCCCCAGCCCATTTTCTACCCTCTCCAAGATTAGGATAGGGACCTTTCTTGACACACCCCAAATGAGAGAGTCAAGTGCTGACTTTACGGTGGCAGAACAATTTTTATTAAATTGATTGACTAATACATAGGTACCACCATCTCTTGAACAGTCAATGACAAAGCAGCAGCACTATCTTAGTCTGATTGCTTGTCACTTTTAGAATTTGTCACTGTGAGGCCTGGTGCCACAAAGATGATATACTGAACCCAACACATGGAGAAATGCTTGTGGACTGGCTGATGAAGGAATCCTACCATGAAATAGGGTCAATATCAGGAACTACCAGCTCTCTGAGTTCCCCATCCTCCTCCTCTTGGGGACATTTGAGTGTAGTTTCTTCTGTGATTAGCCTCATCTCTAACAAGAATGTACAAGGTTCTCAGATTGAGACTAAGATGGTTAAGGACTCAAGACCCCTTGGTCCTCAGAATGGGCGGCCACTCTTCTGTTCATCCTCAGCTTGCTCCTGTGCAGCCCTTGGTCTCAGTGTCAATTTTATCTTATACCTATTCTTATCTCAAAATTCTTAAGGCAGTGAAACAAATAAAAGGCTTAACATTTGTTTTAATGTTAAGAAGATGGTTATATTTGTTTGGGTTTTCTGTTTGGGCTTTTGCAGTTTCATACTGAATTTTATTGTGAGCCTAAATTTACCTATAATTTATTTCCAATCTGGTTTAAGAATAGGGAAGCCATTCACATTTTCCTTGTTTAATTTGTGTCTTTCTAGAAACAAATAGCTTTAAATGTACTGTCAATAATATATTTGCTGTCCCTTATCTGAGATAACCACATTGTATTTTTATAGGCCTACCAGGCTTCTGGTGACTCAGAGATATTTAGGAATTCAGGAACTCTAGGTTGGGATTTTTGTGTTCTTTCTTTCCTTTTTTTACTTATATTTTTTATTTTTTAGAGACAGAGTCTCAGGGTCTCACTCTGTGTCACCCACGCTGGAGTGCAGTAGCACGACCAGAGCTCACTGCATCCCTGAATTCCTGGGCTCAAGTCATCCTCTTACCTCAGCCTCCCAAGTAGCTGCAACTACAGGTGCATGCCACCATGCCCAGCTAATTAAAAAAATGTTTTTTTGTAGAGGTGGGGTCTCCTTATGTTGCCCAGGCTGGTCTCGAAATCCTAGCCTCAAGAGATCCTCCCACCTCAGACTCCTGAATCACTAGGATTTCAGGCATGAGCTACTGCACCTGGCCCTAGGTCCAGTTTTAACAGGAATTTTCCCTAAGGCCTAAAGCAACTCGTTAGACAGTCTGTAAAGCACTTTTGGTTTTTGCATAAAATTAAACAAATATGACCATGTTTGATTCTCCTCTTTTTAGAGGGGCATTGTATATTCAATGGCAAAAAGTGTATTTCCCATCTCCAGTATTTTACCCCCGTCCTAACTTAAATGTTCATTTACTGGTATTCTTAACACTAATTAAACAGTCATGGGGTAGACTCTGCAAAAGACACAAAAGGTTAATAAAAGCAAAATGAAAATGGCTTACATTTTTAGTGCCAGGAACTGGGCTTGACAAGTGACAAGTATTTAATAATAGTAATTGTTGTCTTATTAATACCATAACCCTTTAAAGTAGATATTACAATTGTCCCCATTTCACAGAAGTGGAAATTGAGGCTGGGAGATGCTAGGAAATTTGCCCAGTGTTATTCTTGGACCTCTTGCACCACAGGTTTTGATTCCAAGTAAAGTTTTTGCTGTACCATAGCATATGAGGATGTATTAAAAAGAAAAATGCAAAATATGGTTTTGCTTTTGCTTGTGGTGACATTCCCCTCACAAAATTGTAATTAAGCAAAATGTTACTGACTTCCTGTATGAAAATCTACCAAAGCCAATGTTTTACATAATGCTTTTCTCATGTGAGTTTTGGGTTAGTGTCAATATTTTTTGTCACCGTGTTAACTTTCGGAAATCCTAATCTCAGGACCTCTTCATTTATGACCTCTATTCAAATTGTGATTTTTAATGGTTCACAGCGACAACTTTTCTGTTTCTTCTTTGTCCACTAGGGGATCATCTAGTTACATGGAACAGAAATTCACTCAAATTAGCTTAATCCAGAAGAGATCACTTTGCTCATAGTGTGACAGTATGGATGTTGCTATAGAGATTGGTGATGGTGGCTACGGTGGTGGTAATGATGGTCGTGATGGGCATGGTTGATGGTGATCGTGGTCATGGTTCTGGTGTCATGGTGATAGTGCTGATGGCTTTGGTGATGATACTGATTGGTGATGGTGATGACGGTGGAAATGGTGATGGTGATGATAGTGCTGAAAGTAGTGCTGGTGTGAAGGTGGTGAAGATCATGCTGATGATGGTAAAGATGATGGTGGCTATGACACTGATGGGGGAGGGGATGGTATCTTTGGGATTCCATGGTGGAAAGGAGAATCAGGTCGTACAAGGGGCTAGACCTGGGACATGGGAAGTCAACCAGTGAGGCTACTTTTTTTTGTCTCTCTGGCGGCTCATGGTTTCTCATCTTTGCTTCTTTCTGCTCTGTTGCTGCACTGTCTTGTGTCAAGTGCTGAAAACTAACCACCGTGGCCCTGGGTGCACATCACCATCCAGTTAAGAGCTGGGTATCTTCAAGTTTTCCAGAGTGAACAAATTGGACTGGGGCAGTCCAGCTGATAACTTGCCTGGAGTCTGCTGTGGATATATGGGGAGGAGAAGCCCAGTCCTTGCTATAACCTGAGCACCCGGGACTGAGAGAAGCAGATTTTCCCTAAGTCTGTAGGACAGAGAAGAAGCTGAAGAGGAAATGACCAGCATTTCTCGCACCTGAGTATCTGGAATAGGAGGAGTAAGGGTGAAGATCTGATAAGAGGAGTCACATGAGCAAATTGTTGAAATTTAAGAGGAGACAGGTTTAACAGTAAATACCTTCTCATTTTTAAACCATTCTTTCCAACTCTTGAGAAGTTCCACTAGGGGAGAAATTATGTTTTCAACAGTATAGGTTCAACCTTTTCAGTTTATACCTGTTCTGAAATTTTGGGAAGCATTTAGTCTTTCAGTTGCTGTTCCTTCCTTCATCTTAACGATTAAATATTTGCTAATAGCATCTATCTTCCAATATGGAGAAAATCTTTCACTTGTAAACAGATTTATGATAAAGAAACTTCCACAATTAAATACTAGTCTCCATTCGATTTTTTTTTTTTTGATGGAGTTTCACTCTTTGTTGCCCAGGCTGGAGTGCAGTGGCATGATCTCGGCTCACTGCAACCTCCGCCTCCTGGGTTCAAGCGATTCTCCTGCCTCAGCCTTCCAAGTAGCTGGGATTACAGGCGCCTGTCACCATGCCCAGCCAATTTTTAGTGGAAACGGGGTTTCACCATGCTGGCCAGGCTGGTCTTGAACTCCTGACCGCAGATGATCTGCCTGCTTCAGCTTCCCAAAGTGCTGGGATTACAGGTGTGAGCCACCACACCCAGCCCAAATTGTGATTTTTAAATGGTCGTCATGACAACAATTTTTCCATTTCTTCTGTACCCACTTCCTCTGTCAAAATAAAACAAGCCAAAATTGAATATAAAAATACAGTAATAGAATATTTTTCTCCAAAATCTTGTTTGAAAAAAGTCATTCAAATGGTAAGTAGAGGATGGTTAAGATCAGATTATAGTAGCTCTGCTTCCTGGGGGTGATAGAAGGCTGGTTTCACCCTTGTGAGGCATGCCAGGGGGCATCAGGAAAGAAAAATCAAAGGCAATGAAACTAGGCAGTCAAGCAGATAGTTCTATCAGCCTGGCATTTCACAGAGGAGAGGGCTCTGAGTTGCCATCAAGGGCTTTCCTCCTTCCTCCCTCTTTTTCCTTCCTTCCTTTCTGGTAATGGTCAGTCCCATGATTCTTCCAGCAGAGGTCATACTTTTCCTTTGAAATGATGCAAGGTATTTTTTACTTGAGAGAATGACACACCTGATTGTTCTGGGCTATAAATTTCCACAATATTTGGAGAGATTCCACAGTGACATGAGACCACTGGAGAGGTGTGGGAGATAGTCACGGAGATATAAGGATGCCAATCAGCTATGCATCCCACACCATGATGAGGATAACAACACCAACACCGCCAAGATCCAGATGCCCAGTGCTGGCCTGTCGTGCTGCCATTTGTATTTATTACCCCTCTGATGTGTTAGCTTAATTAATGATAAGGGCAACACTGGACACTAGCCTCTCTTTGAGATCCAGGTATTATTAGCTCTTCCTTATCAAAACCTGACTTGCAACAGACTAAAGGGGTTTCATAAATACCCTGGGACTACTGCTGTATGAATTTGGCAGGATTCTGAGAATGGTCTGAAGTTATCAACGGCTGTCCAGGGGCCTCCGGTTTGCTGGGTTGTGAGTCCACCACTCAGGAGGTTAGAGAAAGCTTCATGGAGGAGTGGGGAGAACTAGGCAGGACTTCAGGAGATGTGTATGTAGAAACTGGACTGGCAGAGTCAGGAAGTAGAAAGATGTTATAACCCCGGAAGAGTCTGAGCAGTTTGCCTGGGGCGTCATGTGGCACATTTCTCTGGATGACAGTCCATTTGGTTTCTAGCCCTAAGTACATCACAAAGAGCTTAGATTTACTGAGTACTTCCTAAATCCACTTCTCCAAGCTAAGTACTTCCCATGCATTATCTCCTTTTGATACTATAGTTGGGAAAATCAAGGTTAAGCAGTCTGTGCAAGATGTGCAGCTTCTAAGCCATACAGCTTACAGTCCGACTGTAGTTGCCTATCTAAAGGGCCCAGGTTTTTAACAGCTACTCTAAGCTGCCTCTTGTGATACAACTCAGCTCACAACACACTCACTCAACCTCACTTTGGTGTGTAAGTTTGGCTGAGGAACTTGCATTTAATATGTTTAAAGTATGACACTCAGGACACAGGCAACTCCCCATTGCTACTGAGTTTGTTCCAATCCCTTTACACTCAGTTGAACTACACATGCATGCTAAACCAGTTACCAATGACAACAACTTAAAAGGAGCTGGAGAGAGGCTTCCTGGAGTTTGGTCCTTGGGTAGTTGGCCAAGAAGGATTTGATGTCATGCACCCGAAAACAGAAGATGCCAGGGCCTCTAAGAGAGATACTGGCTATGCTCTGGTGCTCTTCCCTTGATCTTCATTTCTTACAAGCTACAGTAACCCCTGACAGGATTTATGAGCCCATTGCACTGAGGGCACAGGGGGGTAATGAGGTAGGAATGTTTGTTAGCTGCTGCTCTTGGCAGGTAGGGGGTGAGTTTAATGGTGTTAGGCAGAAAGTGACATGGACTGAGCAACAGCATACAAGAGGGTTCATTTTTCACTACGACTTCATATAGATTTCCAAGGAGATTTCAAAATATCTCTAACATCACCATAGCCCATGGAACCCTGAACATGGCAGAAGATCCAAGATAAAGTTTATGCTAGAGAGTGCATGGAGAAGAAGCAAGGTTTACTACATGAAGCAATAAATAAAGGCATAGTGCCTCAAGACTCATCTGGACAATGTGTAAGCAAAGGCTAAGATGTATGCATGGAGCACAAAGAAGAAAACTCAGCCAGAACTGTGCCCTCAGTCTCTGAGTAGGGTATCACCAGCTCCTCAGTGAGAAGAAACTGGAAATTCAACCTCAGAACTACCACACACACTTCACACAACCTTGCATATAGGAACGCTGAATGAAACACACACAGTTCTCATTAAAAACTGCCTAGAGTCTCATCACTGGCTACAAATCCTTTCGTCATCATTGTGGAATCCTTAAATCCTACAAAGTATTTTTATTTTTATTTATTTATTTTCTATTATTATTATACTTTAAGTTCTAGAGTACATGTGCACAACGTTCACGTTTGTTACATATGTATACATGTGCCATGTTGGTGTGCTGCACTTATTAATTCATCATTTACATTAGGTATATCTCCTAATACTATCCCTCCCCCCTCCCCCCACCTCACAACAGGCCCCGGTATGTGATGTTCCCCACCCTGTGTCCAAGTGTTCTCATTGTTCAATTCCCACCTATGAGTGACAACATGTGGTGTTTGGTTTTCTGTCCTTGCGATAGTTTGCTCAGAATGATGGTTTCCAGCTTCATCCATGTCCCTACAAAGGACATGAACTCATCCTTTTTTATGGCTGCATAGTATTCCATGGTGTATATGTGCCACATTTTCTTAATCCAGTCTATGATTGGTGGACATTTGGGTTGGTTCCAAGTCTTTGCTATTGTGAATAGTGCCGCAATAAACATACGTGTGCATGTGTCTTTATAGCAGCATGATTTATAATCCTTTGGGTATATACCCAGTAATGGGATGGCTGGGTCAAATGGTATTTCTAGTTCTAGATCCTTGAGGAATCGCCACACTGTCTTCCACAATGGTTGAACTAGTTTACAGTCCCACCAACAGTGTAAAAGTGTTCCTGTTTCTCCACATCCTCTCCAGGACCTGTTGTTTCCTGACTTTTTAGTGATCACCATTCTAACTGGTGTGAGCTGGTATCTCATTGTGGTTTTGATTTGCATTTCTCTGATGACCAGTGATGATGAGCATTTTTTCATGTGTCTATTGGCTGCATAAATGTCTTCTTTTGAGAAGTGTCTGTTCATATCCTTTGCCCACTTTTTGATAAGATTGTTTGATTTTTTCTTGTAAATTTGTCTAAGTTCTTTGTAGATTCTGGATATTAGCCCTTTGTCAGATGGGTAGATTGTAACAATTTTCTCCCATTCTGTAGGTTGCCTGTTCACTCTGATGGTGGTTTCTTTTGCTGTGCAGAAGCTCTTTAGTTTAATTAGATCCCATTTGTCAGTTTTGGCTTTTGTTGCCATTGCTTTTGGTGTTTTAGACATGAAGTCCTTGCCCATGCCTATTGCCTGAATGGTATTGCCTAGGTTTTCTTCTAGGGTTTTTATGGTTTTAGGTCTAACATTTAAGTCTTTAATCCATCTTGAATTAATTTTTGTATAAGGTGTAAGGAAGGGATCCAATTTCAGCTTTCTACATATGGCTAGCCAGTTCTCCCAGCAGCATTTATTAAATAGGGAATCCTTTCCCCATTTCTTGTTTTTGTCAGGTTTGTCAAAGATCAGATGGTTGTAGGTGTGTGGTAATATTTGTGAGGGCTCTGTTCTGTTCCATTGGTCTATATCTCTGTTTCGGTACCAGTACCATGCTGTTTTGGTTACTGTAGCCTTGTAGTATAGTTTGAAGTCAGGTAGTGTGATGCCTCCAGCTTTGTTCTTTTTGGTTAGGATTGTCTTGGCAATGTGAGCTCTTTTTTGGTTCCATATGAGCTTTAAAGTAGTTTTTTCCAATTCTGTGAAGAAAGTCATTGGTAGCTTGATGGGGATGGCATTGAATCTGTAGATTACCTTGGGCAGTATGGCCATTTTCATGATATTGATTCTTCCTGTCCATGAGCATGGACTGTTCTTCCATTTGTTTGTGTTCTCTTTTATTTCGTTGAGCAGTGGTTTGTAGTTCTCCTTGAAGAGGTCCTTCACATCCCTTGTAAGTTGGATTCCTAGGTATTTTATTCTCTTTGAAGCAATTGTGAATGGGAGTTCACTCATGATTTGGCTCTCTGTTTGTCTGTTATTAGTGTATAGGAATGCTTGTGATTTTTGCACACTGATTTTGTATTTTTACATAAGGGATTCTCAAAGACTGTTAAAGTCAAAATTCTGGTACCCAGAGTGGGCAAACCAGGAAAAACCTCTTCTAACATGAGTTGGTCCTGATGGGGCTTATGCGTATCTGGGACAGCACATATGCTTTATGAACACAATTGAACAATGACTTAAGTCATTTTTTGTTGCTATTACAGAACACCACAGACCGGGTAGTTTGTAATAAACAGAAAAATTTATATGGCTCACAGTTCTGGAGGCTGGGAAGTCCGAGGGCATGGCACCAGTATCTGGTGAGGGCCTCTGTGCTGTTTCATTCCATGGCAGAAGGCAGAATGGTGAGAGGGCATGTAAGAGACCAAACAGAAGTGGGCTAGACTTATCCTTTTATCAGGACCCACTCCCAAAAATGTACACCCACTATTGCAATCATGGCATTAATCTAGTCATTAGTGCAGAGCCCTCATGACCTAATCACCTCTCAAAGGTCTACCTCTCAATGCTGTTGCATTGGGAATTTAGTTTCCAACTCATGACCTTTGGGGGACACATTCTAACCATAGCCATTTGTATTTCTAATCTATATTTTTAGCCTGGAGGACACCTATAAATCAAAGAAAATGAGCAAGGCAAGTCTTAATCATTTTAGGAGGTTTATTTGGCAAAGTCAAGGATATGTGCCCAGGAGACAGATCTGTGTTTTTCTCCAGAGATAATCTTGAGGGCTTCAATATTTAAAGGGGAAAAGGCAGGATATTGGGGAAACACACAATTTTCATATGAGGGAAGGTAGGGAAATAGTTATTTACGCCTTTGTCTGGCTTAGTGAATCTGTATCTTTACATAAGATAACATAGACAATAGGGCAGAGGAAGCAATAAGATATGCATTTGTCTCAGGTGAGCAGAGGGTTGACTTTGAGTCCTGTCCTTTGTCCCACACCTGTAAAGGTAAGCTATCAATTTACATCATCATGGTGAACTTCAACAGAACTGCTTTAGGGTAAAGATCTTGGGGCCCACAAGGAATTTCCTTGTGGGCAAAATGTGAGGGAGGTATGTAGATTTTCATCTGCATAGCCATCTTGTTTAGGAACCAAAATGGGAGGCAGGTTTGCAAGACCCAGTTCCCAGCTTGACTTTTCCCTTTGTTTTAGTGAGTTTGGGGTCCCAAGATTTATTTATTTTTTTGCATGCTGTATGGCTCAATTCACTGTTTGGCTTAGGGAAAGAAGCATAGATGGTTACCCAGCTGTTGCAGGGAATGAATGAATGAACAAAAACTAAACTTTTATCCCACCCTGGACGATGCTATAGTTTTAGAGTTCATATAGAAACCCAGAGCAAAGTCTGAAATGTGAGTTAGAAGGAATGCCTAGAACGTCAAATAACCTAAATGTGGAGACTCTAAACAACCCCTACACATGGAAACCATCTGGCAAGCCACGCATCAGATTCAAAGTGCCCAGACTCGGGAATTATTTGTTTAAATCCCCATGAAGTTGACAGTCATTCTTCCAGAGCAATTGAGTATCCCCAGTTTGCTTTGAACAGCTTAAGGAAGCTAAATTCTTTCTGTTGTTTATCTGCTTGGGATGCCAGGCCACTTTTCAGAGGTGTTTACCCTGGAGTCCCTGACCAAACTTGTGAGTTCCCACTAAAAATTCAAAGCCGTCTAAAACCTAGCTATTTTTTTCAAATCATGTGGTCAGCATTCTGACAGGATGATTTTTCATCTCTTCTAGAGTTTTCCACTTTATTGTGATAAACCCACTCTACATTTTTGGGCTAAATAATAGTTTGTTGATTTCCTGTTTTCCCATTATCAGTTTCTCATATTGTGAGCTCTAAGGAATGTTGAGACCCAGGGAGTTTAAGCAGAAACCCTGCTCCTGTTCAATCACCACTGCCTTTAGGGCTCAGATCCCATGCTTCTGGGGCCCTGCTAAGACATTTGAGAGCCAAGTCCTGAGACAGGGGAAGCCTGGGGTTTAAACTTACATTTTATATCATGCTATTAGCAGGAGGTCATGGCTGCATCTTCCAAAGACTTCTGGTTCCCAAAGCGGGGGTACATATCATGTTAGAAAACCTTAAAGTAATTATGCTGTGGCCTTACAGACTCATTGCTTAGGTCTCAGGAAAGTCAAGAATTTAACTTTATCTACTTTCTATCCTTCTCTCATCTGTGCAAACCTGAGATTAAAGGACAGGCAGGTTGACAAAGTCCCAGGAAGAGTGAAAACCCCAGGAAATAGAGATTCGGGTGTGCTGTGAAAGGTTAAAATCAGCTCTATCCGTTGACTCTTCTATGATGGACTAAAGCATAAAATGACACATTTTTCAATTATTTGTAATAGCCCAATTACCTACTACTTATTTCATGCTTTTTTTTCTCTTTTGTATGTATGTTTCAAGATTTTTCCAGACTGTTTAGTAAATAGCTGCCTTATAGTGTCACTCACTCCATAATTTAACCTCTGAAGCTTTGTTCTCAGTAACAGATATTATTTAGGGTAAAAAAGATATTTTTTTCCTGATCATTTGCTCCTAAGATAACACAGAAGGTTTTCAAAGCAGAGGGCAATTCAATTCGTTACTTCAACAAATATTTATTAATAACCTACTATGTATCAGGAAACAGTCTAGGTGCAGAGAACAATCTCTGTGGCCATCAGCCCTGCATTATAGCGTAAGCAAACAAATAACATACTTGAGAAAACACAAGGTGCATTGGGTGGCGGTAAGTGCTCTGGAGAAAACTAAGCAGGGAAGGGGGTCAGGAAAACTGGGGTACTGGTTGAAAAGGTCCCATGTGAGCTTCAGTGGTAGTTATTCCCATTGCATGCCAAAGTTTCTCCCAGTGGGACCTAGGCCACTTGTATTTCACACTGGACCAGATGTGGGTATGGGGTACAAAGTCAATAAGTGCTAGGGCTGGTAGTGACCTTGCAGAAGCTACTTTTATATTAATTTTACTGGTGGGGAAACTGAACCCTGAGATGTTAACTGCCCTGCTTTTGTCTCAGCCTAGTCATAGGACCAGGACACTGTGCGTCTTACATGGCACTTGTGTCTAATGACCTCTCCCTGAGAACTCACAAAGTCCACCTGTCTCCACTCCATAGTTACGTAGATTGCTTATGGAGCAACCTCTAATCATTGTCAGGAACCAAAGGACAAGCAAGCTGGCACAACTGTGCCCATTGTCCCAGACTCAGAAGTGGCTGGAATTTGGCATTAGGACACAAATGATCTTCTCTGAGGATGAGAGGGTGATCTTCCCTGTGAATTCCAGAGGCTGCTGGGCAGCCTAATTTACCTTTCAGAGAAGGTATAGTGTGTTCTCCCTCGCACACTTGTAATATAAACTCCTACTGGCATTGATCTTTGGGTGGGAGGGGATTTACAAGTAGAGTATTCTGCACATGTCTGTTATCTCTATATACCAGCAGAAGTGTCAGCAACCAACATGAGTTATGATGTTGAATGGGTTGGCTCTTCTCTTTGTAGTTTTATAATGTGTGTCAAGTATTAAAGCCTTCTTTCCATCTGCTTTGAAAAGAGCAGATGCCAAGTTTGACGTGTATAAGTAATTGGGATTCTTCTGCTGAAAATATTATGTTCTGCAGAGTGGCGAGTCATCAACATTCTATCAGGCAAGCCCATGGAGCCTGGGTGGGCTGCCATGGTATATTTGAATAAACTAAGAGCTATATGTTTTCTGTTCAACCATCAGAGAAATTACGCTGAGCTCATAAGGTGATAGTATTAAACCCTAAATACTATTAAACTTAACACATCATATTGGTCCAAACCTCTATTAATTCAACACACATCTATATGCCAGCACAGATGGTACAAAGAGGAACAAGATAAAACATGATCCTTACCCTCCATGGGGCTTGCAGTACAGTGTAGGGAATCAGACCCATGAATAAATAGCTGTAGTTCTGTTTGATGAGTGTTATAACTGTGATAAGAAACAAACTCCTGTATGGGTACAGGGTAAAGAGATAAGAGCCCAACTTGGGCTTGGGGTCAGGGAACACTTTTTGGAGGGGGTGATACTTAAGCTGGGTCTTGAGGGGTGAGTGAAAACTCATCAGACAGAAGACAAGAAAGCATTCCAGGTGGTGTGGACACTAAGCATAAGGCATGGAGCTCTGCAAGACCAGATGTGGGGTCCAGGAACCCGAAATCAATCCATGTGTCTAAAGTGTGAAGGGCAAATGGGAAAGTTTGGTGCATACGACCATGGGCTGCAGGCCTATCAGGAAGGGCCTTGGATACCCCATTAGTCTTAGGGAAGGTGAAGTCATTACCTGCACAGATCCCCATCCACAAAGGTGAAGATTGTCTCACCTGGCATTGCAGTTAGAAGCATGAACCTAGAGCTCTGCACTGGGCCCATAAAGTCAGCCAGACATGCCTGCAAGTTCCTACAGTCATGATCTCTTCTCATTTTCCCACATCAGAGCAGGTGATTCACAGCTGTTCTGGAATTTGGTGATTTTTAGCTCTCTTTTCCTAAGACTATCTCTGCACATCAGCTTTTCCAAGCACCAGCCAGGCAGCCAGCACACTGTTAATTGCAGTGGTTGTTATGTTATAATAAAGGGATGGGCTCCATCTGAGAATCACATTCAGTTATGCAGCTGGACAAGTCTGCTCGGTGTAACACCCGGGTCTCCATGTCACCATCGGATGCATCAGTGGCAGACAGAGCTAATTGGGAAGCTGGCAGTCATCTCAGCTTTGTTGGTCTGAGACAGCACTGGGTCACGGCAGTAATTTCACATGAGTGCAAAAGGGCAGCTTGGGGTGGTTTTCATTTTTCTTGTGAAACAATGAAGCTGTTTGAATTTGTCTAGGGGCAGGAGCGGAGGGTGGGCGACTCTCCAGTAAACATGACAGATAGAACTGGATACGGCATCCATCATGTGTTCTGGGCTGGGGATAGGTAGAGATGAAAATGCACCTTCCCCTTCCCTCTCCTTCTGTCTTCTTCCCCCATGATGGCAACATTGTGTGATGGGGAGGTCAACCCAACCACAGTGGAAAAGCTCCTGTGTCCTTTCTTCAGGGAACCACACATACACTTAGAATCCCTTAGAGTACACCTGACTGTAAGAAACAAACCTTGTGCCTTTTAAAATGCTTGTTCACATGGTTCCTAGAGCATAGGTTTCATGGCTGTTAACAATAACAACAAAAAGTACATCTGATTAAAAATCTAGGGTTCCGTGAAAAAGCACATGCAGGAGGAACAGACCCACAAACACTGGCTGAAGAACGGAGGGCTGCTTAGCAGAAAGCATGTGTGGATGACGGAGGTGGCGTTTTAAAAATGCAGATGGAGAAGACCCAGTGGGAGCAGTAGTGGAAATGTCCCAAATCAATCAATCAACTCCAGGACATTGACCAAGGATAGAATATGGCATTATTGCTTAGGATTAAAATGAAAAGAGAAGACAGTGCTCTTGTCCAGAAGGAGAAGAAACTTTTATAGTGTAACGTTTTCAACAAGTTCAAACAATACTACCCAGATAATGCAGTACAGTGTGGGGCACGGAGTGGGTGGTGTTTGGAAGGCAGTTCTGATGGTGCACCAGCCCCTCCAGACAGGACAGTTGGGGAGAAGTAGCTTTCTGTGGTTGCCAGGAGACAAGCCAATGACTGAGCAGAAGGCATGACAGAGGGAGCTGGTCGGGAGTCTGCCTAGAGCCTTTGGAGGGAGCCTCTGAAGGCCCCACCTGGGCCAGGGCTCTGGCGGGTCTATTGGTTTTTGCATATTTTTCTGGTTTGCTGGAATCTAGAATAAATGGATTCCTGGATTCTCTTTTCTCCCAGAAAGGCCTGTGAACATTCAGAGCCACAGGGCATCAACCCCTATGACACCATTTCATGGACTGCATTGCCCTCCCTCCCCACCACCCCAGCCCACCTCTGGCTTTGGTCTCCCACATCTGCAAGAAGGAATGCCGCAGGAGTTTCTAGAATAAAAAAACATCTTTTTGACTTTTTAACAAATGCAGTGATCTGAGTGCCCTTTGGAAGCTGAGGCCCTACGGACACCCACTCAAGGTGACCTTGGGAAGCACCCTCTTGTTGTTTTCACTCTATTGACAGTCAACAGTGAAGGGAGTTGTCTCAGCTGTTGAGAATGTCAGAGAAGGCAGGTGTCGTGGTGCTATTCTTATCTGTGTAAAAATAATATTTACTGTAAATCATTCTGGGTCACTTCATATCTTTCAAACACGTTCAAATCATTCTGGGTCACTTCATATCTTTCAAACACGTTCAAAAAGGAAATCGAGCACTCTGTTCCATTATGAAAGTGTGTTCTGAGTAAGCCACTGTGTGGCTCAAGCTTCTCTTCCTCCCAGGAGCTCTTGGCATTGGGTGAAAGGGGAAATTTACAGAAACTCCAATTCCAGTGTCATTAAAGAAATCTCAGTTGTTGCATAGCTTAATACTTCCCATTCCAGAGAAACACTCTGATGAAGAAATGAAACCCTGCTGACCTGCCTCTTTGTCATATCACAGTTCTGCACCCTGAGGGAGTGGGATGGGTTTAGGAAGCTGTTTTTTTTTTTTTCACTGGAAGTGAGACAACATATTGGCATTTACCAGGGCTGCAGGCTGTGCCGGAAGCTCAGCTGCTGTTACCATGGCAACAAGATGCTCTTGTCCCTCTCTGTGATGCCACTTTTGCTTTGCTGGAACCATTTTCCGCAAGTGTCTGGAGAGTTATTTCGCAGTGGACATTTTGACCCAACGTAACACTTACAGAATATCTGCCAGAAAGCTCATGCAGAGTTTGCACCTCAGATTCAGAAACGCTTCACCTTGGAAATCTTGCCAAAAAGTAAAAATTTTAAAAGCAATGGTTTGTCCAAAGCCTGTGAGAAGGCTAGGTTGGCAGACAGGCAGGGTCACAAGGTCAAGACATTCTCCACTGGAGAGGCATGAACTGGGTACAAGCAAACAAGAAGGCATTTGTCATACATCCTAGGTGAAGTCACTTTTAAGAAAAAGCCAGGACCTGACACAAGTCCCAGAGACTCTGCCAGAGGATGCAGAGACTCCAGCGCAAAAGCAGGAGTGAGAGCCAGCTAGTAAGAAGAAAATAGGAGAAAGTTTTCGGTGAGGAGATGAGTAGTCATGGTCTGGAAAGGTCACTCAATTATCCATAAGAGGCTGTGGTCTTCAGCACGACATGGCCCTGACTGGAATGTAGGTCCTGCCAAGTATTAATTCTGTAGCTCTGAGAAGGTTTTCTGACTTCTCTGAATGTCAGTCTCCTTATTGGAAAAGAGTGTTCATAATTCTAACTCCTGTAGGTTTATGTGAGACTTAACTATTGTGTGTGAGCACTACATCATTGCGTGTGACACACAGTGGATGCTCAGAGACTTCCTTGCTTTCTCATTCTTTGTTTATAGGGTATTTGTAGGGTGATGTGGGCACTCAAATGGGCAAGTTTCAATCCCTACTTTTAAGGATCTGAAAGCCTAATGCGGGGCGAACATGTAATTCATCCAATGATGATGCAGTGCAAGCCATCTGAAAGTGGGGGAATGGACAAGGCGGCTTCCCTACAGGAAGAATTGGGCAAGGCTCATCAGGAGGGGCCCCCAAACCATGCCTTACAAGAAGCGCTAGAGTTTACTAGATGGAGAAGTAGCTGAATGGTCATTCCTGGCCAGAAGGGCACCAGTGCAGAGGGGGAACTTCTTGGTGCATCGAGAAGCTTCCATGATTGGGGTGAGCTACCTCATTGGGTGTGATGTGGACTCTCTGGCTCAGGTGTTACTCACTCAACACCCTTCAGCACTGATACTTCCAGGACAGTTCCCTGACATTCAGTGGGAGAGGACGCATAAAGGGTGTGCCCAGGGACCTCAGACCACTTTAAAACTGGAGTCCAGCTTGTCAAAGTAACAACAACAACAACTACACAAACTACTTGCTTATTTATTTAAAAAATAATAGTTTTGTTGAAATATAATTCACATGACATCATAACATCACTTATTTAGTGTGTAGTTCATTGGTTGTCATGTGTTCACAGTGTGAACCATCACCACAGTCAATTTTGGAACATTTTTTTATCACCCCAAAAGGGGTCCCCCTGTATTCATTAGCAGTCACTCACCATCTTCCCCCATCCTCCCAGCCCCAGGAAACCATTGAGCTACTTTCCACAGATTTGCCCATTTTGGACATTTCACATAAATGAAATCACATAAGATGTGGCCTTTTGTGACTGACTTCTTTCCCTTAGCATAATGTTTTCAAGGTTCATCCATATTGCCAACATGCTTCAGCACTTTATTCCTTTTTATGGCCAAATAATATTCCATTGTATGGTTAGACCACATTTGTTTCTCCATTCCTTGGCTGATGGACATTTGGGTTGTTTCCACCTTTTGGCTACTGTAATTAGTGCTTCTGTAAACATTCAGGCATAAGTTTTTGTGTGGTTATGTTTTCAATTCACTGGAGAATATATATCTAGGAGTAAAATTGTTGGCTCATAGGTTTTTCTAAAATAATCCGAGGAATGCCACACTCATTTCCAAAGAAGCTACCCTATTTTACATCCCACCAGCAGTGTATAAGGGTTCTGATTTCGCTAAATCCTTGCCAACACTTTTTGTTATCTTTCTTTTTGATCATAGCCTTCCTATTGGGTGTTGATTGGTATCTCATTGTAGTTTTGATTTACATGTCCCTGAGAGATAATAACATTGAGTATCTTTTCATGTGTTAATTGATCATTTGTATATCTTTTTTGGAGAAATGTCTATTCAGATCATTTGCCCATTTTTCATTGGATTATTTGCCTTTTTACTAATGAATTATAAATATTCTTTATATATTCTAGATACAAGTCCTTTATCAGTGTATTAGTCAGGGTTTTCTAGAGGGACAGAACTAGTAGGATAGATATATATATATATATAAAGGGGAGTTTATTAAGTATTAACTCAAAGGTCCCACAATAGGCCATCTGCAAGATGAGGAAAAAGGAGAGCCAGCCCAAGTCCCAAAACTGAAGAACTTGTAATCCGATGTTTGAGGAAAGGAAGTATCCAGCACGAGTGAAAGATGTAGGCTGGAAGGCTAGGCCAGGCTCACCTCTTCATGTTTTTCTGCCTGCTTTATATTTGCTGGCAGCTGATTAGATGGAGCCCAACCAGATTAAGGGTAGGTCTGCCTTTCCCAGCCCACTGACTTAAATGTAAATCTCCTTTGTCAACACCCTCACAGACACACCCAGGATGGATATTTTGCATCCTTCAATCCAATCAAGTTGACATTCAGTATTAATCATCACAATCAGATATATGGTTTTCAAAAATTTTCTCCCATTGTGGGGGTTGTCTTTTTACCCTTTGGAGGTGTTTTTTGAAGCACAAAGGTCTTTAATTTTGATGATATCCAATTTATCTATTTGTTGCTTTTCTGCTCACTTATGTTTTGAAACCTAATTATAAATGATTTTGAAATTTTGGATAGTTCCCTCTGTATACTCCTTCTGGTATGCATAGATAAGAACTGACCATAATGTCTGGGAGAAAAAAAAAGTGCTCCAAGAACATTAGTTATAAAAATAATAATTAATAAACAACAATAATGGTTATTATATAATATCAGACAAAATATTTAACTTTCAGGACTGTTGTTTACTTATCTAGAAATGAATAAGGAAAGAGAAGGAAATTTCCCATTTTGATTTGCATTTTGTGCCAGACACTGTGTTAGGCACTTAAATAGGTAGATGAGAATCTTCAAGCCTAGTAAGGTTAAGTAAGTTGCCCAAGGTCACACAGTAAATGGTGGAACTGAGATGGACTTGAGCCCAGAAAAGACTGGCTCCAATATCTGTTTTTTTCCTGCTACCAGTGTAATACATCATCATAATGGGAAACAAAAATCTTGAGAACAATTTTATTAAAATCCTTACACTCAGAACACTTACAGAGTGTAAGTGCTTTGGTAGAAACTCAGAATAAAATGATCAAAGATATCCCCTGAAAATGTGAGGTCATCAGATTTTGTTTTTGCCATTTGTAAGCTGAGGCTTGACTGGATGCCATTTGATTAATGACACAAAATTCACTCATACATTTGAATTATAGAACTGAGCAGTCTAGAGCAAGATGGGAGGTAAGCCAAGGTGGTATATGTTGGTGGGGGAGGGTGCAGAAAGGTTGAGATGAGAATTGCATAATATCGGAGGTGGAAATACCCCTCAAAGCGCACATCTTTTCTGCTACCCCATTTCACAGAAGATCTTGCTGGGGAGGGGTGCCCTTGGAGAATCCTCCTGCTGCACAGAATTCTGCTGCACAGAATCCTTCCTTTCTAGCATTGACCTTGGTAATGTTTCTGCAAGAAATGTATTCTGAGAAACCATTTTAGTAGACCCAGGAATCAGAAATAAATGATTTTGAAGTGCTGGTTTAAATTGTACGTTGGCAGGAATTGAATGCTGGAGGACCGTAAGTGTAATTGATTATAAGAGATTGCCTCTTTTTGAGGTGATGCAATCATCAGGATAACTAATTTGGCTGCTTGAGGGGACTGGCAGGGAGGATTTGAAGGTGTGAAGCATTTGCATTGGGTGTGCAGGAGGAGCATTCATATAAGGTGACTGATTCCTTGTCTAGTCCTGAGGCTGTTTCTGTCTTGAGTGATAAGGAAGTATTTAAGGGCCTGACACCTCTTGAAATGAATTATTTTACCTGAGAAAAACAGGCAGTCCCTCTACAGTGCCTTGCATTCCAGCGACAGTCCCAGTGTCGTGTCACTGAAGTCATTCAATGTGACTGTGTCCTGCAGAAGTGCAGACCCAAGTGCGGGCCTGGGAGTGCTAGGACAGGTCTTCCCCATCGCCCCTGTATCCAAGGTGAAGGTGCACTGGGCTGAGACACTCCATCCCGGGGACCTCGCTGGGCTGGTGACCATGGCAAAAAGCACTTTGCTGGAGTATTTCCCTCCCTCTCACTCCATGCCCCTGGCTCACCAGGGCAGGAGGCAGCAGCAGAATTTGTTTTTCAAGTCTGGTTTCCTGTTGTGCTCAGAAACTTTCCTACGTTTCTGGGGAAGCTGCCAACTCCTCTGGTAGAAATAATCTCTCTCAACCATTTCGAGTGTGATATTGGCCTTCAGGCAAAACCCCCAAGATGAAGTTTCCCGAGGCCACCTTTTTCTTCTAAAAAAAAAATATATAGCACCAGTTTCTCTGCAAAAATCAAATTCAGGTAAAGCAGAACAATAACAACAACACAAATCCAAAAATGGTTGTTTGGAACTACAAATGCCTGCCCCAAGCCTCCAGCTTCCCAACAGCCACAGCCAGGGTATTACAGAAGGGCCCTGGGCTCTTCCCTGACCTGGTCAAGCACCCTTGCAAAAGGAGGCAGTAGGATGGATGGAGGGTGTGGGATGGATGGAGGGTAGGGGATGGAGGGAGGCTTCGGAATGAAGTGGGGCTGTGGGATGGACAGAGGCTGCGGGATGGTGGGAGGGTGGGGAATGGATGGAAGATGCGGGATAGATGGAGTGTTTGGGATGGATGGAGGGTGTGGGATGAATGAAAAGTATGAGATGGAGGGAGACTGTGGGATGGATAGAGGGTGAGGGATGGATGGAGGGTGTGGGATGGATGGAGGGTGAGGGATGGATGGAGGGTGAGGGATGGAGGGAGGATGTGGGATGAATGGAGTGTTTGGGATCAACGGAGGGCGGGGGATGGATGGAGGGTGTGGGATGAATGGAAAGTATGAGATGGAGGGAGGCTGTGGGATGGATGGAGGGTTTGGGGTGGATGGAGGGTGTGGGATGGATGGAGGGTAAGGGATGAATGGAGGGTGAGGGATGGAGGGAGAGTGTGGGATGGAGGGAGAGTGTGGGATGGAGATAGGCTATGGGATGGATGGAGGGTGTGGGATGGTGGGAGGCTTCCGGATGGAGGGAGGATGCTGGATGGATGGAGTGTTTGGGATGGATGGAGGATGCGGGATGGATGGAGGGTGTGGGCTCTCGCGGGCTGATAGGAAGGAAGCTAATTTGCCTGAGCCTTTCTACCACAGGACAGAGGGTGCAACAGGGCATGTGGCCTCCCTGGGCACAACTCGCAGTGAGAAATCTCTGTTCCAATCCTGAAAAATATGGTCCCCCTCGTCCCTTAGGGGTATCTTTCCTCCTTATGTTTTTCCTAGCTTGGCTTCTAAAGCAGACTCATCTGGTCCCATAATTCGGAGACATGTTTTAATCATTGGTAATTTATCAACCAGCTGACATACTTCATAGATAAAAGAATTTTACAGACAACCTTGCCTAGATCTCTCTGTTTTCTAAATAAAGATTCAGAGATGTCAACTTTTAGTTCTAGTCACAAAGCTAGTGGATGGTAGAGTCAGAACACAGCCCCATGTCACAAGCCTCTTCCAGGACTTGCTTAACCATGCCATGTGCTCTCCATCTAACACTTTAAACACTGTGTGTGGTGGGACGAGGTTGGAGGGTAGACAGATATATGGTTTTGACCAAGCGGAGTAACTGTCAAAACATGGAAACTTGAGTACCAGATGGGAAAACACACTTTTAGACTAACTGGTCTACTTGTATCTTCTCTCCCAGACCCACACGCTGAGTGTCTACAGCCTCAGTTATAGTTAAAGGGAAATGCACAATGGCCAGGTCTGTATTACTTTTGGGCTGACAAGAGTGTGAGCGATTTTTCTCCAGTTATCACCAGCACAAGGAAGGACTTAGCTTATGTTAAGGAGATGGCTTAGCTGGCCTTGTTCACACGTGTGTTTCACCTTCCTCAGCATATTGATTCAGAAGATCACCAAAAAATGACTAAAGCCTCTTTCCCAGTGGCATTCGTGAATTTTTTAAAATCATAAAATGAGCCTGGGTCTTTAGGGCCTTAGAGGAAATGGACATATTTCCTCTAAGAATTGGCCATTTCTTTGGTCATTTTTATTCTGGTTGGACACAAGAGTTGTTTGGGTCTAATTTTCCTGACGTTCTATTTTCTAGATCAATAATAAAATTATGAGTGTTTTTTACCTTCTGTCATCTTTTCATACTATTGATTTGGTGTGAAATTTTAAGGAAAAGCAAATATCCACCATTACAATGACGTAGGAATTCTCAGGAAGAAGGATGTCTAATATCTTTGACTTATGAAGACACTAGCGAACTTTCTCCACGATAGCAAAGGATTTCTCCTAGTTTCCCAGAACCCCTGAAAATTAAAAGGCTGCGCTAGAAGAGAAAGCCAATAAACAGCCTCGAAAAAAGTAAATCTGGAGTTTTTCAAAGACAAGAGTAACTAAGCTCCACTCTTGGCATAAGTGCCTATGGGCATCAAATTTCAGTTGAAAAGTATCAATAAATAACATGTGCTTTGTAGGTAAATACCAGTTTAGGAGCCTGAGGAGCAACAACTAGTTTGCCCTGGTTGCATGCAAATTGTTAGTCAAAGTCAAGCCCATTGCTCTGAGGGGTCAAACCCTGCCAGCATCACAGAGCTGAACTTCCTCTGAGGCTGTATGCCTGTGTGTATATGTGTTCGTACGCATGCACGCATGTGTAGTTGGTGGGGTGGACAGAGTTTCAAAGTTATTGTTTACCTGGTTGATGAGGAGGATATTCCCCCACCCCCCCAACCCCACCCCACTCTCCTTGAGGTCTCTCCTTTCTTTCTTCTCACATTTCTTCATCAGGGACCCACGGAGTATCTCTCCAGGCCACGCATAAAATAATGACTTCACTCTCTTTGCTGCCAAGCTTGGATCCAAGCCGGAGTGACATGCTAGCAGGACCTGCATGTCACTGCTCATCACCGAGTCTCTAGACACAAAGCACAGTGCTTCATGTGTGAGATACTTAGCAAACACCTGCTGAAAGAAGCCGTGAATTTCATGATGGTAGAATGGAGGTCCAGCCTGGCTCTTTTCATTGGATCCAGGATTGCCAAATGAGTGAGGCAGAGCTTGGGTACCAGCTGATGGTGTACCTTCATCACCCCTTCCCTGCTCCCCACTTTACAGAGTAGGAGAACTTTCTTTCTTTTTTTCTTTTCCTTTTTTTTTGAGATGGAGTCTCGCTCTGTCGCCCAGGCTGGAGTGCAGTGGTGCAATCTCAGCTCATTGCAAGCTCTGCCTCCCAGGTTCTCGCCATTCTCCTGCTTCAGCCTCCCGAGTAGCTGGGATTACAGGCACCCGCCACCATGCTAATTTTTTGTATTTTTAGTAGAGACGGGGTTTCACCGTGTTAGCCAGGATGGTCTCGATCTCCTGACCTCGTGATCTGCCTGCCTCGGCCTCCCAAAGTGCTGGGATTACAGGCGTGAGCCACCGCGCCCAGCTGAGAACTTTCTATCTCACATAGTTATATTAATTTTGGCTAATTATTTTCTAATGGTCATGTTTAAGATGAGCCAAGAGCTTGAACACTCTAGTAGACTAAATTTTTCTGATGTAAAAACCATCTGGAAGCGGCCAATCAAGCCTGGTACTGAAATGGGAGAGTTCTCTGACCCATTTGTGGGACTTGTGGGACTGAAAACCCACAAGGTGTGTGTGGCTCGTTTGCTCAGCTGCTGCACACTCAAATCCCTTACAGGAAGGGGAGCATGCAGATGGGCAAGTGCAGGATCCAGGTGAGCACTTTTGGGTTTCAGCCCCATGGTAGCATCTAGGGGTGTGTTACAATTAATGCTCTTTTAGCAGTTGCCATCCATGGACAGCTAAGTGTTAAACCAGCTCAGTGGAGAGTCAGGGCGACAGCCTTTTACACCACGCCCTCTTGGTACCCAGGTCCTTGTCCAGTGTCCAGAAAGAATCAGGTCACATGGACTTGAAGGATGATGGATGTGGGGATTTTATTAAGTGATGGAGGTAGCTCTCAGTGGGATGGGTGGGGAGCTGGAAAGGTGATGGAGTGGGAAGATGATCTTCCCTTGGAATTTGGTCATCCTGTGGCCGATCTCTCCTCTGACTGTCCCCAGCCGAATTCCTCTCAAAGTTGTGATTTTCCTTCTCTTCGCTCCTTCTCTGCTGCACCACTCTGCTGCTTTTCTGCTCGTGGAGCCTGGGGTTTGGGGTTTTTATGTGTAAAGGATGGGGGTGTGGCAGGCCAGGATGGTCTTGGAAAAGGCAACATTTGGGTGTGAAAACAAGAATTTCTGTTTCCATTTAGGGCCGTGGGTTTGCAGACTTGAGGGTGGGGCCTTTGCTGGGGAACTGCCCTCTTCTACCCAGTATTTCCCTGTCTCCTATCTGTATCAGTACAGGGGTTCCATAAACTCATCTGAGTCCCAGGTTCTTTCTACCTTTCTGCTCTGCTGTTCTCAGGGGTCCTCCCCATCCTGATGCTTTCAGAACAGTTCCTAGAATTCCAGCCGTGTCTGCTTTCAAGCAGGAGGAAGACAAAGAGCAAAGGGCACAAAGCCAGTATGCAACCCAAATATGCACCTCCTTATCATGATTTTAAGATTTGCCAAATCCTCACCAAACAGCTTCTCATTATATTTCATTGGCCAGAACTTAGTCACTGGGCTGCCATATTTGCACAGGATGATGAGAAATGTAGGTTTATTTTTTACAAAAGAAACCAGGTACATTGCCTCCACCCACAGTAATAGTGAGATCTTGTAGATACAGTAAAAAAGAAGGGAGACTAAAGTTTCAAAACTTGTTACCTGTTTCTCTACTTGTTTAGAGACAGAGTCTTGCTCTGTTCCCCAGGCTGTAGTGCAGTGGTGTGATCATAGCTCTCCGCAGACTCGAACTCCTGGGCTCAAAAGATCCTCTCACTTCAATCTCCTGAGTAGCTGGGACTACAGACATGTGACACCACAACTGGATATTTTTTAAATTTTTGTGTAGAGATGGGGGTCTTGCTGTGTTGGCCAGGCTGGTCTCAAGCTCTTGGGTTCAAGTGATTCTCTCGCCTCAGCCTGCCAAAGTGCTTCAATTACAGGTGTGAGCCACCATGCCTGGCCAAGACTAGATATTATCAAAGCAACTAAGTGTCTTTATTTTCAGTTGAAGCTTTTCACTGATGAACATTAAAAATGAAGGTTTAGGCCTGGCATGGTGGCTGATGCCTGTAATCCCAGCACTTTGGGAAGCTGAGGCAGGTGGATCATTTGAGGCCAGGAGTTTGAGACCAGCCTGGGAAACATAGTAAAACCTGATCTCTACTAAAAATACAAAAAAAAAAAAAAAATTAGCCAGGCATGGTGGTGTTTGCCTATAATCCCAGCTACTGGGCGGCTGAGGCATGAAAATTGCTTGAACCCAGGAGGTGGAGGTTGCAGTGAGCCAGGATTGCACCACTACACTCCAGCCTGGGTGACAAAGCGAGACTCTGTCTCAAAAAAAAAAATGAATATAAATCAATATACATGAAATATATAACCCACTACATTTTAAAAAAATAATATGAAAATAAGAGAGCTATCTACTCTAGGCACAGTTCCATCTCCTACCACATGGCTCTGGGGTCTTGAACTTGAAAGGAGAAACACTGAGCAGGATGGTGCCTAGCAGTAGCTGATTCTACTGGGGTTCTGATAGTGAAGCAAAGCCTGTTACCATGGTCTAGACCCCCTTCTTTTCTGAGATGGGCCTGCAAAGAAGTAGTTTTGGTTTGGCACCATTATACCTCTTGCTTGATAGGAAAGACCAAAAATATTTCCAGGATAGACCAACAGCTGCCTCCAGTCTCCTATGTTTGCCCCATGTCCAGCTGGCCCATGAGCTTCTGACTACCTCTGACAACCACTGATAGCACTTTCTGGGTGTTCACCATGTCCAGGGAGCTACAGATACTTTATATCTTTTAAGTCTTATAAACAATACTCTAAGATAAAGGTCCTTATTTCGTGGATAAAGCTCTTTGAGCCCTGTGAGAATACCTCCACTGCCCCTGGACAGAATCTTTCTTCACTCTCCGGGCCTGGGGCAGAACGTTGATCTTGCACCTTTGTGGCTGTTGGTTTGAATTCCTCCTATTGGTGTCCCCATCATCTAAGGACCTTGTTTTTTCCTTTTTCCTTTCTTCTACAGGCGGTAGCTGGAGCACTGGACTCAGGGTCAATGAGGAGCAAAGGGGAAACAAAATATAAACATGTACAATTATACAGCTTGACCTAGCTCCCCCTGTTAAGTTCTCAAGGAGAAGAGAGTACTGCACAGCATGGTGACTGTGCTTGATGAAATAAAATATGAGTTTGGGTTTTCTTTATTAGAAAAATCCCTTGTTCCTTCAACCTCGGCATGGAAGCCTCTTGATGCAATCGTCAAGGCTGCAGTGCATGGCTCCAAGCAGATCTTTTTGCCCCAGATGCTATAACAACAGGTGCTGCACATAGATGTGCAGATGTAATTGTATCCCAGTTCATTAAAATGAGCTGTCATAAAGTCAGAATAAAATGAGAAGAAATTAATTGGAAAAGGATGACATGTTTTAAAACCAATCAGGTGATATTGTTGAGTATTTTTAAAAAGAAAATATTGATTTAAAAAACAAAGAAGCTGGTGAGGTCAGGAGTTCAAGACCAGCCTGGCCAACATGGTGAAACCTCATCTCTACTAAAAATACAAAAACTTAGCCTAACGTGGTGGCGGGCACCTGTAATCCCAGCTACTTGGGAGGCTGAGGCAGGAAAAATTGCTTGAACCCAGGAGGCAGAGGTTACAGTGAGCCAAGGTCACGCCATTGCACTCCAGCCTGGGCAACAAGAGTGAAACTCTGTCTTAAAAAAACAAAACAAGGCCGGGCGCGGTGGCTCACGCCTGTAATTCCAGCACTTTGGGAGGCCGAGGCGGGCGGATCACGAGGTCAGGAGATCGAGACCTTCCTGGCTAATGTGGTGAAACCCCATCTCTACTAAAAATACAAAAAATTAGCTGGGCGCAGTGGCGGGCACCTGTAGTCCCAGCTACTCAGGAGCCTGAGGCAGGAGAATGGCATGAACCTGGGAGGTGGAGCTTGCAGTGAGCTGAGATCACACCATTGCACTCCAGCCTGGGCGACAGAGCCAGACTCCATCTCAAAAACAAACAAGCAGACAAAAACAAACAGAAAGAAAAAGAAGTTAGAATTGTAAGTTCTTAAAATACATGATGCCTGCCCTTTGTTTTTAAGGTTTAGTACATTCTATGTGATCTTTCTTTAAGAGAGGTATTAGAGAAAGGAAATCTGTAACAGATGCAATTGGCTAAAATAGTCAGTAAAACTTTATCAGTTCAGAACTTCAGCCCAAAGATGAAATGACTTTGGAGATCAGAAAGTATATTTAACTCTTTGAAGAGGAGAGATCTTCATGTATAAGTGTGTCAACAACACCATTTTTATTTTAAAAGTTGTGCTAATTGACCTTTATCTGTATGTATCATTTTAAAAGCCCTGGGAGGCATTCTCCATTTAGCCATTCACTATTGTTTAGATTTATAATTTACAAAACAGCATAGAAGCTATAATACCAAGTTTTTTAAAAATTCACACTTGCTTTTCTTTCAGCTAATCTGAGCAATGATGTTTTCTTGAACAGAGAATGCATTCTCATGACACACAGTGTTTAAAACTCCACAAACATGCACCGAGTGCCTGGCCACACACTGTGCTGAGCTCTGGGAATACAACAGTAACCAAAGAGGGGTCCTTGCTCTGCAGGAGCTGGTTGCAGGGAAGACAGATAAGCAATGGACTGAAGGGCTCTGGAAATGAGTAACCTGTTACAGAAAAGCTCCGTACAACAATGCAGAAGCCTCCAGATGAAGGCCAGTGCCCAAATTCCTTGCAAAGAAAATGGTCCCAAGTGATTCTTTGTGGCCCATGCTCTGTGTGGCGAATGGCTTATTCACCATGCACGAGTGCTTTCATGGCACCTCACTCAAAGCTGATGGAACCAGAGTTGGTGCTTGAGCAGGAAGCAGCCCGACATGGAGGTTTCCTGCCAGAACGCTGCAGCAAGCCAAGTCTCTTTTTGGGAAGTTGTATGAGAGGGAGGAGGGTAGATATGGTAGGTTGGGGAGTATGTTTGAAGTCAAGAGTTTTGTCTGACTCTGGCTCTCACCCTTACTAGTTACAATGCATGGTCTAACTGGCATGTAACATCCATAAAATGCCTTGAAAGAACCTGTGTCCTTGGGCAAATTAATGTTCAAGTCCTCATTTTCTCATCTGTACAACTGCTGATCATAATACTTTCCTCATATAATTGTTGACAGTTTCAATATTATATGATTACAGTGTGTTTTATTGTGCCTAGCTTATAGAAACGGCTAAGCAAAGGATATTTTGCCTTAAATATGAATGTTCATGGAATTAAGAGAAGGGGGCCTGTGTGAACCTAGACGGTGTACAGTAATGCTGAACTCCTTGTGCTCTGGGTCTGGGTTGAGCCTGATTCAGCCTTGGAAGTGAGAAAATTCAGAATGATTAAGTAGCTGATGAGGACATAAGAATATTTTCCATCTTGCCACACATTTCTATAAAATCTTGCAGCAAAACTCTAGTACTTAATGATACTTTTGTATTAGAAAAGAAACACACAGATTAGTTTTAAACAACTAAAATCAAGTCAAATGGCCAAAAAATAATAATAATAAATATATCATTGAAAAGCATGACTGAGACTTATTTTACAATGAAGATACATTGTAAAATAAACCTATAACTGTCATAAGTTTTTATGTACCAAATAATATAAAATATTGTTAGCACCACCACTGTGCGGATACAATAGCATCAATATGCATGAAATGTAAACTGCAAGCAATGTAAGAACAAAGTGGATAGAAACATAATAGTAGCAAGAGGCTTTAAGTAACCTCTAATAGATTATCAAAGACCTAAAAGAGAAAAAATAACATGTGACATGGTCGTTCTTAAAAACATAATTGATAAAATTACCTAATAGATATATCAAACTTTCTCCCATTCTACCTGTGAATACATCTATTTTTTCATGGTTTATGATGCACCATTAACAAATATTGATGTAGGTTAGACTACAAATAGCTCAATAAATTCCTTCCAAATGTAGAACAGATGCAGACCCTCTGGCATAATGCAATATACTTGTAATTTTTAACAAGTATATTGTATTTTTAACAAATACAAAACTGAAAAACTCAAGGAAATTTTAAGTACTTTAAAATATTTAAAATTTCAGAAAAATCTCTCAACTATTTGTACTGGCAGTGCCTTAGTCAGTTCGGGCTTTCATAGCAGAATACCATAGACAGGGTGGCTTAAATAACTGAAATTAATTGCTTGCAGTTCTCGTAGCTGGAATTCTGAGATCAAGATGCCAGCACGGTTGGGTTCTGGTGAAGGCTCTCTTTCTGGTTCACAGATAGTTGTCTTCTTGCTGTGTCCTCTCATCGGGGAGAGTAGAAAGTGGGAAAGCAGAGGCTCTGCTGTCTTTTTATAAGGGCACTGCTTGACCTAGTTACATTCCAAAAGTTCCAGCTCCTAATACCATCACATTGGGGGCTAGGATTTCAACATATAAATTTTGGGCAAACATCCACTTCATAGGAGGCAGAGAAGGGGAGCAGTCACTTGAGCCCCTGAAGATAATAATCTTTAAAAAATGAGTTAAAATAGAAAAACCAACTCTTTAAAGACACTAGGAAGCATCCAAAAACAAATAGAAGCCAAGGGAGTTTAATTTCAAAAGATTGCAAAGGGAAGTGGCAGCAATTTTGAGTTTGTGGCTCATGAGCACGAGAAGGCTGATCAACCCCGATTATGGCTCTTAGGAATGGTGGCTGGACAAAACATGGCCTTCCTGCCAGAAGTCAGAGTTCAGAGCTGAAAAAACAGCTGAAAATTGAAAGTGGAAATTATGGCAATACCAACACCTCAGAAAAGGTAAGACCCAAATTCAGGAATAAGCTCCAAAACTCTGGCTGATGCTAAATATGCCATTGTAGGTGAGACCACAAGGGACCCCATAAAAAGCAACAAGAGGATGGAGAGAACTAGATTCTTGAAAGAAATTCCACACATCTATGTAGAAACAGATAAGTGAGTTTGATACTTTTAAAAAACTGTCTGTATTCTCCAATTTTGAGGAGACTGAGTGACAGCTGAAGTTGAGTGGGCTTGAAATGTTACAATGCACAGCCCAAATCCAGCAGAGTAACTGAAAATGAGAATCTCTACAAGCAAGAAAAACAGAGAGGTGAAGCCTCATCTCTGCTTAAATTGTTGTCTGACCACCAAATTTCACAAGCACAGGGGAGACATAAAGATGGCAACCTACGAACGGAGCAGAGGAAGCCCTATGAATACATAGCAGCAGCTGCTTATTGGGGGGAGATGGAATTTGCAGTATGAATCCAGAAAAAAACCAATAATCCTCAGAAAAATTATGATAGACTTATTACCACATGTAATTTACATTTTCTAGTTTTAAACCAAAAATCACTAGACATGTAAAGAAACAGGAAAGTATGACACATACTTAGGAAGAAAAGAAGCCAATAGAAATTGACTTCTTTCCTTATTGTTAGAGCTGTTTGTTGAATTTAGCAGACAAATACTTCATAGATGCTACGATATATATATATTCAGAAAATTAAAATAAAATACATTTAAATAATTGGAGAAAATATGCTAGTAATGAATGGATAGACAAACTCAATATAGGAAAGCAAACAATAAAAAGTCTTGGAGCAAAGAGTTCAATACTGAAATCAAAATTTGCTAATTGGGTGCAACAGCACTTTTGCAGAAGAATAAATAAACTTGACGATGGATTAATAAAAATTACTAATAAAAAATAAAAATGTGACAAAAAGAGAGAACAAGTATTGAAGATTAATGAACGAAACTTCAGAGACCTATGGACAATATGAGGCGGCCCAACATATGTGTATGGGAATCTCAGGACAGAAAAGAGAGAAAACAGAAAAAAGTATCTATTTGATAAAATAAATTTGGTGGAAATCATTATTTTATAGATTCAAGGATCTCAACAAACCTCTTGCAGTATAAACACCAAAAAATTGTTTCTAAACATACCATAGTCAAATGCTGAAAGCCAAAAAGACAGAGGAACAATATTGAAAGCATTAAGAAACAAAGAAGCATATCACAGATAGAGGGGCAGTGACAAGATTAAGGGCTGACTTCTTTTCAAAACCTTGGGAACTAGAAGACATTGGAAAAAAATATTCAAAGTGCTGAATAAAACCAAACCAAACCAAACAAACAAATAAAACTCTCTCAATTAAAAATTTGATGTCCAGTGGAATCATCTGTCAAAAATAAAGATAAAAACATGTTCAGATAAACAAAAAACTGAGAGAAGTTGGTAGAAGCAGACATGTACAACAACAACAAATTGGTAAGGCAAATTCTTCAGGCTGAAGGAAAGCAGCACAAATAACTCTGATTTACCAGAGGCATGAAGAGTACCAGAAATGTTGAGTATGTGGCTACATGAAAGACATTATTAATATATACATTGTCTCTTAATTTTCTTGAAAGATCTGTGACTTTGTAAAGCAAATATGATGGCACTGTATTGATGGATTTGTAACACCTATAGATGAAATCTAAAAGGCAATAATATCACAAAGAAGGTGTGTGGGGATACACAGAAATATATAGTTTTGAGTTTCCTGTATTTTACTTGCAATAATTCAATATTAACTTTAAGTAGTTTGATGAAAATTTAAGATGTATATTGTAACTCTTAGAGCAACCACTAAAAAGTAATGCAAAGAGGTAGCTACAAAGCCACTAAAGGAATTAAAATGAAATATTGAAATATTTATCTCTATATATTTCTCTCTCTCTCTCACAGACACACACACACACACTATCTCTCTCTCTCTCAAGGCAGGGCATGAAGAAGAGATGAAAAATAAACAAATAAGACAAACTCTAAAAATAGTAAAATAGCAATCTTAAATACAATAATATTAATAATTAAAAGGAAATGAACTAGATACTTTTCAAAAGACAGTATAGAAATTCAAGAACTAACTATTAATATATACTATTACAAGATATTTACTATGAATATAAAAACAAATCGACTGAAAGTTACAGCCTGGTTAAGGATACCCTATGAAGACTTTGAACGGGAGTTGCTACATTGATATCATACAAAATAGATTTAAAGGCTGGACATATTACTACAAAGAGGAACATTTTGTACATCAAGACAATATAACTCCATTTTGCTATGAAAAGAAATTGTGTGTATGTGAGATCAAATCTATCAATCCTTTTTCTTTTCTTCTTTTTTTTTTTTTTTGAGACAGAGTCTCACTCTGTCACCCAGATTGGAGTGCAATATCCTGGTCTCAGCTCACTGTAACCTCCGCCTCCCAGGTTCAAACGATTCTCCTGCCTCAGCCTCCTGTCTCAGCCTCCTGTCTCAGCTGGGACTATAGACGTGTGCCACCACACCCAGCTAATTTTTTGTATTTTTACTAGAGGCTGAAGTACAGTGGTGCAATCACAGCTCACCTCAGCCTTGCCAGGGCTCAGGTGATCCTCTCACCTCAGCCTCCCAAGTAGCGGGGACTACAGGCACAGACCACCATGCTGAGCTATTTTTTGTAGAGACAGGGTTTCACTATATTGCTCAGGCTGGTCTTGAACTTCTGGGTTCAAGAGATCCAACCACCTCGGCACTCCCAAAGTGCTGGGATTACAGGCGTGAGCCACTGCACCCGGCCTGTCAATCCTTTCTCTTACTGTTTTTGGGTTTTGACTTTTCTCCACTCCCATATTAAAGACAGATTCACTCACAGTTTCTTCTAGTACTTAAAAGGTTTCATTTTTTTTTACATTTACATTTCTGATCCTGTTTCACCAACATAAAAAAATATACAATAATCATTAGAAATTTTTGCCTCGGCCAGGTGCAGTGGCTCACACCTGTAATCGCAGCACTTTGGGAGAGCCGAGCTGGGTGGATCTCTTGAGCCCAGGAGTTGAAGACCAGCCTGAGCAACATAGTGAAACCCTGTCTCTACAAAAAATAGTTCAGCCTGGTGGCCTGCGCCTGTAGTCCCAGCTACTTGGGAGGCTGGGGTGGGAGGATCACCTGAGCCCTGGCAAGGCTGCAGTGAGCTGTGATTGCACCACTGTACTCCAGCCTGGGTGACGGAGTGAAACTCTCTCTCAAAGAAAAAAAATTATGGCTCTACTGTATTTTATTTTCTTTTTACCTTTTATTTTAAGTTCAGGGGTATATGTACAGGTTTGTAACGTAGGTAAGCTTGTATCATGGGGCTTTTTTGTACAAGTTATTTTATTACCCAGGTATTAAGCTTAGTACCCACTATTTATTATTCCTAATTCTCTCCTCCCAACCTCCTCCCACCCTCCACCTTCTGAAGATCCCCAGTGTGTGTTGTTTACCTTTATGTGTCCATGTGTTTTCATCATTCAGCTCCCGCTTGTAAGTGAGAACACATGATACTTGGTTTTCCGTTCCTGTGTTAGTTTGCTAAGGACAATAGCCCCCAGCTACCTCCATGTCCCTGCAAAGAACATGATCTCACCTCTTTTTTATGGCTGCATAGTATTCCATGGTGTATATGTACCACATTTTAAAAATCCAGCCTATCACTGCTGGACTTTAAGGTTGATTCCATGCCTTTGCTAATATGAAAAGAGATGCAATGAACACACGCATGCATGTGTCTTTATAACATAATGATTTATATTCCTCTGAGTATATACCCAGTAGTGGGATTGCTGGGTTGAATGGTATTTTTGTCTTTAGATCTTTGAGGAATTGCCACACTGTCTTCCACAATGGCTGAACTAATTTACACTCCCACCAACAGTGTATGAGTGTTCCTTTTTCTCTACAACCTTGCCAGCATCTGTTTTTTTTTTGACTTTTTAGTATTAGCCATTCTGACTGGTGTTAGATGGTATCTCATTGTGGTTTTGATTTGCATTTCACTAATGATCAGTGATGTTGAGCTTTTTTTCATGTGAGTGTTGGCCACATGTATGTCTTCTTTTGAAAAGTGTCTGTTCATGTCCTTTGCCCACTTTTAATTGGGTTGTGTTTATTTTCTTATAAATTTGTTTAAGTTTCTTATAGCTACTGGATATTAAACCTAGTTGGATGCATAGTTTGCAAAAATTTTCTCCCAATCAGTAGGCTGTTTACTTTGTTGATAATTTCTTTTCTTTAGCTTCTTTTTACTTTAATTAGATCCCATTTGCCAATTTTTGCTTTTGTTGAAATTGCTTTTGGCATCTTTGTCATGAAATATTTGCCTGTGCCTACGTCCTGAATAGTATTGCCTAGGTTGTCTCCCAGGGTTTTTATAGCTTTGGGTTTTACATTTAAGTCTTTAATCCATCTTGAGTTGATTCTTGTATATGGTGTAAGGAGGGGGTCCAGTTTCAATCTTCTGCATATGGCTAGCCATTTATCCCAGCACCATTTATTGAATAGGGAATCCATTTCCCATTGCTTGTTTTTGTCAGGTTTATCTAAGATCAGATAGTTGTAGGTGTGAAGTCTTATTCCTGGGTTCTCTATTCTGTTCCATTGGTCTATGCATCTGTTCTTGTACCAGTACCATACTGTTTTGGCTACTGTAGCTCTGTAGTAGAGTTTGCAGTCGGGTAGCATGATGTCTCCAGCTTTGTTCTTTTTGCTTAGGATTGTCTTGGCTATTTGGGCTTATTTTTGGTTCCATATGAATTTTAAAATAGTTTTCTCAAATTCTGTGAAGAATGTCAATAGTAGTTTAATAGGAATAGCATTGAATCTACAAGTTGCTTTGGGCAGTATGGACATTTTCGCAATATTGATTTTTCCTATCCATGAGCATGGAATGTTTTTCCATTTGTTTGTCTCATCTCTTATTTCTTTGAGCAGTGGTTTGTAGTTCTACTTGTAGAGATCTTTCACCTTGCTGGTGAGCTGTATTCCTAAGGATTTTACTGTTTCTGTGGCAATTGTGAACGGGAGTTCATTCCCGATAATGTTCTCGGCTTGATCGTTGTTGTTGTATAGGAATGCTAGTGACGTTTGCACATTGATTTTGTATTCTGAAACTTGGCTGAAGTTGTTTATCAGCTTAAGAAGCTTTTGGGCTGAGACTACGGGGTTTTGTAGATATAGGATTCTGTCATCTGCAAACAGGGATAGTTTAACTCATTCTATAAGGCCAGCACCATCCTGATACCAAAACATGACAGAGATACAACAAAAAAAGAAAACTTCAGGCCATATCCTTGATGAATATTGATGCAAAAATCCTCAACAAAACACTGGCAAACCAAATCCAGCAGTACATTGAAGAGCTTACCCACCACAATTAAGTAAGCTTCATCCCCAGGATGCAAGCTTGGTTCAACATACACAAATCAATAAATGTCATTCATCACATAAACAGAACAAAAGACTAAAACCACATGATGATCTCAATAGATGCAGAAAGGCTTTCGATAAAACTCAACATCCATTCATGTTAAAAACTCTCAATAAACTATGCATCAAAGGAACATGCCTCAAAATAATAAGAGCCATCTATGACAAACCCACAGCCAACATCATACTGAATGGGCAAAGGCTGGAAGCATTCCCCTTGAAAACTAACATAAGACAAGGATGCCCTCTCTCACCGCTCCTAGTCAACATAATATTGGAAGTTATGGTCAGGGCAATCAAGCAAGAGAAAGAAATAGAGGGCATCCAAATAGGAAAAAAAGAAATTTTTGTCTCAGAATATGTAAAAGGTCCTGACTCCGCATAACTGAATCAAAATGACATTTGGTAGTTAAGAATGATTGTATTTTCAGTTGCATTTACATGGTAAATAATCAGCAAAAAATTTCAAGGTATGAAAACAAAACTTCCCAAATATGTTCTGTTTTCAGCATCAAAGGGGTGGGAAATTTGGCAAGTGTGAAATAGCTCAGGCTCCTCACAGTTTTCGTGTGGGTTACTTTAAAATGAGCAGGAAGCTGCAAGGATGAGGTTTGAGAATGAATCATTTCTGGAAAGTGCAGAGCTGTGATTTTGGCTTCCCAGCATGGTTAAGGTCATCGTATTCCTCTTTGTTATTAGTGACTTTCAGAGGGTCTTTCATACCTGTCCAGCCAGGGTGATGTGTGGCTCCATGCTGTGGAGCCCAGCCCACCAGCATGAAGAAGGGTAAGGTTACATGACAGCAATGAGACAGGCAGACAGCAGTAGGGCCTGAGGAATCTCCACACGCTCCACTCCAAGGGGGTTCCATGTCTGACTTTTCATAACTATAACTTATATAGCACTATTGAGATCCTGGTTAAGTTTCTCACTTTATAGAAGCTATTATATACAGTTAATATTTTGCTCTTTGCAGAGAACACACTTTCTAGGTTTAGAAAACACATATACACATATACACACACACATACTTTATCTATCTTCTATCTTTTCTGGCTTTTACACAAGATTTACTGCTATGTTGTTTCTTTTGAAAACAAAATTGATTTGGATAACCATTGTTATTATCAAATAACATGTGTCAAAATTAGGTGTAACCGTATATGTATAAATGAGACATGTGGAAGTAATTTGTATAAATCACAACTCCTATGGTTTGCAAGTGTTGGATTATGTGAGGATCTTGCAGTCAGAGGCCCTAATTCAAATTGTCTTAGTATGTTACAAGCACTAAGGTTAGGGGAGAGTGATGCTCTTGGAATATCCTCCAATTACACAATGATTTACGAGGCCTGTGAACAGCTGTGTCCTTTAGTAATTAAACTGGAACTTGCTTTTAGTTCATTTTTGGAGGGTGGGACTCCCATGAGGTATGGTGGGAAGGACCCACCATTTGAAATCTTCAGGCTTAGGTCAGAGCCCTTGTTTCATTTCTTTGTGGCTAATTGATCAGGGACAATCCACTTGGACTCTCAGCCTCAATTTCTGTATGTGGAAAATCATGATGAAAATAATGTATGCACTTCAGCAGTTGTTTGTGGGGCTCTGACGGATAATTTTTGTGTAATAGGCAAAACTGCTTTGTGGTTGTGAGAGAACTTGAGCCAGAATATTTGGGTTCACATCCCATATCTTTACTTAGTTGCTGTGTCATTTTGGGCACTTTAATCAATCCTCTTTGTGCCTCAGTTTCCCCCTCTATAAAGCAAGGATAACAATAAGTCCTAGTTTATAGGGTGTGAGGGTTACATGAAATAATTCATATAGACCAGTGGGAATAAAGTCTGGGATGTAGGATATTAGCTATGATCACCAAAAATGAAAGAATGTTTAGAGAGAGATGCTGCAGAATAAAAAATTAAATAAATAAAAAATGTCATACCAACTGCAGGACATTTTCCAGGAACTTTCTATGTCGTTTCTCATTCAGTCCTCACAGAAACCCTATGAAGTTGTGTGCCTTTTACCATGGCAGAAAGAGAAACCCAGGAATCTCACAAATTAAACAATTTTCCCAAAGTCATCCTGATGGTAAATACAGAGCCAGTGTATGAAGCCAATGCTCATATCTCTTCACTCCACCATGATTGTTTTCAAAAGCAAGTGGTCACAACCATTTCCAAGTAATCCCCTCCCCACTGGGCCAGCCCCTCTTGGCACCAGAAGCATCTGCTCTGTGGATTTGTCCTGAGAAGCAAGTCCTAACTCCCTACAGGACTTGGACCTGCTTAGCCTCCCAGCCACATCTGGTGCCCCTTTCCATGCTGGACACCAGCCATACTGATCTGCTGTCCTTTCCCTGAAACATGCCAACTTCTCCATTGCCTTTAAGGCTGTGTAGGTCCCCACTACCTGGAATACTCTTACATTCTTGTTCAGTTTTTTTTATTTGAACAAAACTATAGGTCATAAAGACAGGCAAAAGGTTTGGAAAACAATCTCAAGGACCTACATTAATTTTGTTTATTAGTGAGCTTTGCTGAGAATTATCTTTCTGTGTAAGAGAAAGTAGACAAGGAGACAGAATATTTATTGCTCTGTGGGCTGAACTCGAAGTCTGTTTATCTGACTAATCAGGTTGAAGCAATGGGCTTAAGCAAGAATAAATTTGTTCTGTTCTGTGTTCTTTATCATTAGAGATCCTCTTCTGCCTTCCTGGACACTCAATATACAGAAGAAATGACGCCCTGAAATGACAAATTATTTCATTATGGAGACTTTTTTATTTTTAAAGAATATAATCTTTCAAGAAAAGGCTCATATTAACTCTAAAGTTGGCCACACATGTATTAGAAAAACAGCATTGTATTAGTCTGCTTTCATGCTGCTGATAAAGATGTACGCAAGACTGGGTAATTTATACAGGAAAAAGGGTTTAATGGGCTTACAGTTCCACATGGCTGGGGACCTCACAATCATGGCAGAAGGCAAGGAAGAGCAAGTCAAGTCTTACATGGATGACGGCAGGCAAAGAGAGTGCTTGTGCCGAGAAACTCCTGTTTTTAAAACCATCGGATCTCATGAGACTCATTCACTATCATGAGAACAGTGTAGGAAAGATCTGCCCCCATTATTCAATCACCTCCCACTGGGTTCCTCCCATGACATGTGGGAATTGTGGGACTTACAATTCAAGAAAAGATTTGGGTGGGGACACAGCCAAACCATATCAAGCATGAAATCATAAAAATGTTTATTACAGGATAGCAGGATATGTAGTGGTAGTTCATAAAAGATGCCTGTTATTACTGGGTTTAATTATACCCTAGACATTCCCCCCTTTATTCTCTTCATTCCTCTAAAAATATGGCCGTATACTGGGAGCTTGCTGGAGAGGAGAAAATGCAATGCTCCATCACAACTTGTACAGTCATGCACTGCACAATAATGTCTCTGTTCATGACAGATTGCATACATGACAGTGGTCCCATAAGATCGTAATGAACAATTCCTATGGCCTAGTGATATAGCTGTAATAATGTTGTAGCTCAGTGCTACTCACATGTTTGTGGCGATGCTGGTGTAAACAAACCTACTGCACTGCCGGTTCTGTAAAAGCATAGCACGTACAATTACGTACAATTCATAATACTTGATAATGATATATGATTATGTTACTGGTTTGTTATTTACTATACCATACTTTCTATAGTTATTTTAGAGCATACTCCTACTTATTACAAATTAAGTTAAGCCGGGTGTGACGGCTCACACCTGTAATCCCAGCACTTTGGGAGGGTGAGGTAGGTGGATTGCTTGAAGTCAGGAGTTCAAGACCAGCCTGACCAACATGGTGAAACCCCATCTCTACTAAAAACACAAAATTCACCAGGCGTGGTGGTGCACACCTGTAATCCCATGCCTGTAATCCCTCCTGTAATCTCAGCAGGCTGGAGCAGGAGAATTGCTTGAACCTGGGAGGCAGAGGTTGAAGGGAGCTGAGATCACACCATTGCACTCCAGCCTGGGTGACAGAGCAAGACTCCGTTTCAAAAATAATAATAATACTAATAAATAAAAGTTAACTGTAAAACAGGCTTAGGTACGACTTGAAGGAGGGCTTCCAGAAAAAGGCATTGTTATCATAGGAAGTGACAGCTCCAAGCATTGTATTGTCCTTGAGGACTTTCTAGTAGGACAAGGTGGAGTGGAAGACAGTGATACTGATGATGTTGACCCTGTGTAGGCCTTGGCTACCATTTGTGTTTGTGTTTTTGCTTTCTCCAAAACTTCTAAAAAGTTATTATAAAATTTTTTTGATAGATAAAAGCTGATAGAATAAGAATATAATGAAATAAAATATTTTTGTATAGTTATATAATGTGTGTTTAAGCTGTTATTACAAAAGAGTCAAAAAGTTAAAAAATTTGAAAGTGTATAAAGCCAAAGAGTTACAGTAAGTTAAGGTTACTTTATTATTGAAGAAAGAAAAATATTTTTACACAAATTCAGTGTAGCCTAAGAGTACAGTGTTTATAAAGTCTTTGGTAGTGTACAGCAATGTTCTAGGTTTTCACATTCACTTGCCACTCACTGACTTACCCAGAGCAACTTCCAGTTCTGCAAACTCCATTCATTCATTGTAAGTGTCCTATCAGAGGGATTAATCCGTTTTCATACTACTGTAAAGAACTGCCTGAAACTGGATAATTTATAAAGGAAAGAGGTTTAGTTGACTCACAGTTCAGCCTGGCTGGGGAGGCCTCAGGAAACTTACAATCATGGCGGAAGGTGAAGGAGAAGCAAGGCACATTCTTCACAAGGCAGCAGGAAGGAGAAGTGCTGAGTGAAGGGGGAAGATCCCCTTATAAAACCATCAGATCTTGTGAGAACTCATTCACTATCTTGAGAACAGCATGGGGGAAAGCACCCCATGATTCTATTACCTCCACCTGGTCTCTCCCTTGACACATGGGGATTATGGAGATTATGGGGATCACAATTCAAGATGAGATTTGGATGAGGACACAGAGCCTAACCATATCAACAGATGACTTTAAAAAAAATCTTTTCCATGCCTGTAGTCCCAGCACTTTGGGAGGCCAAGGTGGGTGGGTCACCTGAGGTCAGGAGTTTGAGACCAGCCTGGCCAACATGTTGAAACCACATCTCTATTAAAAATACAAAAAATTAGCTAGGTGTGGTGGCAGGTGCTTGTAATCCCAGTTTCTTGGGAGGCAGAGGCAGGACAGTTGCTTGAACCCAGGCAGTGGTGGTTGCAGTGAGCTGAGATCACACCACTCCACTCCAGCCTGGGCAACAAAAGTGAAACTCCATCCCCAAAACAAACAAACAAAACGAAGCAAAAAATCTCTTCTACTGTATTTTTACTGTACATTTTCTATGCCTAGATATGTTTAGATACACGAATACTTACCATTGTGTTATAACTGTCTTCGGTATTCAGTAGAGTAGTGAAACCATCTTTGCAAAATTATGACTGAGACAGTGAAAGAAGTCTAACTTAACTGACTCCTTCTTGCTTCTAACCTCCAAGCTGTCCTTGTTCATTCCTGGGCGTAGACTGAACTAACTTTGGGAAAAAGTTTACAGTTTAAACAAAGACGGTAACAGCCCTTTTCCAAAGCAGACCTCCTTCTTGCCTGGGGACTAGATTGCCTTTGTAGGATGAACTTTAGCCACAAGATTAGACATTATGGTTTAGGAGTCATGCAGTTGGAGGCTACAAGATTCTGAACCTCCCTAAACTGCTCCTAAGATCAGTGCTTGAGATGTTTTGCAGACCCTGTACTTGATGGATCAGCTGGCATCACCCAGATGGATAAACTGGTTCATCTGATCTTGTGGTCCCCACCCAGGAACTGACTCAGAACAAGAAGACAGCTTCGACTCCCTATGATTTCACCTCTGACCAATCAGTACCCCTGGCTCACTAGCTTCCCCCAACCTACCAAGATATTCTTAAAAACTCTGCTCCTCACATACTTAGGGAGACTGATTTGAGTAATAATAAAACTCCAGTCTTCTGCACAGCCAGCTCTGCATGAATTACTCTTTCTCTAATGCAATTCCCCTGTCTTGAATCAGCTCTGTCTTGCCAGCAGGCAAGGTGAACCGCTTGGGTGGTTACAATAACATGCCATAAAGCCTAGGAGCAATAGGTTACACCATATGGCCTGGCTGTGTAGTAGGCTATGCCCTCTAGGTTAGTGTAAACACACTCTATGATGTTCACCTAATAAGGAAATTGTCTAATGACACGGCTCTCAGAATGTGTTTCAATCATTAAGGTACACATGACTGTACTTAAAAATGTCTCTGGCAGTTTCTGATGCAAATACAGGGAGGTTCAACTTTTCTCTCTGAAGCTTCAAGTCTAAGTCTGGTGAAATGAATTGACAATAGACAGATTGGCAGAAAAAAGGCAAACAATTTGATTACTGTGTTGATAACCCAACAACTCAACCAGGTAGAGGTGTGAATATGCCTTCTCTATAGGGTAGGGAGGAGATAGGGAATGCAGGCAATTCTTTGGAGGGGTAGTAAATAATTATTAGGTGAATGAATGGACCTAGGAGACAGAAATCATCTTGTAAATAATTCTTTTTGGAATTTGAATGAGCTCAGGAGGCAGACATTATCTTGTGAAAAAGTCCATCAAGGTGTGGTTATATGCCTTCCTTCTCACTCTTCTTTTCTTCAATACATGATGGGATTTCAGGGAGGGGATGGAAGGTGATTGTGTTCTATTTTCTGAAGGTAGAAAAGCGCATATCTGAGTAGACCAATTTCAGCATCTGCTGACCTTCAGGGGCCTTTAATTTAAAATAATCAGCATACCAGGATGCCATATGTTGGGGTGAAATTCCCTGGGTTCCTTCACAAATATACCAGAAAGATATCTTTCTTCCACACCTCCCCCCCATAAATACACTCAACCTGTGTCAAGAACAATTTTCTGATGCTTCCAACTGTCACTCCCAGAATCTAAAGTTTAGTCTGTGCCAGTTTGCTAATGAGGCCCAAAGAGCACGTCCTTACAGACAGCACAGCCTCCAGCATGCCTTCAGCTACAGATAATCACTTGTTTATTAAATACTAGTTGAGCACTTACTATGTGCCAAGGCATCGTTCTAGGTCAGGGGTCAGCGAACTTTCTCTAAAAGGCCAGAGAGTAAATATTTTAGGCTTTTCAAACCACACATTATCTCTCCCACATATTCTTCTTTGTTTTTGTTTTGTGTGTGTGTGAGTGTGTGTGTGTGTGTACTGTTTTGTTACAACTGTCAGCTTAAAAATCACAAGATCTATAAATTTCACAAGGAGCACTTTATTTCTCAGAAGTGTGGTGACCTGCAGGTTGGGAATCAGGGCCTCCAGCTGAGACAGAAAGGCACTTCGAGGGAGGAAGGGTGGAACAGGAGTTTCATGCTACACGGATTGCCTAAACATAGATATTTAACAGGTTATAGGGTAACCGAACCCAGGTTTGGCTGCTCATTGCTCAAAAACCAAACAGGAGAGAGGAGAGTTGGTGGGGGGAAAAGCAGGTTTATTCAGAGAGCCAGCGAAACTGAGAACTGGCATTCTAAAGTATCATCTTAAGTCAGCACAGATTTTAGACTCTTTTATGTTAAGGGAATGGGGGCAGGGGGGAAGATGACAGTTCATCAACAGTTCTTTTGCTAGTCGATTCTTACAATAGGATGAACTAGAACTAGAATATTTTGTGGGGGGATCATGTGCACGTGTGGTAAGCAAACATACATGTTACATATGTCCAGTGTTTACTTTGGGGTGGAGACTTAACATTAAAATGCTGTAAACCTAGGCTGTACACCTCCAAAGGTGAAACTTTAGACGTAGGGGCGCTTAGTGCACACCCTCTGTAAACCGGCAGAAGCTTCCTGTGGTCAGGGTCATTTAACAGGAAGGAAACTGGTCAGCTGTCAATATCAAACCCACAAAAAGTGCAAGGAGTCTGGCTGCAGTGTCAGGCATTGGTCAGTGGAGGAGTCTTCTGTTCTTTGTTTTCCAGGGCGGGTTTCTGTTTAACTCTTAGGGGGGAAAAAAGGTCTGGCAATGGTTAGCTGGGAAAGGGTGTGTAATGAGGCACAACCAATCTCCCTCCTTTGATGGCCCTGAAATTTAGTTTTTAAAGTTTTCTGGAGTCTACTTGGCTAAGACTGGTCTGTTCAGTCAGTCAGGGGGCTTAGGATTTTATTTTAATTTCATAAAACAATTTACAAATATAAAAGCCACTCTTACCTCAGAGCAATACAAAAGCAGGCACCAGGCTGGATTTGCCCCTGGTGCTATTTCAAGGGGACACTATGAGGAAAAATCTCAACATGTTCCCTATCGCAAGGAGTAACTAGGAGTGTGCTGACCATTATCCCAGGATGTAGGGGTTGTGAAAATGAAGATCAGGCCAAACTCAGAGAGGGCTTCCTGGAGGAGCTATGCTGCTGCGTGAGCTGAGTGGGGCTGGGAGGAAGCTTCAATGGGGAGGATGCAGGCAAAATAAGCAGGACGAGGAAGGCTCTGCATGGCTCAAATTTGTGGGCTGAGGGGTGAGTGTGGCCTGAGAGGAGGCAGAGGCCTGAAGTCTCAGAGCCCTGTGGGATGTGCCAGTGATTTGGGGTTAGAAGGCAATAGGGAGCAGCTGAAAGAGTTAAGCAGGGATGAGGATTCTCCAACCTTGGCTGCAGAGGGGCATGAACGGAGGCAGCGACAGGGCAGAAGCTTGTCCAGAGACAGGCTGTGCAGGGACGCAAGAGGGAGAGGACAGGGCTGAGACTTCTCCACTGATCTTGAAGTTTGTCTGGGAGATACCAAGCCTCCTCTTTACAGAGGAATTGCTTGGGGAGGGGAACGGGGACTTTGAGATTATCCTGGGCTGTTCCACCTTTCCCACAGCCCCTGGACCTTCCAAAGATGAACCAAGTCCCCATCTAGTGTGTCAGGTGCCATCAGCCTGGTTATGCTAACTCTTACGCAGGGAGTGCCCTTCTCCCAGCAGAGCTTCCGTTGGCTGCCGCCTGATGGAAAAGAGGCCCGAGTTCTCATGGGCAGAGTTTCTGCAAGCATCTCACCAGGGTCAGTTCCTTTGCTGTTTTTATGGCCTCTGCAGGAGTGTCCATGACCATGACCTCAGTCTCCTGTTGGCTTCACTTTCTCGTCAGGTCTTGGGGGTGCCTGGCCACAGCAGGTGTCACCTAATCGCCACAGTCCACCATACACATGCTTCTCACTCTGAGGGGTCAGCAACTTCACTGCGAAATGAGTCACTTGTTATAAGTGACTCTATTTTGGAAGATTTAGGATTACAAAACATTATTATACATCACCATCTACCCTACTGACCCGCGAATGGAAAGCCAAGTTCAGCTAACTTGTGCACTTGTCTTACAGGTCCTAAGAGTCCACTGGCGAGCTCCACACCTGTGCCCTGGGATTCTGAAGACTAGTTAGCCTGCTTTGTCCAAAGAGAGCCAACAATCCACTCAGGGAGATAGACAGGCAATGCAGTAAAAATACAAGAGATAATTTTAAAATCTTGGTAATTAGCAATAGGAAGAAAGCATTGTGGAAGGAGGTAGAATGCTGGATAGATGGTAAGGCAGCTTCCCACAAGCTATGGTGCTCTGAGCTGGACAGAACTTGCATTCTAGGACTCAAGTTCCTGTTATTTGGAGACTCTGGATATTTCCAGAGGTGAATGAAGGGATCTTTGTTTTGGGAAACCATCTTGGCCACACTATGGGAAATGGGTTCAAAAATGGAGTGATTTATGGCACAGAGAACCCATCTCTATGATTTCTGCTTTTATTTTACTCATCTTGATGAACTTAACTGCCTGTCCATCAGGCAATGCCTGCAATGTGGGCAACTGTGGGAATGGACCTTCCCTCTCATCCTCGTCTACCCCAACACAGCCCTTATCCCAAATGCTGGAGCGACTCATTAACCAAGCCCAGCTAGAGAGACAAGAGCTACTGGATGATAATGACTCTCATTCATTACTGAGTGATAGTAATGATTCAAGTGAAACTAATGACAATTTTTTCCCTCAAACAGAAACTTTGTGCCAAACTTCTTGTTGATGATGCTTGAAAGATAGTAAGAGGTCATTAAGGAGCTTCTCCCAATTTTGTGTTCCTATTGTATAACACTTTTAAAGAAACAGTTAGGTTTGTAGTCAATAAAACCCCATAAACTTCTAGGTCTTACTTAAGTCAGTTATTTATTTATGCAGAAATGTTCAAAATGATGCATATGGTTCAGCTGAGCCTTCCTTGATTATGCTTTTCACAAATGTGTTCTCTCCAAAGTTACAGGATTGTCAGTCTGATACTAAACTGGGGCCTGGGTGGAGGATAAGCTCAATGCGACTTCCTACTTGACTTTCACATTCAGGGTGGAGGAAGATGAGGACCAATTTTCGTGACTTTCCTGGAAAAATCAAGATCCTAAATGCAGAGGCAAATTCTCTGGCTGACTGGGACAACCAGAGAGGTGGGTCCTGTTGTAATTTTACCCTGTGGCCTCCATGGGTGGTGGGCCTGGGTACTTACAGAAACCTCTGTTTTCAGTTACCCTGCTAGGATGAAATATTTCTATTTACAAACCACAGTGAATTTGAAACAGTGAGACCATGGTCCACAAGCCTCCAGCTGGGGAGAGAAATGAAAAAGATACACTTCAAAGCAAGCTTTCCGGAAGCTTGCTTGATGGAGGGAAGTTGGGTTGGAAGGAAGAGAGAAGCAAACTTTAACCTGAGCCCCTTCCCCCAGCAACAATTCTGCTTCATCATCAGCACATAGCATCACCATCAGACTGGTCGCCTGGGTACATAGGACCACTGTTTGGACAAACAAATGGTTAGGAATGTTGGTTTTCAGCCAGTAGGGCTGAATAGAGCTATCCTAAGTATTTAATATAAATTCAGTTTAAAAGAGGTTTTTGTAGGTGTAGACTTTTTATTTCCACTGTTTATCAACCTATCTGTAAGTAACAGTTAAGGATATTCTGTAGAGAAATGACATCAGGGAAACTAATATTAAAATATATTTTCATTTTTATTACATATTTATTGCTTCCAACTTTAAGAGAACAATAAAACTTGAGTATATATGTAATCTGATCAGATTTTTCACTGTGAACTTGTAGAAGCTTTAAGTTCAATATTATGATTATTTGCGGTAAAATATCTGAAGCCAGTAGGGTGCATTTAGGAAAGGAATTCTGCCTATCAAATATCACCTGCAGAAGCTGTGTTGCACTGCCAGCTCTGAACACTATACTTTGGCTGATATTGAATGCTTATGGTGGCTGAAGCTGGCAATACCACCTATGGCCTGACCAGTGAGATATATCACTAGCAAAAAGAAACAGAGACAAATTTATCTAGTGTCTGGCTATTGGATTATTACTCGCATAAAAATTTAAGTGTCTAAGCCTATGGACAGAATAAACACACCTGTGAGAACTGCCCAGACCCAGGTGAAATTGGAGAAAAATGAGAATATGAATGACAGTGATTAAAGACTCTTTTCTCCCATTGCTGGTCACAGGCTTCTTCCATGGAAGTGCTTAGCAGTGGGCCTGGGATGAAGGTGCTGCCCAATACCATGTGCAGAGAGGACACAGTGATGACTCAGACACACCTTGATTAAAAGAAAATGGAAGTGTCAGGTAAGATAAGTACAAAGTAAACCCTTATAGAATGTATTTTGGACATCAGGAATGGTGTGACATGCTGGGGTTGCAGAGAAGTGGAAATTCCAGACTCTTTCCACAAAAAGTAAACATGCAAACAAATAATGAAATCCCAATATGGGACATACACACCAGAGGCATGTGTGTACAGTGCAAAGGGAGTCATGGAGAAGCGCTATTGGGTCTGATTGGTGGGGAAAATGTCTATCCCAAGGGGAGGCCCAGAGGAGGTGACACGACGTGATATGTGATATTTTAGAGATGAGACCAGAACACAAGGACGTTGCCTCAGTGTGGCTACGGGAACAACCACTGTCTTTTGTGCATTTTATATATCACAGGTGTGCTTTTCACTGGGACTCTCTCGAACTTGATGTTCTCTTTGCAGAGACCGTGACATACATACTAAGGCCCTTCCAATCAGTGGCTATTTTAATAGAATATTATTTTGGAAGCCAAAGAAAATGTCTATTTTAAAGTGCAGAAGAACAAAATTGCTGATTGAAAAGTGAACTGTAAGTGACCACTTCACCAACAGAGCTAGGAAGAATAAATAGAATATTTGTAATCTCAGCTAAAAGTACAGGCAGTGAATATTCCCAGAGACTGAGGCAGAACTTGGAACATGTATTTTCAGGTTGCAGTGGAGACCCATGAAGCAAGTTTCACGTAGAATACAATTTTAGTTCCACAGGCACATTAGTCAGGGTTCTCCAGAGAAACAGAACCAACAGGATGCCTACAGATGGAAAGTGATTTATCATAAGGAATTGGCTGCCATGATTATGGAGGCTGACAGTCCAAGATCTGCAGTGTGAGTCAGCAAGCTGGATAACCAGGAGAGCCAATGGTGCAGGTCCAGTCCAAGTCCAAGGCCTGAGAACTGGGAAAGCCAATGGTAGAATTCTAGTCTGAATGCTGGCAGGCTTGAGACATCAGAAGAGTCAACCCTTTAGTTTGAGTTTGAAGGCAGGAAATGACTGATGTCCCAGCCTGAAGGCAGTCAAGGAGAAGAAAGTCCCTGTCACTCATGGCAGGGTCAGCCTTTTGTTGTAGCCAGGACTTCAAAGGCTTAGATGAAGCCCACCCACAATGGGGAGGGCAAGCTGCCTTACTCAGTCTACTAATTCAAATGTTAATGTCATCCAGAAACACCCAGAAGAATGTTTGACCAAATATCTGGGCACCCCATGGCCCAGTCAAGTTGACATATAGAATTAACCATCAAAAAACATGTACAAAGCGAGAAGTTTGGGAAAATGGAGTACCAGGACATTTTTTGTTTTGTTTTGTTTTTTTGCAATTAAAAAAAAAATTTCAGTAGATTTTTGGGGACCAGGTGGTATTTGGTTGCATGAATAAGTTCTTTAGTGGTGATTTCTGAGATTTTCGTGCACCCATCACCTGAGCAGTGTACACTGTACCAAATGTGTAGTCTTTTATCCCTCATCCCCCTCCCACTCTTTCCCCCGAGTCTCCAAAGTCCATTGTATCATTCTTATGCCTTTGCATCCTCATAGCTTAGATTCCACTTCTGAGTGAGAACATATGATGTTTGGTTTTCCATTCCTGAGTTACTTCACTTAGAATAATGGTCTCCAGTTACATCCAGGTTGCTTCAAATGCCATTAATTCATCCTTTTTATGGCTGAGTATTATTCCATGGTGTATATATGTATACCACAATTTCTTTATCCACTCATAGTTTGATGGACATTTGGGCTGGTTCCATATTTTTGCATTTTCAAATTGTGCTGCTATAAACATGCCTGTGCAAGTATCTTTTTCATGTAATGACTTCTTTTCCTCTGGGTAGATACCCAGTAGTGGGATTGCTGGATCAAATGGTAGTTCTACTTTTAGTTCTTTAAGGAATCTCCACACTGTTTTCCATAGTGGTTGTACTAGTTCACATTCCCACCAGCAGTGTAAAAGTGTTCTCCTTTTACCACATCCACACCAACTTCTATTAGTTTTTGATCTTTTGATTATGGCCATTCTTGCAGGAATGAGGTGGTATTGCGTTATGGTTTTGATTTGCATTCCCTGATCATTAGTGATGTTGAGCATTTTCTCATATGTTTGTTGGCCATTTGTATATCTTCTTTTGAGAATTGTCTATTCATGTCCTTAGCCCACTTTTTGATAGAATTGGTTTTTTTTTCTTTCTGATTTGTTTGAGTTCCTTGTAAATTCCAGGTATTAGTCCTTTGTTGAATGTATAGATTGTGAAGATTTTCTCCCACTCTGTGGGTTGTCTGTTTACTCTGCTGGTTGTTTCTTATGCTGTGCAGAAGCTTTCAGTTTAATTAAGTCCCATCTATTTATCTTTATTTTTGTTGCATTTGCTTTTGGGTTCTTGATAAAGTCTTTGCCTAAGCCAATGTCTAGAAGGGTTTTTCTCATGTTATCTTCTAGAATCTTTATGGTTTCAGGTCTTAGATTTCAGTCTTTGATCCATCTTGAGTTGATTTTTGTATAAAGTGAGAGGTGAAGATCCAGTTTCATTCTTCTACATGCAGCTTGCCAATTATCTCAGCACCATTTGTTGAATAGGGTGTCCTTTCTCCACTGTTTTTGTTTGCATTGTCAAAGATCAGTTGGCTGTAAGTATGTGGCTTTAGTTATGGGTTCTCTATTCTGTTCCATTTGTCTATGTGCCTATTTTTATACAAGTACCATCCTGTTTTGGTGACTATGCTCTTACAGTATAGTTTGAAATCAGGTAATGTGATTCATCCAGATTTGTTCTTTTTGCTTAGTCTTGCTTTGGCTATGTGGGTTCATTTTTTGTACTATATGAATTTTTGGATTTTTTTTTCTAGTTCTGTAAAGAATAATGGTGGTATTTTGATGGAAATTGCACTGAATTTGTAGGTTGCTTTTGGCAGTATAATTATTTTCACAATATTGATTCTACTCATTCGTGAGTATGGAATGTGTTTCCATTTGTTTGTGTCGTCTATGACTTCTTTCAGCAGTGTTTTGTAGTTTTCCTTGTAGATGTTTTTCACCTCCTTGGTTAGTTATATTCCTAACTATTTTATTTTGTTGCAGCTATTGTAAAAGGGGTTGAATTTTTTATTTGATTCTCAGCTTGGTCACTGTTGGTGTACACCAGAGCTACTGATTTGTATACATTAATTTTGTATCTTGAAACTTTGCTAAAGTCATCTATCAGATCTAGGAGCTTTAGGGTTTTCTAGGTATACAATCATATCATCAGCAAACAGCAACAGTTTGACTTCCTCTTTATGGATTTGGATGCCCTTTATTTATTTCTCTTGTCTGATTGCTCTAGCTAGGACTTCCAGTACTACATTGAATAGAAGTGATACCAGGAAATCTTAAGAGAATTTTCAGTCATGTTGCAAATGGGTTGATTGCTTGTATGTTCAGTTCTGCTTTGTGTTATATGACCATCATTTTCAAATGCCTAACTGAAAATAAAGCTTGGGGGGGTATATAACTAAGTTATATTCCAGTTAGAGCTGCCAGATTTAGCAAATAAAAATAGAGGAGGATGCCCCCCAAAATTTGAATTTCAGATACACACTTTTTTTAGTATGTCCCAAATAGTGAATAAATATTCAAATTTAATTGGAGTCCTAAATTTTAACTGGCAATTCCAACTTCAATACAAGGTTAAGTTTAAAAAACTACCCTTAAGTTTCTCTGTCCTAATTTTTGTGTATATTTACAAAATAAATTTACTCTTTAAAATTTGAATTTCTATTCCATTTCAATCTATCAAAATTTGAATTTAAAAAAATGAATTTTCTTTAAAAAGTGAAACTGGAAAATGACAATATCTTTGATGACCATAATAAAAAGTTGAAAAATCTTAAAAAAAACTAATGACTGCAGCAGGAATTTCCACGGGAAGATTTCCTGAGTGGTCAAGCAAGACTTTTCTGCCAGCATTAATGTTATTTTGACTTGATTTTAAGTTGTTTTTGATATCAATGCTTGTGACTAAAGTCACCTCATATTTCAGTGCCATACTACAAAGCTGACAGAACCTTGGCAACACGAACCCTCGTATTCACTCCCTACACCCCACTACATCTGTTTGCTGTTTCAAGCCACTAAGTTTGTGCTCATCCAGTCCCTGCTACCAGGAATGCCTTCCACCCAGCCCAGGTGGGGAAGCACAATTTGCCCTTCAGGACTCAGGAGTAGGGGTTGAAACCGCCATTGCTGACATAATCCATTCCATCTTGCTTCCAACCTCCAAGTTGTCCTTGTTCATTCCTGTCATAGGCCAAACTAACTTTGGGAGGAACTTAGTTTATAGTTTAACTTTAAAACAAAGATAGTAACAGCCTTTTCCCCAAACAAACCCCCTTCCTGCCTGGGGACTAGACTGCCTTTGTAGGACTAACAAATTAGCAACAAGATTCAAAATTATGGTTTAGGAGTTAGGCAGCGAGGGGCTACAAGATTCTGACCCTCCCCGAATTGCTCCTGGGGATAACATCACTATTACAAAACCTAAGATCAGTGCTTGAGATATTTTTGCAGACCCTGCACTTGATGGATCAGCTAGCACCACCCAGAATGATAAACTGACTCATCTGATCTTGTGGTCTCCACTCAGGAACTGACTCAGTGTAGGAGGACAGCTTCAACTCCCTATAATTTTATCTCTGACCCAGCCAATCAGCACTCCCGATTCACTGGCCCCTACCCACCAAATTATCCTTAAAAACCCCAATCCCCGAGTCTTTGGAGAGACTGAGTTGAGTAATAATAAAACTCTGGTGTCCCGTACAGTCAGCTCTGCATGAATTATTCTCTTTCTCTATTGCAATTCCCCTGTCTTGATAAATGGACTCTGTCTAGGCAGTGGACAAGGTGAACCTGTTGGGCAGTTACATTGTCTCATAATGAAGTCTTCTGTGGGCTACATGCTACTGTGTAGATGGGCATAGCCCCCCTTCTCCAATTTTATTGTCCTCCCTGATTTACTCACTGACATTTCCCAACTCACTTGCAAGCTGTTCAGCTGTTTTCATAGAGCCTCAAGTATATACTAGACAGAGTTTGCTGAAAGAATGAAGACATAGGCCTGTTCATAGTTTGGTAAGCTTTATTCAAGCCCCTCAAATATAACATCAATTCAGTAAAACAGTAATTAATCTGCCTGCTTTTTGCCCCTGTCTCAACTCTTTAAAAAATAATGTAACTCCAGCTTAATTAACCAGAAGCTGCTGTCTATTATTTTATGGAGCATACCTGGTTTAGTTTTAAAACACATTAGTGGAGAGTTTGTTTTTCCTTCTGTTCTCCTCCTTGGTGAATAGTCAGGTTTCCTTCATGGTGGGACTTCTACATTTAAATCATATAATTTACTAAACAGAGGAAGGCATGCAAAATGAGACAAATGTTTGAAGATGCATGGGGTTTTGTTTATTTTTCCTGTTATATTATTAGTTAATAAAATATTTGATTGCTTGCTTAGTGTATTTCTAATGAGGGTATGATAAGGGTGTCAGGTGGGCAAGAGTAAACCTAGAAATCAGCCAGGTAATCTCAAGGCCAGGATAAAGATAAAAGTCAGCAAAAAGCCCAGATCCTTCCATTTTATAATAGCAAGCATTGTTTTCTTGAAACAAATATTGACGAAATATTTCAATTTTGTTGCAACAAATATTAATCAAATATTTCAATTTTCATATGGTTTCTTGGTGTGAGAACTAATACTTATTGCTTGCTGTATACCTCTGGCTTGTCAAGCCACAAGAAGTAACTGAGGGTGAGCTGTGTCTCCTAAAAAGCCACATATTTTTTAGCAGAAGAGAAAAAATATATATTTATAATCACCTTAGAGAGTTAAACGTCACAGAAAACATGCATGTGTGTAAACATGGAAAAGGAACGAATTCATTTTGCCTAGGAATTAAGGAAAGATGAACGAGCTGCTTAAGGATTATTAGGGGGTCCATGGGACATGGGGAGAGAGCAAGGACAGTGTGGGCAAAGGGACTTGCCCCGGCACAGTTGGCAAGGGGTGGGAGGAGTTATGGAGATGAGAATGGAAAGATGAGTAGGCAGCTGGTGACCAGAAGGTAAAGGATCTTGTATGCATGGTGAGAAACTTGGACTTTGTCTTATATTCATGATATTTTAAGAATAATAAGGGAACATTAAAAATATAAGTAGGGTAGTAATGTAGGCAAAGGACTAGAGGGCATTGAAGTCAGGAGACCACCGGAGCATCCCAGACAGAGGTGACTGCGACCCAAACTATGGTTATGGCTATGGGGATGAAGAGCACAGGTCTCAGTTAAGAGCTAAGAAGAAGCAAGTGACAGGTTTATTGATAAAATAGAGGAATTTGGGGGAGGAAGTGATCAGTGTCTAAAAGGACCAGAGTGAATGCAGAACTAGCAGCTGCTTTGGTGGAGAAGAAACGGAGCTCCAGATTGGAAATATTGGGTTCAAGGGGCCAATAGGACACCCTTCTAACAGCTAGAGGCATGTATCTTTGATTTAGGAGGAAAGGCAATGCTGGAAATGAAGCATTAGAAGTTCCCAGATATCTATGTCAGCTCAGCAAAGGCAGGGATTTTGTGTCTTGTGTTCACTGCCATGTGGTGTGATATGGAGTAGGCTTCTAATAAATATTGGGGAAAAATGCATGGGACTTCTAGTTTCAGCTTTGACATACAAAAAGCTTAGAGGTCATCACTCCCCTCCTTGCAACAAGAAAAAACTGAACAAGCTGAAGACCAATGACTTTTCTCAGACTCATCAGAGAACTGAGGCCTCAGGACAAACTGCTACCCTAAAATCTGGAGAGACAGGCAAATCTAGAGTCACAGCTTGAAGCAGATCTAGAGATCTGCTTGCCAGGAGCAGAAGTTGCTGGGGCCATAAACCGGTAGGAAGAATTTAAATGGGAATTTTAACAAATTGCTTAAGGCTGAGTGTGAACTACTGTGAGAGTGAGAAAATACTGGGGATCCCCAGACTTTCCTGGGTTTGACTTCCAGGAATCCCACCAGGCTGTTGTTAAATTAAGCCTAAAGCTGCCTCCTTACATATTTTGAGTTTGGCCTAAAGGTTTCTCTGTACATAGTGAACTATAATCTAAATAGATGTGTAAACAGACTGTAACCTACTCTCATGCCAATCATTGAGTTCTGGTTAATCCAAGGGGGCCAACTGTTCAGACCATGTTTAAATAAGGCAAATACCAAGCTGTAACCAATCTGGCTGTTTCTGCACCTCACTTCTGTTTTCTGCATACCACTTTCCTTTTTCTGTCCATAAATCTTCTTCCACCAAGTGGCTGTACTGGAGCCTCTTTGAGCCTACTTTGGCTCGGGAGGTTGCCTGATTTGTGAATTGTTCTTTGCTCAATTAAACTCTATTAAATTTAATTTGGCTAAGAATTTTATTTTAATATTACCATGGTGAGGAGATGAAAATATCCCCTCATGGTTCTGGCAAAGGAAGGGGAAGAGTATTCTTTCTGAAGTACAAGCAGTGTTCTTCATAGGACAAGCTTATTCTCCAGGGCAAAAGACCACCACAGCCTTAGTCAGATGGGAGAAGAGCATTTCTCTGACTCTAGCCCCCTCGGATATTCTTGTCTAAGAAAGGGCATAAAGATTATTAAGAAATACTTGTGAAGATCACAACCCAGGGACACAGGCCGATTAAGATGCTGAGATGTAATCATAAGATTGTAGAATGCTTCCCTTCCTGCATACCTCACCACCACACCAACAGGGAGTCAGTAAAATCACAATGGATTCCAGCTGAAAGAGCTGCAAGACACAGGCTCTCTTTCAGGAGGAAGATTTAGGGAAGCCCAAAGTCAGCAGGGGAGCCAAAAACAAGGACACTAGGGGAATTTGAAGCCTCTGGCACCTACAGCTGTAGCAAATATTAAACACAGCCAAATCCCCAGCCAAATAAATATACAACCTCACACTAAGGGTCTATTTATTTGAATTCCCAAGACATTATAGTTGGCTTTTTACAAAAAACTACAATGCATACTAAAAGGCAAAAACAAACAAACAGAAAAACACAGTTTGAGGACACAAAGTAAGCATCAAAACAAGACTCAGATATGACACAGATGTTGGCATTATCAGATAGGTAATTTAAAATACTATGATTAATAGTTTAAAGACTCTAATGGAAAATATAGATGATATGTAAGAACAGACAGGTAAGTTAAGCAGAGAGATGGAAGCTCTAAGAAAGAATCAAAAGGAAATGCTAGAGATAAAAAACATAATATAAATTAAGAATGCCTTTGATTAACTCATCAGTAGACTAGTCATGGAAAGAATAAGTGAACTTAAAAATAGGTCACTAGAAATTTTCCAAACTCAAATGTAAAAATTTTATAAAACCGACAAAGCAGAATAGAACATGCAAGAACTGTGGGACCATTGCAGAAGATATTTTATATACAAATAATGTAATACAATTAATTACATACAAACAACTGAAATACCTGAGAAGAGGGAAATGAGCCAAGTAAATATTTGAAGCAATAATGGTTGAAGAACTTTCAAAATTAATGACAGACACCAAATCAGAGATTTAGAAAGTTCTGTGAACACCATGCCGGATAATTATTTAAAAACTGGCATCTAAGTGTATCATATGCAAAAGGCAAAAAACCAAAGACAAAAAGAAAATATTGAGAGATAGCAGAGGAAAAAAATAACCAAGATAGACCACATTATGGGCCATAAAACACACCTTAACAAATTTAAGAGAATAGAAATCATACAAAGTATGTTTTCGGATCACAATGTAATTAAGCTAGAAATCGGTAACAGAAGATAGCTAGGAAATAACAAAATGTTTGGAGATTAAATGATGCAATTTTAAGAAATGTTATAGAGTTGCTAGATTCATAGACTACTGTGTTCAACAGATCAGTACACTGAGACGGTGGGCTTGCAGCAGAGAAGGAGTTTAATAATCTCAAGGACACTGAACAAGGAAACAGGAGTAGGAGGAATCCTCAAGCCTAAAATCTTTCTCTATGAGGGGTCCTGGGCAAGGGTTATTAAGGGGATTATGGAGGATGAGGGACTGGAAAATTGGGGTCATTAATTGGTTGAGGTAAGGGGGGAGGAGATAATTAGGATATAGAAACTACATTCTTTCATGAGTTAGGTTTTTGCTGGGCCCTTTGAACCAGCTGGTGTTGGTGGTATGCAGAATCTAAAGGAGAAGCTCAGAATGGAAAGCTTATATAGATCTTATATGTAGAACAGAAAAGGAACAAAGAGTCTCATGACAAGGGCTACGTTATCCTGGGGTAGTAAAGTGGCAACTAACTACAAAGAAGGGGCCGAAGGGTGAGCTGGCTTATTGATTGCTGCCAATTGTTCTTCAAGCCTACTTAATCTTTTTTTCCTTTAATCAATTTATAAAAATTTTTGAGGGATAGTTTCAGTAACACATGGTTAAATAAGAAGTCTCCAAGAGAAATTTTAAAATATTTTGAACTAAATAAAAATTAAACATACAATTTATTAAAATCTATGAGATGTAGCTAAAGCAGTGCTTAGAAGGAAATTTATAACACTAAATGCAAAATGAATACATTAGAAAAGAAAATAGATCTAAAATCAACAATTTAAGCTTCCACCTTAGGAAGCTAAAGAAAGATTAGTAATTAAATCCTAAAACAAACAGAAAAAAAAGAAATAACACAAATTAGAGTGAAAAATCAGTGAAATTAAAAACAGGAAAGCAATAGAGAAAATCAAATGCAAATCTGATTCTTTGAAATGTTCAATAAAATTGATAAGCCTGTAGTCAGGCTACCCAAGCAAACAGAGAAGACTCAAATTACCAATATCAGAAACAAAATAGAGGTCATAACTACTGATCCCATGGACATTAAAATTATAATGCAGGAACACTATGAACAACTTTCTGCCCATAAATTTGATAACTGAGATGAAATGGATCAATTACTTGAAAAACACAAACTATCAAAACTCATCAGGAACAAGAAATAACTTGATTTTGCCTGTATCCATTAAATAAATTTTAAAAATAATTAATGACCTTCCAAAAAAGAAAGCACTACACACACATGGTTTCACTGTTGAATTCCACCAAATATTTAAGAAAAAATGATGCCAATTATCCACAATCCCCCCTAGAAAATAGAAAATGAGGAAATATTTCATAGCTCATTCTATGCAGCCAATATTACCCTAATACCAAAATCAGAAAAAGACGTTACAAAAAAGGAAAACTAGAGACCAATGTCTTTCATGACCATAGATGCAAAAATCCTCAACGTCAGTCAGATCAGCTAATTGAATCCAAGAATGTAAAGAAGTAATTATATATCACAGCCAAAGGGATTTATTCCAGGTATGCAAAATTAGTCAACAGTTGAAAATTAATGCAGTCTTTAAATGTAAAGACTCAACCATTTTAACAGACTAAACAAGAAAAATTATAAATCATAAATTATAAAAATTATAAATCATAAATCATATTAAAAATCATATAAGTTATAAATCACATCACTAGGACTAACAGGCAATTTCCTCAACTTGATAAAGAACATCTGAAAACACCTACAGCTAACATCATACTTAACAGTGGGAAACTAGACCCTCTCCCTCTATGACAACGAACAACACAAGAATGTTCTCTCTCATAACTCCTATTTGACATTGTACTAGAAGACATAGCTAGTGTAATAAGATAAGTAAAAAAATGTATATATACTGATTGGGAAGAAAGGAATAAAACTGCCTTTATTTGCAGATGACATGATTGTGTAGAAAATCCTGAAGAATCAACAAAATAACTCCTGGAATTACAAAGTGCGTATAGAAAGGTTGCAGGATACAAGTTTAATATACAAAGGCCAATTACTTTCCCATATACCAAAAATGAACAATTGGATTTGAAATAAAAAATATTATTTGTAATAGCATGGAAAAAATAAATATTTGTATATGAATCCTACAAAATATATATAGGATCTATATGTAGAAAATTAAAAATCTCTAATTTTAAAAAATCAAGAAAGATTTAAATAAAATGGAAAGAGATTCCATATACATGAACTGAAAAACACAATATTAAGATATCAATTTTATCTTCTCTACAGGCTCAATGCAATCCCAAAATTCAGCAAGTAAGGCCAGGTGCGGTGGTTCATGCCAGTAATCCCAGCACTTTGGGAGGCTGAGACAGGCAGATCTTTTGAGCCCAGGAGTTTGAGACCAGCCTGAGCAATATGGCAAAACCCTATTTCTACAAATAATACAAAAAATTAGCCAGGCTTGGTGGTGTGTACCTGTAGTCCCAGCTACTTGGGAGGCCAAGGTAGGAGGATCACCTAAACCCAGGAAGCTGAGGATGCAGTAAGCCAAGATTGCACCACTGCATTCCAGCCTGGGTGACAGAGTGAGATCCTGTCTTAAAAAACAAAAACAAAACAAAACAAAAAAACAAAATCTAGCAAGCTATTTTTGTATATATTGACAAATTTATTCTAAAGTTTATATGTCAACACAAGAATAGCCAACACAATGCTGAGAAAAAGGACAATGTTGAAGGACTCATGCTACCCGATTTCAAGACTTACTATAAAATCAAGTAATCAAGGCAGCATAATATTAGAGAAAGAATAGGGACATAGATCAATGAAATATGATAGAGAGCCCAGAAATAGACCTCTACAAGTATAATCAACTGATCTTTTGGCAATTCAAATGGATGAAGTACAGTCTTTTCAATAAATAGTGGTGGAATGATTAGACAGACATATGTAAAAAATAGCTTCCAAAGAGGACAGTGTGGGAGAGAAGAAGGATAACTTTACGATGAAGAAACCTGACAAACATGACCTCAGGCAGATGATTAAGGTTACAGGTCAACATGATGATAAATCATTGTGATAAATCTTAATATGATGTGATGAAAATGGCACTTTATCTCTGCCGTCTTCCTCTAAATAACTCAATCTGAGCCTAATTGTGAGGAAAATATCAGACAACCCAAACTGAGGAGTATTCTGCAAAATACCTGACCAGTGCTCCTCAAACTGCCAAGGTCATAAAAAAAAGTCTAAGAAATTGTCACAGCAAGAAAAAGCTAAGAAAACATGATCACTAAATGTAATGTGGGTTTTTTTTTTGGATGGGATCCTGGAACTGAAAAAGGACGTTAGGTTACACTATAAAATAATAAAGTATTAATAATTTGTATTAATAATAAAATTTATTAATTGTAGCAAATGTACCATACCAGTGTAAGATGTTAGTAACAGGAGAAACTGGTTACAGGGTAGATGGGAACTCTCTGTTCTATCTTCATGCTTTTATGTAAATCTAAAACTGCTCTAAAAGAAAAAGAAGTGGATAGAGGGATGAGCAGATCTCACTCTTTATGGAGACCTCATAGAGTGCAGAAAAGGGAATTTTTTTGGAACGTCAGCAAAATGTAGGAGAAGAAGGGCCAATCAAGAGGTGCAGAACCTGAGGAATTAGAACACAAGAGAAAGCAAAGTCCCCAGAGACATGGAAGGAAGAGGCAAGGGGGGAAGGGCTTGGAGTGTGGAATGCCTCAGAAGGTCGGCACTTAGGAGGGAACCTGGGAGGGGAGAGCTTTTCAAACTTTCAGGAGCTTTCCCAGAAGGTGGATCTTCTAAAGGAGCAAGAAAAATTCTAAAAATAGCTAAATGTGATTGTAAGGGAAGTGTTAACTAGGGAGGGGGACGCTGAGAAGGTAACTTACCATGAAATATTGGAGAGCTCAGAACAGCTTGCTATCTGGACATGCATTGCACAAGCCCATGGGTTCCTCATCATCTCAGCAACCTTGATAGGCTTTGGATGTCCTAATGGGAGCTAGGAGCAGTGTTGAGGAATAAGGTCTAAGAGAGATGAAACCTTCTGCACAACAGAGGGAGGCGAATCGGGATGGCTGGAGGCAATCTTCAAGGATAGGAACATAATGAGAAAAGACACAAGATTGGGAAATGAGATGCTGAGGCCAGCGCAGCCCGCATCCACGGGGGCAGGCATGGTCTTCCGCAGCCAGGGGCAGAGGGATATTTGAGGAACAGATGCCCAGTCCTAGAGTCTCAGATTTCTGCTCTGAAGTATGAAGCACTGTCCCCTCTGTGGCCTGCAGATGCCCAGAAACAGCTAAGGGGACAGAATTCTGAAGATGCAAGGATGCAAAGCACCCGGAAGTCTCTGAGTGGGTACTGGACTTTCCATTCTCCTTAACTTTCATTTTCATCAAGCTTATATATGCTTATATTTTAGAAAGCTAAATATTGCTACAGAGCTTTTATAAAAGTTTTTACCCTAATTTCCTCCCATTTTCAAGTCCAAATCCTAGGTGGTAACTACAGTTGACGCCAGAGGGGATCAGGGTCGCCAAGTTCCTGCACAGTTAAAAATGCATGTATAACTTGTGACTCCCCCAAAACTTAACTACTAATAGCCTCCTGGTGACTGGAAGCCTTACTGATAAACAGTCGATTGACACATATTTTGTACGTTATATGTACTATATACTGTGTTCTTAAAATAAGCTAGAAATGAAAATAATTATTAAGGAAATCATAAGGAATAGAAAATATATGTACTATTCACTAAGTGGCAGTGGAAAATGTATTTATTATTCACTGAGTGTCAGTGGATCATCATGAAGGTCTTCTTCCTCATCATCTCCACAGTGAGTAGGCTGAGGAGGAGGAGGAAGAGGAGGGGCTGGTCCTGCTGTCTCAAGGGTGGCAGAGGTAGAAGAAAATCCATGTATAAATGGACCCTGAAGTTCAAACCCAGGTTGTTCAAGGTTCAGCTGTATTTATAGTTCTTCTAGCTGGGATTTTTTTTTTTTTTTTGTATTTTGTTTCGTATTTCCAAATAATATGTCCTCACTGCCATTTCTTTCTTTCTTTTTTTAAAAAATTTTTAGACATTTTCCTTTGACCTCCTGCAACATAGGCGTATATTTGGTCCCACCCCTACCACACCTCCACTTCTTGACCCCATTCTTCCATTCAAATTATGATTTTTGGTTAAATTAATGTGCATTGTTCATATTACTTTAACAAGTTAATTATTATTTATAGCTGAACTTTGTAAAATTCTAAGATTATATTTTCTGCCTTGTACAACTTGTATTCTTTTGAATCAATTGCTAATTGTTCTCCAAACTTTCCAGCAAAGCAATAAAATTCTGCTCAATAGCGTCAAGGGCACCATGCATGCCGTTCCCCCAGCTTTCTCTTTCTCTGTCTGCACCTGTGGGATACAGAGGGCTCTAGAGAGCAGTCAGGAGGGGGATCAAGAGTAGGCTTTGCTGGGAGCGTCCCAGCAGGTAAGGCTGGGCAGTCAGGGGACTAGTGAGCAGGAGGTAGAGGAGCTTCCATTTCAAAGTAGGCGCTCAGCTGGAGGTCAGGAGACCTGGGGAGACTCCGCAGGCCTGGAAGCCCTTGATGGAGCCAAGGAAAAACATTACTTTGCAGGGCCTGGCTCCAGCAAGCCTGCCCCAGGTGCTCTTGGTGTGTTCCTGATAGAGTCTTTCCAAAGTCCTATGAGATGCGTGATACTGTTGTGAGTCTTCCAGGAGAGCCGAGAAAAAACAAAACGCTGCTAGCACCGTGCCTAGTATCCACTTGTCACTCAAGACGTGGTCTTCCCTGGCCCAGCGTGCTTTGCTCTGCTGCCTCCTTGTGGTGGGCAGCAGGGTAACTCAGCAGGATGGCCAGCTCCTCCCTCTACGTGGTGGACTCAGTTGTTCTAGATGAACAACAGCCTCCTTTATACCCACCACCTGGCTACACCGATTGAACATCCTCCTAGGAACCCTCAGACAAGGCCCCTACACAAAGGTCAACAAGGCACGGTTCCTCGTTCCTCCTTTATGGAGTTTCTGACGTAACAGGCAATGTCATGTACCCATGTAGCTAGCTAAAATAATGTAATAGCTATTACATTATAATACAGTATAAAATAATGTAATAATAATGTAACTAACTAAAATAATGATCTGGAACATAAAATGCAGAACAAACATATCTGAGCTAAATACAGATTTCCTTAGATTTTGCCTTTTACTTGAAAAGAGCTTATCATTTAGGTGATAGGTATTGAGAAGTAAATATTATTATACTTAATTAGCAATTAAAAATGACAAAGTAGGAAAACCTTGAACTTGGCTAATGAAGCATTGTTCGATTAGTCATATATGATTTAAAATGGATTAAATCAACACTTGGCTCTCCTATGGCCTCATTCTTTATTTTCTACTCTTAGCCCTTTTGCCAATAGGTCCGTGTGTGTTAAAGACAATGACTTTCCATACCTATGTTGGTTATCCCAATTCTGTCTCTACTGAGCACAGGTGACTTCACATCCATGTGCCCTTCTCAAATGATACTCTCTAGAGAGGGGAAGTCAGCTTTGTGTAACTCTTCTTACACTGCATTTGGCAAACTGCCAGGGGTATTAAGTTTCCCAATAGATATATGTGTTTTCACACACACACACAAAAACAACAACCAGGATTCTTATGCTCTCTGGAATAGCTAGAGAATCACAAGAAAATGAAGACGATAGAACTTGGTGGACTAATTATGGCTAAGTTCAAAAGTTGAGGCTAAGATGTATGACATTTCTGTTGTGATCCTCAAATACCATCTCAGATATCATTTGGTGAACTGGTGAATTAAGGAAGTGATTAAAAAGATGCACTTATCAAACAACTTCCATAAAAGATTCATTTTTTCTTCAGCAGCATGCAAGTATGTTTCTGCCTTTAGTTCCAATAAGTCATGATCTTTTGCTACTCCTTGTCCTCAGAGAGAAGTGCCTTTTCTATTCTAGAGGCTTTGCCAAGACCTGGCTGTTAAAAGAGAGCTGGTGAAATGAGGATCCAGGTTTGGGTGAGAGAGCGCTTGAACTCGGTATGTGGGCTTCCTCTTTCTTGCAGTGCTGTGAAGTGCAGAGTCCCTTCTCCTAGCGGCAGTGCTGAACTCCGCTGTTAGAGGGAAACATTGAACTGCCTCCAGGATCACCCAAGCTTGGTTTTTAGCAGAGTTGTGTAAGAGAACAGGGAAGTTTCACACTGGCCGCCCAGGCATGGAGTTCCATTTGTTCAACCTCTCTCTAGACTGAAAATGGCAGGAAAAAGAGAAGTTGGAAGACAATAAAGAACTGTGTGGAATGTGCACAATCAAAGAAAACAGAAGGATTGCTCTTCTCTCCCAGTCTTTGTTGGAATTGGATGAAAATGACCAAGAGTGCAGCATGGCCCCCTTATCCATAAGGGTCCCACACTGGAAAGTCATCAGATGGTATTATCGTACCATCAAGTTTCAGTCAGATTAATGTTCACATCTTTATAACTCAGAGATTTTTGAGGGAACTATTTGTTACAAAGTGTGTAGCTCCTACCAAGCATATTAAAAAATACATGGTTCTTGAAGGCCCGGGTGACTAAAATGCTTACAGACTCACTGTCTTGAAATTTGTCTTTTTTTTAAAAAGGAAGGAACATCAGTAGCTTCTAATCCTGTATTTGATAGTTTCTTTCTTTAAGGTAAAGAAAAAATTTTAACCTACCCAGGATGACCTTTAAAACAGAAGATACTTGCTGAAATATGTTATTGGTCATGGCTTATGAACTCTGCTGAGAGGATGTGTTAAGGATTATTCAGGGTCCAGCTCTGAATCAGGTGGCCTGAACTTGAATTCTGGTTCTGTCACCTTCCAGCTGTGTGACCTCTCTGCAAGTCCCTTGACAAGCCCCTTGTGCCTCAGTTTCCTTATCTTCTCAATAAATAATAGCTACTTGGATATGTTATTATGAGATAATTAAATAATATATCTCTTTATAAGATTATTGGTAGGATGATATAAATTTATATAATAAATTTAAAGTATTCAAAGTAGAGTGTTGCTCATTTGTGACATGCAAATATCAGCTCTTGGGAATTGCACTTAGGAGAGAGCTTTCAGAGACACTCATATGAAGCAGCAACTGAGATTTCCAACACAAAGGGTATGCCTGGGTGGCCATTTAAAACCAAGCCTGACTGGGCCAACAGCACTTCTGTTTTGGAAGTTTTCTTTTTTTTCTTTTTTTGAAACAGGGTGTCACTCCTGCTCCCCAGGCTGGAGTGCAGTGGCACGATCACAGTTCACTGCAGCCTCAACTTCCCAGGCTCAGATGATCTTCCCACCTCAGCCTCCCAAGTAGCTGGGACCACAAGCACACACCACCACACCTGGTTAGTTTTTGTATTGTATTTTTAGAAGAGATAAGATTTCACCATGTTGTCCAGGCTAGTTTTGAACTCCCGGGCTCAAGTGATCCTCCTGCTTCAGCCCCCTAAAGTGCTAGGATTACAGGCCTGAGCCACCATGCTCATCCTTTGGAGGTTTTCTTAATTCTTCTCTGACTTTTTCAAAGTTGTCTGTCCAATTTGCACAAAATGCTGGAACCAGGATATTCAAGGAGATTTGGGTCTATTATACAGTTATTGCTGAAATACAGAGATGTCTGCCACCTTTTCCACAGCACATCAGAATGACAGATGGCAGACTGAATGGAGAGACCTAGAGTCTTTATATGGCTGAGCCACTAAGCAGTAGCGCTACTTTGAACAAATTACTTGACCTCTTTCAGTTTTCATTTATATTATCATGGCTGGAAACAGGTTTAATTACACATATGAACTCTGATGGACAGGCAATGACTTCCTGAACAACAATGATGAGAAAGGCTCTGAAGACAGAGCAGGTAACCATCCAGTGACAGATTACCGATGTCTTCTCTGGGAGAAACGCCTGCAACGGATTTGCCATTTCTGGAATAATGGTGTCAAAGGGTCCTTCTTGCTCTAAAATGCTTGAATTTTAAGATCACTTTAAACCAATACAACTTCATAGTTTGTAGTTGGAAATAATTGCTTGAAGATAACATAGCTTTTAATTTTTAGATAGAGCCTTGATAATTCTGCCCCTCTCTGCTTGACACCAGGATTTAGACCCAAATAAGGGACCTATTCTTGCCCTTGCCTGGACCCTTGGTGATAGTCCCCAGAACTTTTAGGGCTATTTAGTCACCTCCTTTTATCATTCACCTCTATATTCCTCTATGCCGTCCCTTCTAAAGACTGCCTTCCTTCTTAACCAATCCTTCCTTCACTCCCTCTCATACTTAACTTCTATTACCTGCAATTACTTTTATGCCAACCTAATACCTCTCAATAAGTAACTTCACCCTATGCTTCTCAGAGAAAGGCAGAGCCTCAGATGGGAGCTCATCCACCATTGCTGGAGGTGGTGACTGCATCCTTCTAGCCCCTTCCCTCCAGTGAAAAAGGAGGAGGTGGCCTTCTCCTCTTCCAGCTCGGCCCCTTCCCTGGGTTCTAAGCTGCCTCCTGCTCTCCCAGGTCTTTCTCTATCTAGGATTCCCCGTCTTGTCTCTATTTTTTACTTTTCCTTCCCGTTGGTCCTTTATCCTCTAAATTTAAACATGCTCACTCTACACAGCAAGCAAAATTCAAACCAACTTTGAACTCCTTTTCCTCCATCTTCCTTGGGATCAGCACTTAAAATACTTGTCCACATCCTCTGACCCCACCCCACTGCCTCACCTCCTAGTCCCTTAAAACTATCTGGTTCCCACCTTTGTATTGAAACTCTTGCCTCTGAGATGATGAGTTCTGCTTCAGATATGGTGAGGTGGAGGGTCTAGGAGGACGTCCATGCGGAGATGTCCACTAGACAGTTGGATATCCATGTGTGATGTTTAGGAGCGATGGAAAGGATGAAGAAACAGGAGATGAGCTGAAGCAGTAGTAGACGCCAGTGTGACCCTTGGAGACAGATGTGGAGCAAGAGAGAAAATGTATGGCACTGGGCTTCTGAGGACAACCAGCCTCTCAGGGACAGCTTGGTGGGAGGGACTCATCTTTCCAAGAGTGTTCATTGGTTTCCTTCTTTCCTCTCCGTCTTTCTGACCTTTTGCCTGCTTTCTTTATTTTTCAAAGTACCAACACTTGGCTCTGTTGATCATCTCTATTGTTTCCTTTTCTTTTCTTTTCTTTTCTTTCTTTTTTTTTTTTTTTTTTTTTTGGCGGAGTTTTGCTCTGTCACCCAGGCTGGAGTACAGTGGTGTGATCTTGGCTCACCACAATCTCTGCCTCCGGGATTCAAGCGATTCTCCTGCCTCAGCCTCCTGAGTAGCTGGGATTACAGGTGCGAGCCACTGCGCCTGGCTAATTTTTGTATTTGTTTTGTTTTGTTTTGTTTTTACTGAAGACGGGGTTTCACCATGTTGGTGAAGCTGGTCTCGAATTCCTGACCTCAGGTGATCTGCCTGCCTCAGCTTCCCAAAGTGCTGGGATTACAGGCGTGAGCCACCGCACCAGGCCTGTTTTCTATTTTATTAGTTTATTCTTACTGTTATGATCTCCACTATTGTTTTTTGAAATAATTTTTCTTTTATTTAAAATGTAACTGAATTATTTTGATATTCTTTTCTCTAAATAACTCATTAAACGTAATGCTAAATATCTACTTCTATCAATCATCTCACAAGTAGTTTTTCTTTTTTGCTTGAGACAGGTTCTCACTGTGTTGCTCAGTCTGGAGTGTGGTGATTTGATCACTGCAGCCTCAATCTTCTGGCCTCAAGCTATTCTCCTGTCTCAGCCTCTTAAGTAGCTGGGACTACGTTTATGCACCACCATGCCAGAGTAATTTCTTTTTTATTTTTAGTAGAGATGAGGTCTCACTATGTTGCCCAAGCTGGTCTCAAACTCTGGAGCTCAAGTGATCCTCCTGCCCTGGCCTCCCAAAGTGCTGGTATTACAGGCGTGAGCCACCATGCCCCACTACCAGCACTTTCACCATGGCTTTTTTCTATTCTGTCTTTAACTCATGCAATTTTTAAAAATTTTAATTTCAAAATGTTAAGAATTTATGTTAGTGTCCAAACATTTTTAATGATCTTTTATTGTTGATTTCTAATTTAATTGCATTGTGATCAGAGAACATTATCTATATGATAAAAGGTTTTTTTTTTAAATCATTATTGAGATGTCCACTTGGGACCTAGACTGTGGTTAACCTATAAAATAAACCACTATATTTTACTTGTAAAGACTGTATGTTATTATCATATTTGGTACATGCCTCTGTAGCTATGATATCACGTTTGGTAATTTTGGTGTTCAAATCTATAACCTTACTAATCTTTCATTTTTTTGTCTGCTTGATCTACTAGGTGAACATGAGTTCAAACTGACTATTTTGTGGATTTCTTCAATGGATCTGTTTCTGTCAGTTTTTCTTTATTCCTTGTTGTTTGCGATATTCCCATATCTTCCTTATGGTCAATTATTTTTATTATTATGTTGGTTTCTTCATTATCCATATTAGCATTTTTGACTTAAATTATATTTTTAAAACTTAACATCAATATAGCTTTGTTTTGGTTAGAATGTGCCTGCCATGTCTTCTTCTATTTCTTTACTTTCAATTTTTTTTGAGGTCTTATTCTACATCTATTTCTTGTCAGCAATGTATAGCTAGATTAAAAAATACATATCCAATCCTCTGTCTTTATTAGAAGAGTTCAACAATTTATATTTGTTATGATTAATTACATGTTTGGACTTAACTGCTGTCATCTTATTTTGTTTGCTGTTAAATATTTTTTCCCAATGTCCTTTTCTATTATCTGATAGGTCAGGAGTAAGCAGTTATTTTGTATAAAGGGCAGATGGCAAACATTTTGGGCTTTGTGTACCAAGGGGCAGAGGCAAAGATGCACTATGATACTTATACAACAACAGAGAAAACAAGTTTCCACAAAATTTGTATTGATGGTGTTCAAATGGTAATATATAATTATAATAGAACAAAGTTGAGGACAAAAGCTAATACTTCTAAACAAGTTTATTTTTCCTGGACCACTTCTGGGCACATTTCTTCAACTGCTGCAATCAAACATGACTTAATTAACTTCTCATGGTAAATGTATTCCCTGCTTGGCCAACAAAGGAGACACTTGGAAACTTACTGTGGCCATAGCCTTTTTTCATTTTCTTTCTTTCTTTTTCTTTTCTTTTTTTTTTTTTTTTTTTAGAGATGTTTTTGCCATATTGCCCTGGCTGGTTTCAAACTCCTGGACTCAGGCCATCTGTCTGCCTTGGCCTCCCAAAGTGCTGGGATTACAGGTGTGAGCTACTGCACCCAGTCCATTTTCTTAACTCTGTAAAGAAATTTTGCTGTGGTAAGGGAGAGGCTGTTCTAATGTCCTTGTTTCCCTCACCATAGCTTCCATGAGAAGCAGTGTTGTGAAGGGTGCCTTGTCTGGCCATGCTGGCAGATAGTGGGTTCTTGGAGCTGCAGCATGACATCATTGCCTAAGAAACACAAGGCTTAGCTTAGCCAGCTGATTCAGTAACAAAATAATCCATACTCCACCTTGCCTTAAAATTGCAACATGTGAAGTCCACTTTTTTCTTCTTTTCTTGTTTTGATATGATGGGTAGGCACCAGTAAAAGAAAAGTCATGGCCTGTCAACACATGTGGCTGTTGACATGCTGTGCTATATGCCATAGGCTATAGCCACGGCTATATCATATATAGCTATATGCTACATGTCATATGCTACAGCGTAGCGTCTCAAGAGTCACATGTGTTGACAGGCCATGACTTTTGGTGACCTGTCCAGTATGGTGACAAGTCCTATTCCATTCAAAACTTTCAGTGTATGGCCAGGAGAAAACCACGAGTCTCCTGATGGGGCTGCCCAATTCTGCGCATGTAGCACTAAAGCCACCATGTATTGTCTATAAATGAATGGGATTGCCATGTTCCAGCAAAACTATATTTATGGGCACTCGGATTTTAATTTCATACAATTTTCACATGTAATGATGAAATATTCTTCTTTTCAGTTTTTTTTGTTTTTTGTTTCTGTTTTTTTGTTGTTGTTGTTTGTTTTTTGTTTTTGTTTTTGTTTTTGAGGTAGAGTCTCACTCTGTCACCCAGGCTGGAGTGCAGTGGTGTGATATTGGCTCACTGCAACTTCTGCCTCCTAAGTTCAAGCAATTCTCCTGCCTCAGCCTCCCAAGTAGCTGAGATTACAGGCACACACCACCACGCCTGGCTAATTTTTTGTATTTTTAGTAGAGATGGGGTTTCCTCATGTTGGCCAGGCTGGTCTCGAACTCCCAACGTCAAGTTATCCACCTGTCTCAGCCTCCCAAAGTGTTGGGATTACAGGCATGAGCCATAGCACCTGGACTTGGAGGTTTTTCAACCATAAAGAAATGTAATAACCACTCTTAGCTCATAGGCCATACAAAAATAGGTGGTGGGCCAGATATGATAAATAGTTTAGAATTTCCTGCTGCAAATTTTGTTCCATCTCTCCTGCTTGGAAGCTATAGATTGTATTCCTTTAGTAGTCTCTCTTAATTTTTAAAATCATGCCTACTATTTTTATAATAAAGAACAAAGTCATATTTCTATTTTTAAAACTAAATTATACTTGTTTATAGTAAATCCAAAGTTAATCATGTTTCTATCCTGTATTTGATCTTTCATAAGAGGACACAACAAATTAAGGTCTCCAGATCAAAGCTTTAGGACCAGGAACACAGCATTTCTCAGTCATCTCCATTTATTACATAGAAAGGCCATGCAGACAGCGGTGGGGAAAACATGAACTTTGGGGTCAGACAAGTCGGGCTTTAAATGTTAAATGTTGGTCCTCCCCATCCTCCCTAACTCATTTAATGAAGCCAGCATCATCCTGATACCAAAACCTGGCAGAGACACAATAAAGAAAACATTTTAGATCAATATCCCTGATGAACATCGATGCAAAAATCCTCAGTAAAATACTGGCAAACAGAATCCAGCAGCACATCAAAAAGCTTATCCACCACCATCAAGTTGGCTTCATCCCTGGAATGCAAGGCTGGTTCAACATATGCAAATCAATAAACGTAATCCATTACATAAAGAGAACCAAAGACAAAAATCACATGATTATCTCAATAGATGCAGAAAAGGCCTTCGACAAAATTCAACAGCCCTTCATGTTAAAAACGCTTAATAAACAAGGTATTGATGGAATGTATCTCACAATGATAAGAGCTATTTATGACAAACCCACAGCCAATATCATACTGAATGGGCAAAAACTGGAAGCATTTCCTTTGAAAACCAGCACAAGACAGGGATGCCCTCTCTCACCACTCCTATTCAACATAGTGTTGGAAGTTCTGGTCAGGGCAATCTTCTGGCCAGGGCAATCAGACAAGAGAAAGAAATAAAGGGTATTCAATTAGGAAAAGAGGAAGTCAAATTGTCCCTCTTTGCAGATGACATGATTGTATATTTAGAAAACCCCATCGTCTCAGCCCCAAATCTCCTTAAGCTGATAAGCAACTTCAGCAAAGTCTCAGGATACAAAATCAATGTGCAAAAATCACAAGCATTCCTATACACCAATAACAGACAAACAGAGAGCCAAATCATGAGTGAACTCCCATTCACAATTGCTTCAAAGAGAATAAAATACCTAGAAATCCAACTTACAAGGTATGCGAAGGACCTCTTCAAGGAGAACTACAAACCGCTGCTCAATGAAATAAAAGAGGACACAAAAAAATGGAAGAACATTCCATGCTCATGGATAGGAAGAATCAATATCATGAAAATGGCCATACTGCCCAAGGTAATTTATAGATTCAATACCATCCCCATCAAGCTACCAATGACTTTCTTCACAGAATTGGAGAAAACTACTGTAAAGTTCATATGGAACCAAAAAAGAGTCTGCATTGCCAAGACAATCCTAAGCCAAAAGAAAAAAGCTGGAGGCATCACGCTACCTGACTTCAAACTATACTACAAGGCTACAGTAACCAAAACAGCATGATACCAGTACCAAAACAGAGATATAGACCAATGGAACAGAACAGAGATCTCAGAAATAATACCACACATCTACAACCACCTGATCTTTGACAAACCTGACAAAAACAAGAAATGGGGAAAGGATTCCCTATTTAATAAATGGCGCTGGGAAAACTAGCTAGCCATATGTAGAAAGCTGAAACTGGATCCTTTCCTTACACCTTATACAAAAATCAATTCAAGATGGATTAAAGACTTAAATGTTAGACCTAAAACCGTAAAAACCCTAGAAGTAATCCTAGGCAATACCATTCAGGACATAGGCATGCGCAAGGACTTCGTGACTAAAACACCAAAAGCAATGGCAACAAAGCCAAAACTGACAAATGGGATCTAATTAAACTAAAGAGCTTCTGCACAGCAAAAGAAACTACCATCAGAGTGAACAGGCAACCTACAGAATGGGAGAAAATTTTTGCAATCTACCCATATGACAAACTGCTAATATCCAAAATCTACAAAGAACTTAAACAAATTTATAGGAAAAAACAAAAAACCCCATCAAAAACTGGGTGAAGGATATGAACAGACACTTCTCAAAAGAAGACATGTATGCAGCCAACAGACACATGAAAAAATGCTCATCATCACTGGTCATCAGAGAAATGCAAATCAAAACCACAATGAGATGCCATCTCACACCAGTTAGAATGGTGATCATTAAAAAGTCAGGAAATAACAGATGCTGGAGAGGATGTGAAGAGATAGGAACGCTTTTACACTGTTGGTGGGACTGTAAACTAGTTCAACCATTGTGGAAGACAGTGTGGCGATTCCTCAAGGATGTAGAACCAGAAATACCATTTGACCCAGCAATCCCATTACTGGGTATATACCCAAAGGATTATAAATCATGCTACTATAAAGACACATGCACACATATTTTATTGCAGCACTATTCACAATAGCAAAGACTTGGAACCAACCCAAATGTCCACCAATCATAGACTGGATTAAGAAAATGTGGCACATATACACCATGGAATACTATGCAGCCATAAAAAAGGATGAGTTCATGTCCTTTGCGGGGACATGGATGAAGCTGGAAACCATCATTCTGAGCAAACTATCACAAGGACAGAAAACCAAACACCTCATGTTCTCACTCATAGGTGGGAATTGAACAATGAGAACACTTGGACACAGGGCAGGAACATCACACATCAGGGCCTGTGGGGGGGTGGGGTGCAGGGGGAGGGATAGCGTTAGGAGAAATACCTAATGTAAATGACAAGTTAATGGGTGCAGCAAATCAGCATGGCACATGTATACCTATGTAACAAACCTGCACATTGTGCACACGTACCCTAGAACTTAAAGTATATATTTTAAAAAACTATATATATCCAACAAATTTTTAAAAACATGTTTGTGAGAAAAAATTAAAAGTAGAGTTGTTACAAAAAAAAAAAAAATGTTGATCCTCCCCAATCCCTCCCCTTCGGGCAATTCACCTTACCATTCTGAGTCATAGTTTTTTATTCATTTGTAAAGCTAAGCTAGTAATACTTACAATGACTATGAGTTTTTATTAGAAATCATATCTATAAATCTCTGTTCTTATTAGGCACTCACTGAAATGTCCTCATCACCCTAACTTTACTCAAGCCAGTGTGCTGTATCTTAGAAACATTAGTTGCAGTTGTAGGTGTCTACATTCCTCAATACAACAATCCAGCTCTAAACTTTTGCTCTGTCTTGGAGATTTCACTCAGTCTGTTGTGCAAGAACATTTATAAAGCACGCAACACATCACCTCTAAATGGAACATCTCCATTTCTCAAAGGCCACAACACCACGTCTGGTTTCGTGAAAGACTGCTCTGGTGGATGGTAAACTGGACATCTCAGCAAAGACTCATCATTCTACACTCAGCTGTGCTAAAAGTCTGTTTTACTGTGGGTGCCCCATTAGGCCATCAAGGGAGCTTTGATGTGCTGTATGAATGAGCCTGTGTGAAATCTGAGCTCAAGAGTGGGTCTCTCCTGCCAGGTCAGAATGTGCGAGCATCCATCTTACCAGTTACTTGAAAATGCATGGCTTTTTCCTGTTATAAATCTCATTTTAATTTTGTTCCTGCAGTGAATGCGAAGATATGGTTATGTGTACTAACAGCCTTACACATTCTAAACCTGAAAATGAAGAAAATATTCTCACCAATGATAACAAAAATAAACTTGCCGATAAAAGAGTATTATTATTATGGATTCTTAAATTTTTACGTCTCAAATTTTCTTTCATGTATTATGTATATTAACTAGGGCATTGTAGAGAAATTAAAGCAACAGTGAATGACAGAAAAAAAAAGACTAGGAGCAAAGTATCTCTTAAGAACTGCATAGCAAATGATTATTTAAGTTTTCCCTCTTCCTCCCCTTGCAATTCCTTTCTTAGATGTTGCATTATTTAAATAGTAAACCAAACTGTCTTTAATTTCCTCCAATTGTAATATACACCATAGTCTATTCTTCTTAGCAAAAAGGAAAAAATTTTTTAAAAATCAAAGTAGTCAATATAAACAGAGCAAGGAGGCAGTCCTATACCATTCAGGATTACAAAAAGAACATAGAGAATTAAGCTCTACACTTTTCAAGAATGCTGAAACAGAAACCTTCCATTAAAGTATTAATTCTACTCACTCCAGAAGTCCATCTTTTTCCATAACCTAACCTGCCTTTAGGCTTCTCACAGTAAAGTGGTCTCAGCCCAGCAAAGGGAGGTTCAGTCAAAGCGGGTGGAGTTGTTTGGTTCAGGTGTCGAAGGGAACGAGTGCCTTAGGCAGATCGGAACCACCCGTGCATGCAGGTCTGGGGGCCTCTGTGCAGGTGATGGATTGCCAGACCGGATTAGGGGCCTGGGGACAGGCGACTCCTCAACACCTCTAGAAGGCAGTAAAAATGATCCCTCGCAAGCATCTTCAATGCCTCTCTCATCTTTCAGTCTGATTGCGCCCTGGCCCTGTGAAAGGAGCACACTAGCCTGACTCCATTCCTGACCTCAAATTCTTCCTGCATCCTTGGGAGCTAAGCCCTGCTCTGGATGAGGAGGTTTAGATCCAGGGAGTGCAGCAGGAAAGGGGAAGGGTGATCTGGAAAATGCTTGGACATCATTGGCAAATAACAAATCATCCCTCAGATAAAAATATACATGTCTGACCACTGATCAACACTTGAAAGTGGGGGTGTCAGCCTAGATTCTCAAGGACATAATTTACATGATCATGATTTCTTTCACGTTCAAAGTGAAACTTATATGGACTAACCAAACCCTACTGGCCTCACTGTCAACACTATCTCTGAATATTCCTATCCCCCAGCTCTGCGCCCACTCCAAATTCCCCCAGCATGGCACACAGCCCTCCAGCATGGGTATTCAACAGCAATGGCCTTCTGGGCTTGGCCCACTCAGTGTTGTACCTACAGGGTCCAGCAGCAGGCCTGGCCCTGGGTAAGGAAGAATCACTCCCATCATAGGAGTCTGGGGGCTGGGTGGTGGGTAGAAGGGTTTATGAAAAGCTGAGGGTGTAACTGTATTCACTCACACATGTACTCATTCAGTCATTCAATCAGTCAGTCAGTCCGTCGTTCAACTGCTACCACCTGTCCACAGTCTTCCTGGCTCTAGGGATGTTACTCTGGAAGAAAGCAAGCTGGTCCCTTCCCACATAAGCTGTAGGAGAAGAGGCAGGAAGGAACTTGGTCTTCTGTTGGTGTGATGCAATACATCCAAGGCCCCAAGAACACACCAAAGGGCACTTAACTTGGACCTGGATTGTCAGAAGGAGTCTGGAAAAGTGAGGTCTCTCTAGGACCTGAGGGATGAAGGGGGAAGCAGAAAAGTCAGGAACAGAGAGTAGGAAGGCTGCTACTGACGTAGCTCAGTATTATCTGTGGCCTCTGAGAAACAAGTCACTTAACTGGTCTGAGCCTCAGTTTCCCCATAAGTAAAATGGGGATAATAATAGGGGCATCATTGGGTTGTTGTGAAGGCTTAATGAAAAATGCACAGGAAGCCTCTCACAGAGTCCCTGACGCTTTCCTTAACCTTTAATCTGTCTGATGGATGAATGGGTGACTCTTAGGGTTAGAGAAAGACTCAATGACTTATAAGTTTAATTTGCTCTAGATTACAGCAGGGACGCAACTCCAATTTTCTTTTCTTTCTTTCTTTTCTTGGTGAAGGTCCAATTCAATATACTATTTATTGCCCTCCATGAAATGGGTGAAACTAAAGATATTTTTAATTCTTTGTGTTCAGCCACTGATGAAATCTGACCAAAGAAAGTAGTTTATTGCAGGTACCCAGCAGTTAGCCCTGAATAACGTTGATCCGCAAATTTAAATTAGATTAAAAGAAAAGAGCTCTAAAAACTTTAACCTATAGATGGACTGCACACTCAGAAGCCCTGGGGAAGGGCCAACTCTGGTGACATTAATTGCCTCCCCTGTCACTGCCAAATGACAGATCTTCTAATATGAGGACAGGTTTTAAGTTTCCTAAATGACACTGTGGAAAAGTGAGCAGATGGGACCTACACCAGCCCGGGGCAGTGCTTAACTCCCTGCCTAAAATCACAAAGAAGTTATGAAACTGAGAAATCAAACACTTCCTGAGTTAGCAGGGTGTGGAACACACTGGGGTCTGTATATAAGACACAATATGTTACTTGTGTTGACAAGTGAGATGGTTGATGACTTGATCATCTATAAGTAATCCTTATAAAGCCAAAAAGCCACGTCCAGCCTGTAATTGCTCACTCATCTTTGTTCTGACCACTGGAAGGAGGCTCTGTGAGGGTAGCAACAGGCTCAGCTTATTCACTGCATGACTTAATACCACATAGTTAACACTCAAAAGAGATAGATTGAACAAGTCACATTTTATTAGGATACAAGTGACTCAACCTCTATTGCATTCTATGGCGGTTCCACATGTTTCTCTCCTACCTGGAGTCAAATCCTGAACTCAATGGGTTATTTGAAAATACTATGCCTTTAGGTATGGAGGGTAGGGTGTGTAATCTGTGGCTTTTCCCTTGAAGATCCTACCCAAGATGGGGCTTGGTGGTGTGTGTGGGGTGTGTGTGTGTGTGTATGTGTGTGCGCATGTGTGCATGTCCATCAGTAGGTGAATTTCTGAATATGAGCCACGTAAAAGTTGCAGATGCATCTGAAGTCCCTTTTAGCTCTCATCAGTTTAGCTTCTGGAGATCATTTAGCCCCTTGACTCAGCTTTTCTATCTGCAAAATGGGGATGAACTTCAGTGTTCTGTTTCACTGAAGAGAGAGTTCTAATGATTACTATAATGGTATTTCTTTGAATTAAAAATGTCACTTGACCAGCGGATACATTTTAGGAGACTAAAGATTGAAGGTTGATTAATATCCCAAGGCAGCATTGCTAAAATGCAAAACTTTTTCATCAGAAAAAAACATACTCAATGTTTAATCAATATGTGAAATATCTTGAAATCCAATGTTCACTTTTTAAAACACTATATATGACACTTTACAAAACATTTCTAACAAATGTTGAGTCTTCTTCATGAACGGTTCTTCTTTGTATGGGGATAATTGACCCAGTGACCAAAGGTTTCTAGGACAGATTACAGTTTCCTGTATTATTATTCTCTTTCATTTTCAGTCACTAGGAAATTACCACTGCTGCTTGGCAATGCAAAGAATTCCCAATCACCCAATATTTTGGCATGTTTTAATTGTCTTTCACCTCTGAAATTTGAAGCTTGCTTCTATATTTGAAACTATTCAGTGCCACCAAGTTGTTTATTCAGACTAAGAATTGGATATTCCTATGGCACACTGCCACATGCCTATGCCACGATGCAGAGGTTTTCCTTTCGTTGAAGTTTCACAGTTACTTTTGGAATTGTCTGCAGGATTCACGATTTCAAACACACACACACACACACACAAGACAGGGCAGGGGAACAGATGGGATCTGAGTGCCACAGTGGGCTCAGAACCCCGGGGTTAGAGCACCCTCCTAGCCACCTGGCAGCAATGCCCTGGCCTGACCAACAGGACCACGTCCTTCTGCTGCCTGCATTCAGTGAGCTCTAGGGACTGCGGTCAAGTTCACCAAGTCCTGGCCAGAAGAAAGTATTTAACCATAAAGTGACCTCAAGCTGCATTTTTTTGTTTTGATTTCAACAGTTTCTTTGCTATGGGAAAATGTTTCTTTGGGATAATGAGTCTGAAGCTGACTGTGCCATGCCTGGGCCTATGAAATGCATTTTGGCCTGGCTTCCCCTCTCCTAAACACATCCAGGCATGTGGGCTGTTTTGGAGGAGAGAATGGGTTTGCCATCTAACCCCACCCATGTCCAAATACCTTGCACTGCTGGAAGTATTTTTAACCAAGCTTTTCTCATGAAGATTTCACCTATTTCTTTATACTATTACCTACTAATGGTATAAAGCTTTGAATAAATGAGCAACTTTCAAACGGTAAAAAACGATCTTTGGGCAACAAACCAAAAGTTGAAAAATCTTAAATATTTTTTTCTCAATTTTAACATAAATACCATTGTTAGAGAAAAAAAAAAAAAGCAGCTTCCCAACATCTAGCAGTCATGCAGCCATGACATTCCATGTTTACATCCATACGTGTCAGCCAATTTTCTCAAAGCTCCACTGATTGTCCAATTGTCCATTGCATTTTCCAACTGTTGTCAAATTTAATTGGGAAAAGTTCTTTCCAAGTTTCCTGCAAGTTCAGACTCTAAAATGGGGATGTTGGTCATAGCAGTGGAATTCTTATACGAAATAGCATACACATGCCAGCTATGTATGTTATATTGGACTTTATTTTTAGCATTTCATTCTATTAAAATATGTTCAAGAGATAATTTTTAAATGTATAAGCTAAGGAATTTATTTTCCTTTCCTGGTCTTCTTTAATTGTATTGCTTATGGGGAGTGTCCCCCCAAGAGAGATTGCGGGTTGGTTGTGAGTTTGGTTAGGCGACATCATCACCTTCAACACAACTGGCACTCTGCTCACCTGCTTGTGGAGGGCAGCAGCAGAGATGGCACGCGGAGTTAGGAGCCACTGCTGATGAAACATATGACGAGGGGCCAGGTTTATCCCAACTCCTGGCTCCTTCTCTCCATGTTCCCCCGCCTCCTTCCTTCTCCCTCCCTCTCTGTCTTACACACACACTCACTCACACACACACACCCCTCACTCTTCAGCAGGGCCATGATGAGTCAGCTCTAGGGACAGTCAGGAGCCCTGCTCTCATTTCCAGCACTGGTGGCAGCTGCAGTGAGGGGCCCTGCAGGCAGATTAGGAATACCTGCGTGGCTGGGGCTTAGGATTGCTAAACCAGCCTGTCCCACTCCAAAGTAACAGTAACCTGTCTCCACTCTCTTCCTGGGAAGGCCCCCTCCCACCCTCCCCCAAAATGCAGGGAAGATAGGTACCCCCATCAACAACAAGATGGGTACCCCCCACCAACGTCTCCATCTCCAGGGAGTCCCAGATGCCACAAAGACTCAGGGCATCTGACTGGGGCACTTAGGTCCTCTAAGGAGTACAGAGGCCAAAAAATTCCTCTTCCCAGTTACTGGGGGCTCCTTGTCCTTCACAAAGATACCATCTCTAAGAACGAACTGGGTGGGGCAGGGTTCAATTTACACAAGAGGCTGCTGTTCAGGAGCTCTGAACACACGCACAGCTTTGGCTCAAACTGTGGGTTTGGAGGGGAAAGAGACCAAAACAAGTGTGGCCTTCCATGAGCCTGTGTGAGTGTGGGTGTGAGTGTGGGTGTGAGTGTGGGTGTGAGGGTGAGTGTGAGTGTGGGTGTGGGTGTGAGTGTGAGTGTGGGTGTGAGTGTGAGTATGAGTGTGAGTGTGGATGCGGGTGTGGGTGGCACAAACCTGGACCCGTGGGGAACTCCTGGGTGCTGGGCACCGCTCCTGTGGTCAGTGGTGGCGGGGCCCTGGGGAGTTGCCTTGTCCTAGAGGGGGGTCATCAAGGACCAGGGCTGAGTGACAGGGAAGGGAGCTGGTATCCCAAGGGCGCTTTCTGCCCACGCAGTGCTTCTCCCTCCCACCACAGCAGTTCCAACCATTAGCAAGACCTTCCTTACACAGGACCCAATGCCAACTGTCTCAGATCCCCTCACTGGAGCCCACTGCAGCTGCTCCTGAGCTCTGTCCCCCAGCCCCTGCGGCAGCTTCCCTGAAGCAGAAGGGAAGGCCCTGAGCCAGGTGGGCCAAGCTGGGTGGAGGTGGAGAGGGCCCCCACCACCCGGGCCGCTCTGGCAGCCCACCTTCTTCCCACCTGCTCTAAGGCTCTTTGGAGTCAGCCAGCCTCCTTGGAAAACGCTGGAGCTGAGGGCCGACCCGCCGCCCCTTCAAGGCAAATCCCTCGAGAGCACAGGTTCTAGACGCCCAGGACGGCTGGACTTAGAGGCAGAGCAGGGAGGCTCCGAAGGTCGCCTGGGTGAGGGGTGCACAGCAGAAGGGCCACCCACCCCAAAGCCCAAGAGCCGCTCGGCCCAGCTCCCTGCTGGCCGAGCCGCCCCCGGCTCTGCGCTTCCTCCCAGGGCACCAAGGCCTTCAAAGCCAACACGTGGGGCTGTCACCAGGGGAAACCGGAGGCCTGAGCTCAGCACCTCTGGACCCGCACCCGGCTAGCCTCCAGCCTCCCTTCAAACTTCGGTCCCTTCCCGGCTGTAGAGGAGGTGACTGAGGCGGAAGCCGGCGGCCGCGGTCTGGTGGCCAGGGGCGAAGCCAGGCGAGGGGCTAAGGGTCTGGGGAGCGTGGGTGGCGACCGTCGGTGGCCGCCTCCCGAAAGAAAAGTCGCCCGCCAGGCCTCCGGGGAAGGTGCCAAGGCCGCCAGCCAGAGCGCTCATAGCCGAGGCGAAACCAGAGAAGCAGGTGGCGGCCTCGGGTGCGGATGGAGAGGGCGAGGCCTGCAGGTCCAGGCAAGCCGCGCTCGGGGGCTCCAGCGCTGGCGCCTCGGCCCCTCCCCCGCTCCTGGCTCCCGAGCGCACGGCCGCGCTGGCTTCAGCTCTCCTCTTCCTCTTCCTTCGGAAGTTCCCGTTGTCAAACATCTTCTCGCAGTTGGGGTCCAGGGTCCAGTAATTGCCTTTACCTGCAGAAGAAGAAACAGCCCAGTTCAGAAAGTTCGAGCTTTGACGGGCCGTGGTGTGAGCCAGCGAGGAGGTCAGCTTCAGAAAGACCCCCTGCTGGCCCTTACAGAGGGTCTGAGTCCTCGCCCCCATTCCACCCTTGACAGGCACTCTGTACCCGATGGGCCTCCACAGCAGGACTGGGAAGAAAAGTGACAATCCAGAAAGGAGGAGGAAGGGAGCCCTGGGAAAGGCCGAGCCCCGTTAAGGTGAAGGAAAGCCTGCGAGATGCTAATGCTGGGACTCCGCCAGCCGCTCTGCCAAGGACAGCGCAGACCACGCCAGGCCCCAGGTAGGCTCCAGAGCTTTCCAAACGGGCATCCTATTTGTTTTGCCCATCCTTAGGGTAGGCGCTGTCTTCCCCATTTTACCAGATAGGGCACTGAGGCCCAGGGAAGTTGAGTCACTCCCAAGGTCACCCAGCTTGCTGGCTCTCCCGCTTCTTCCTCCGAAGGAGCGCACAGAGATTGAGAGCCCCGGGACCGCCGCACTGTAAACGCGGGCCTGTGGTGGGCTCAGCCGCTGTCTGAGAACCTGTCCATGCCCAAGCACGTCTTCCCCTTCTCCCTTCTCCCCGGGTATCCCCAACCGCGCAGGGAGAAATTAGGTTGTCTAAGGTGCTCCCACCCCCGGAGTGCCCGCGGCCCGGCGGGAAGATGGGGAGTCCTGGACGGAGCGAGCCGGCGCGCCGCTGTTACCTGGGTCGTCCTCGTCGCGGGGCACCTTCTTGAAGCAGTCGTTGAGCGACAGGTTGTGGCGGATGGAGTTCTGCCAGCCCGCCTTGCTGCGCTTGTAGAAAGGGAAGTTGCCAGCCACGTACTGGTAGATCTGGCTGAGCGTCAGCCTCCGCAGCGGCGCGCTCTGGATGGCCATGGCGATGAGCGCCGAGTAGGAGTAGGGCGGCCGCACCAGCCTCAGCAGCTCCTGCTGGCCGGAGAGGCTCAGCCAGGCGAGGTCGGCGCCCGCCAGGCCGCCCGGGGCGCCGAGGAGCGGGCCGGGAGCCCCGTAGCCCGGGGCCGCGTAAGGAGGCGCAGGCCCGGGACCCGAAGCGTAGGACTTGGGGCTGAGCGCTGGCGCGTTCACCCACAGGAGGGGGCCCCCGCCCACTGCGCCCAGATCCCCTGGCTCATAGCCCGGGTGGTGCGCGGTGGCCCGGGCCTGGCCGGGCGGGGCCGAGGAGGGGCCCAGGTCGTCGCAGTAGGTGGCCATGTCCAGCCGCGCCCGGGCCTGGGCCAGCGGTGCCGCACCGAAACTCACTGGCGACCCATCCAGCTTGGCCGCCAGCAGCGCCCGGGTGCGACCAGCCCGGCCCAGCCCTCCGCCCTTTAAACACCGTCGGGGCCAGAGCCCATGGAGAGTGACGGTGGCGAGCCCCTCCCCTGGCAGCCCTGGAGGAGCGAAATCCTTGTCCTCGCCCTGGTGTCAGTTTTCCGCCCCGCCCAGGCCTGACACGTCCTGGACCGGACACCCCTCTGATTCCCCCTTCCTCCTTTGTGCGATCCGTCCCGAGTCCACAGTCGCTCGCGGTCTTGGTTGCAGGGACCCTAAGTCCGTAGCCTCGTCTGGCTTCACGGGCCCCGCAGCCCCGAGTGCCCTGGACCGTACCACGACTCCTCAAGGCCCCCAGGGCTGTGGCTTGGGAGCCCCGTCCAATGCGCAGCCCCTTTGCTCGGCTGGGGACATCTCGCCCCAAAGAAACTCGCCTCGCCGGGGCCCCTGGGTTACCCGGGACTCAGGGCTAGGGATAGAGCGCGACTACACTGCGCAAGAGATCGCAATGAAGTCCGTAGATCTCCAGGCTGGAGCCGCAGAGGGAGGTGGCGAGGTGGAGAACGCGGGGCTGGGCCTGGACAGCGGCGCTGGCGTCGTCTGGAGTCCTCGCGCCCTCAACCCGGAAGGCAGCGGACTGACATCTGCGCCGAAGTTGCGCGTAGCCCATGGAGGGTCGGGACCCTGGAAATTTCGAACGCCCCAGCAGTTCAGGGCAGTGATCGCTTTTCCCAAGCCGGGGAGTCCGGGGCCCCGCCAGGTTTCTCCGCGCTGTGACCTCCGGCGCGCAGAGCGGAGGGCGCCAAGCTCTCTGCTGGGTGTCGGAGGACGCGCCGAAAACAGGGACGTCTCTGCAGTGCGTCCGACACCAGCCGTCCAGTCCTGCTGCCTCCCGGGGTTGCTGCAGCCCGGGTTATCCCGGCCCCCCAAGCTGCCCGGCTTTCGGCCTCCCCTGCTCCCCGCGCTGTGGGGTGGCGGAGGATGGACCCAGGCTGACGCGCCGCGCTGGGCTGGGTACCTGGGAAGAGGGCCCGCCTCCCGGACTCCGAGTCGGGCACCTGTGCGAAAGAAGCGAAAATTCAGGCCCGGTGCTCAAGGCTCAGAGATGAGGAGACCTCCCCATCCCCCCAAATTCCTGCCGGCGGTGTTGGCGCTGACCTCCTGGAAGCTGGCCTCGCCCTGGGTATTCCCCAGCGTTACGCGGGGCTGTGGATCTAATTTTAATTCATTTGTAAAACAAAAGGACCAACCCTTCCCGACTTTTGGCGGTGGAGGAGGCTTGTAGGTTGAGGCCAGCGGTTCGATCGAGGAAAGAGTTTGGGTTTGGGGATTAAAGGGCCCGGTTTGAGTCAGCGACTTACTGGTGGTGCAGCCCCTAGGCCTCCCAGATCGTAGTTCCAAATTTTATGTAAAACAACTAATTTATGGAACAATTTAACAAATGGCAGAAAGAAGTGAGAAACCCTCTGTTGGGACGTTGGCCTCTGGCCTTAGAAGTGAAGCCCCTTCAGAAGTGGTGGGTGAACCGAAGGCAGTTCCCAAGCAGTCAAGAGAAAAGAAATACCCCAAAATGGTTCTTTGAGGTCGGCTTTTCGGCTGTACTCTGCCCCCTTTTCCTTCCCCCTTTCCCAAAGATTTCTGATTTTTGTCAAAGGAATGCTAGTTGTGGGGGTCCCAGGTGCCTTTTACGAAGCCGCCCTCCCCTTCCATCCCCATCGTTGCAGGGGCGGTTGCGGGGTCAACGGGAAGTACTCGGGGTGGGACACGCCTCTTCTTGCTGAGTCTCAGGTGAACACAGTCTATTGCTTCCACCCAAAAGAGTAGCCAGTGCCACCTGCCACTCAGCTTAGCGATTTCCAGTGCCCCCCTCAGGGGAAACCATGCTGCTGTCTGTAGGTGTGACCAGCTTTTTGGTGACTACCTCTTGAAGAAAGTGTCTTTCCCTCAGCACATGTGTAGCAAACACGACTTGGAGCCTCTCCTTATGGTGCAAACCCATATCACCGCCTATAGACACCCACTTTCCTCCCATAACACCCTTCCGGAGCTTGCCAGAGGGTCTGGGATGACTCCACACCTTCAGGAATTTTGAAATGGCTGCTGATTAGGACGCAGTTTTTGAGTTCGTGCTTGATGAGGATGTACAGAGGCTGCACAGCTCTGCCTTGACCCAAATCATCCCAGAGAGAGTGCGAAGGTGGGAGCTGCAGCCGGACCCGCAGGGCCACCGGCATGGCAGGTTCTGCAAGAGCCCGCCTGGCCGTCCCTGCTTTCTAGCGGCTGACGTGAAGTACTGGACAAAAGCAGCTGCTCCTTGTCAAGGATTTCCATTGTCCAAGGCTGTGTACGTAGAAGACACCTATTTTGGTGGAATAACACAATGATTTGACAGGAAGAACTAATTTTATCTGCAGTTAACTGCACTACTGTGAGAATAATATCAGAGATGTTGAATTTTAAAGAATAGCTTGGGTCATCTTTTGCAATGTAAAGGAATTTTTTCAAAAAAGACGGCAGCTCCTTCCACATTCTCTTGAATTTTAATAGCCTTTCTTTCTGTAAATACTATAACTCTGTAACACTCGTGAGTTTCAGGACCTCTAAGAAAATCAGATGAATCTTCCTGTAATTTCCTTTAATTATACTTTACAGAAATCATTAAAATTTGTGCCATGGATATATGTGTCCATATCTTTTTCACCCTTCTTTGCTCTCTGAGCCCAATTTCCATCTTCCATCTCCACTGTGATAGTTTTCTTATCTTTCAACAGACTGGACTCATAAAATGAATTTCAGTAGAGGGACTGCAGTCATTTTGGGGGAAAATGTGTTAACCCTTAAATGGTCTTGCATGGAACTTTGATGAGAATTTTTCTAAGAGAAAAAAAAAAAATCTCTGGAGAGAAATCACAAGGACAAAGACTGTGCCCTGTCTGGGAGTCCTGCTGGGGTTCTCTAAACAGAGCAGCCCTCCACACCCCCCTCAGGCCTCTGATCCATTTTCTTCTCCTTTATTCTCAAAAGTGACCCCCGCTGCCTACATGGAGGATAGGTCTCCTCAACCTCCCACCTTTCAAATTGCCAAGCCCACCTCCAGCTGCACCTACACCTGTTGCTGGGGGCACCTCTTCTCCTTCTCCATCATCAGGCCAGTCTCTCCTGGGCAGGACTGGGACTCAGGTGCACACCTGGGATGCAGCACTTAGGGGACACTCGCTGGCAGGGCCTGGAAGAGACGTTGTGCCCTTAGTTCTCTTCTCACACTTTTCTCAGGGGCCTCACTCTGTGATCTCCTCCTCTCTCTTCTTCCCATCAGCCTTTGCAGATCTCAATTCTCTCCATGGCAACAAATCCCTTCAGCCCACATCCCTTTTGAGGTGTCTCCAGGCCTTCAGAAGCCTGGTCTCTGGTGGCTGTTGCCCCAACCTCCTCTCAAGAGCACACTCTTCACTCAGCACAGACAGCCGTCCACCCCTACGACTCAACTGAAACTGCTCAGGCACAGCCTCTGGTGGCCTTGGTCACCCTAAATCCAATGATGGTTTTTACTCCTCATTTTGCTTGACTCTCAGCAGCCCTTGACACCCGCCAGAATCAACACCTCTTTCTCTGCCTGCTTTTCAACACTGTCCATCTGGTTGACCTCCCCTTTGGCTTCTTCTCGGGCTCTGGGCTGGCTTGCCTTGCTCTGAGGCTGGGGTTCTGCAGGGCTCCATTCTGGGTCCTCTTCTTCACTCCTGTGGCTTTAATTTCTGGCCTCTGGTTCAGGGTTTGTCAACCTCAGCACTATTGACATTTGGGGCTAGGTAAACCTTTGTTGTCCTGTGTGTTGTGGGATTTTTAGCAGTACTCCTGCTTTCTACCTGCTCAATGTGGACAACGCCTCCACTATTATGGCAACCAAAAATGTCTTCAGACATGGCCAACTGTCCTCTGTGGAGCCAAATCACTCCCATGGAGAACTCCTGCGTTAACCAATGATTCCCCCATTTTTATCATCCATTTGATTGTCTTCCTTTCAAACTCAACATGAAGAGGAATAATTTGTTATCTTCTGCTCCAAAACCTGTTTATCCATAGTATCTCTGTGGATGGCAACATCACTTACTCAGTTGTTTGAGGCAAAACCTGGGAGTCCTCCTTGACTCTCCCTTCCCTCCCTCCCACAACTAATCAGTCAGCAAGAAGTCGTTATGCTGTGTGTAAATCATTTCTCACTAATCCGAAGCCCATCCCTCTGTCTTTCAGGATGATTGCAACAGCTTTTAGTAGATCCCCTTTGCTGTCTGTCTTGTCCCTCCCAATATGTTATCCACACTATGGCCAGACTGACCTTTCTAAAACCATGGTGGGAAGGATTCCAAAGATGATTCCCAAGATTCTCAGATTACTCAACCAAACACTAACCTAGTTACTGCTGTGAGGGGATTTTGCAGATGTAAAGTCCTAAGTCAGTTGACCTTAAGATATAGAAGTTATTCCAGTGGGCCTGACCCAGCCAGGTGAACCCTTTAAAAGCAGAGTTTACTTTGGCTGCCAGTAGCAGCATAAGTCAGAGAAGGAATTTTTTTTTTTTTTTTGAGACAGAGTCTTGCTCCATTGCCCAGACTGGAGTGCAGTGACACAGTCTCAGCTCACTGCAACCTCTGTCTCCTGGGTTCATATGATTCTCCTGCCTCAGCCTCCCAAATAGCTGGGATTACAGGTGCTTGCCACCATGCCTGCCCAACTTTTGTATTTTTAAGTAGAAATGGGATTTCACCATGTAGACCAGCCTGGTCTTGAACTCCTGACCACAGGTGATCATCCCACCTTGGCCTCCCAAAGTGCTGGGATTACAGGCGTGAGTCACCGCACCTGTCCAGAAGTCAGAGAAGTATTTGATGCACCATTGCTGGCTTAAATATGGAGGCCACAGGAGGCATGTGGGCAGCCTTCAGAAGCTGAGAGTGGTCCCAGCTAACAGCCAGCGAGGAAACAGGGACTTCAATCCCACAACCAAAAGAAAATGAATTCTGCCAATCACAAGAATAACCTTGGAAGAAGACCCCAAGCTCCAGATGAGAACACAGTGGCTGACACTTTGACTTCAGTCTGAGCAGAGAACTCAGACATATCCTGCTAGACTTCTGACCTACAGAACTGTGAACTAATAAGTGAGTATTGCTTTAAGCCACTGAATGTGTAGTAATTTGTCACAAAGCAATCAAAAACTAAAAAAGAAATAGGGTCATGCACCCTCCAGGCCAGACACTCCCCTTGTCTCAGAAGATTCCCACTTCTCAGTGTGACTGAGCCTCCCCAGGACACGGCTCTGTCCCTATAGCCTGTGTTCTCATCATCCCCAGTGTGGGATCCCAAGCAAGGTGTGTTTGCTGAAATTTACAGCTGTTGTGCAGGAATCAACTTGGCTGGAGGAGTCTACTTAGTATTTTCAAACTTTCAAAATCTAGAGAGAGCTCAAGAGGCTTTTGTCTTAGAAGGGATAATTTGCAACATCCTCAGATACTCTCCTTGACTTTTGCAGTTTTTTTCTTTCAAATTATGTTGCAGGTTTTGGAATTTTATGTAGACTTCTGGTTTCTCACATTAGAAAGGATCAGGTCAGGGGCTACTGTGGCCAAGAGCTTAGTCTGGGGATACAACCAGATCTTGGTTTGAAACTGGGCTCCAGCAATGAGATCTTAGGTCAACCATTGCATCCCTGAGCCTCATTTTTTTTCCCTGCCTGTGAAGTGCTTTGACATAGTAAGTTTCTCAGTTAGCACAGGCATACTTTGTTTTATTATTTTTCACAGATACTGTGTTTTTTACAAATTGAATAATTGTAGCAATCCTAACTCAGGAAGTCTATCAGCATCATTTTTCCAACAGTGTGTGCTCACTTCATGCCTCTTTGCCACGTTTTCGCAATTTTTGAAATATTTCAAACTTTTTCATTATTATTAATCTGTTGTAGTAATCTGTGTTCAGTGGTCTTTGATGTTACTATTGTAATCATTTTGGGGAGCCATGAACCGTGCCCATATAAGATGATGAACTTAATAAATGTGTGTGTTCTGACTGCTCCACCAACCAGTCATTCCCATCTCTGTCCCTCTCCTTGGGCCTCCCTATTCCCTGAGACAAAATAATATTGAAATTAAGCCAATTAATAACCCTACAATGGCTTCTAAGTTCAAGTGAAAGGAAGAGTTGAAAATCTCTTACTTTAAATCAAAAGCCAGAAATGATTAAGTTTAGTGAGGAAGGCATGTTGAAAGTTGAGACAGACCAAAACATAGGCCTATTGTGCCAAATAGTTAACCAAATTGTGAATGCAAAGGAAAAATTCTTAAAGAAAATGAAAAGCGCTACTTCAGTGAACACATGAATACTAATGTGAAACAGCCTTATTGCTGATATGGAAAAAGTTTTAGTGGTCTAGATAGAAGATTAAACCAGCCCAGAACATTCCCATAAACCAGACCAATTCAGAACAAGGCCCCAACTCAATTCCATTCTATGAAGGCTGAGAGAGAGGTGAGGAAGCTGCAGAAGAAAAGTTTGGAACTAGCAGAAGGCTCATGAGATTTAAGGAAAGAACCTGTCTTTATAACATCAAAGTACAACGTGAAGCAGCAAGTGCTGATGTAGAAGATGGAGCAATATATCCAGAAGATCTAGCTAAGACCATTTGTGAAGGTGGCTACACTAAACAACAGATTTCCAATGTAGACAAAGAAGATTCCATCTAGGACTTTCATAGCTACAGAGGAGAAGTTGATGCCTGGCTTCAAAACTTTAAAGGACAGGCTGACTGTCTTGTTAGGGGATAATGCAGCCGGGAACTTTAAGTTGAAGCCAATGCTCACTTACCATTCTGAAAATCCTAGGGCCCTTAAGAATTATGCTAAATCTTCTCTGCCTGAGCTCTATAAATAGAACAACAAAGCCTAGATAACAGCACATCTATTTACAGCATTGTTTGCTGAATATTTTAAGCCCACTATTGAGATCTACTGTTTAGAAAAGAAGATTTCTTTCAAAATATTACTGCTCATTGACAAACCATCTGGTCACTGGAGAACGCTGATGGAGATGTACAAGGAGATTAATGTTTTTATACCTGCTAGCACGATGTTAATTCTATAGTCTGGATCAAGGAACATTTTCAGCTTTCAAGTGTTATTAAAGAAATACATTTCATAAGGCTATAGCTGCCATAGACAGTGATTCCCCTGATGGAGCTGGGAAAAGTAAATTGGAAGCCTTCTGGAAAGGATTCGCCATTCTAGATGCCATTGGGAACATTCATAATCCATGAGAGGAAGTCAAAATAGCACATTAACAGGAGTTTGGAAGAAGTGAATTTCAGTGCTCATAGATGGCTTTGAGGAGTTCAAGACTTCAATGGAGGAAGTCACTGCAGATGTGGTAGAAATGACAAGAGAACTGTAGATAGAAATGAAGCCTGAAGATGTGACTGAATTGCTGCAATCTCATGATAAAACTTAGACAGATGAGCAGTTGCTTCTTACAAATGAGCCAAGAAAGTGGATTATTGACAACCCAAATGCCCATCAATGATAGACTGGATAAATAAAATGTGGTACATATACACCATGGAATACTATGCAGCCATAAAAAGAAATGAGATAGTGTCCTTTGCAGGGACATGGATAGAGCTAGAAGCCATTATCCTCAGCAAACTAACAGAGGAACAGAAAACCAAACACCGCATGTTCTCACTTATAAGTGGGAGCTGAACAATGAGATCAAATGGACACAGGGAAGCGAACAACACACACTGGGGCCTGTTGTGCAGTGGGGTCAATGGAGGGAGAACATTAGGAAAAATAGCCAGTGCATGCTGGGCTTAATACCTAGATGATGGGTTGATCTGTGCAGCAAACCACCATGGCACATGTTTACCTATGTAACAACCTGCACATCCTGCACATGTACCCCAGAACTTAAACTTAAAATTAAAATTAAAAAAAAGCAGATTATTGAGATGGAATCTATTCCTGATAAAGATTCTGTGAACATTGTTGAAATAACAACAAAGGATTTAGAATAATCCATAAATTAATCAATGAAGCAGCAGCAGAGTTTGAGAGGATTGGCTCCAATTTTGAAAGTGGTTCTGCTGTGGGCAAATGCTATCAAACAGCATTGCATGCTACAGAGAAACCTCTTGTGAAAGTAACAGTCCATCTATTTGGCAAACTTTATTGTTGTCTCATTTTAAGAAATTTCCACAGCCACCCTAACCTTCAGCAACCACCACCCTGATCAGTCAGCGGCCATCAACATTGAGGCAAGACCCTCCCCTAGCAAAATGATTAATGACTCACTGAAGGATCAGATGATTGTTAGCATTTTTGAAAGTATTTTAAAATTAAGGAATGTATATTGTTTTTTAAAGACATAATGATATTGCCCACTTAATAGACTACAGTAAAGTGTAGACACAACTTTTATACCTACTGGGAAACCAAAAAATTAATTTGACTCACTTTATTGTAATATTACCTTTATTACAATGGTCTGGAACCAAACCCCCAACGTCTCTGAGGTATGCCTGTCCGTATCCTGTTTCCTTACCACTCCCTGGTAATCATAACTAAAATTTGCTTCAAACTCTCCTCATTGAGAAAAACTATATTAAAGCGACATTAGGCCTATGTAGACTCTCAGGAACTTTTCTCAGCTGGTGAATTTCTCAGTTTTAATTACAGGTAGACCTGTAGTCAAATCTTGGCTCTAGTTTCAAGCAGCTACATGGGTAAACTGCTAGTCCCTACAAGTCTCAGTTTCTTCCTCTGTAAAGTAGAACTAATAGTGCCCACCTCATAGGACATTGTGAGGATGAATATGAGATAATGCATGCAAAACACTTAAGCACAAGAATTAAGTACTTTATGTATAGTATTTATTGGTATTCTCTCTCTCTCTCTCTCTGTCATTCATTCATTGACCTAGAGAATGAATCTTATGTTTAAAGTTTGGCTCTCTATATGTTAAATACACTCTTCTATTCAAATATGTTATCTATATTCTTGATACCAAACTGAGAAAAGACTTTATTTACAATATCTTTTCTCCAAATATATGCTAGTGTCCATTTACTAGGAAAAACCTGACTGTACCAAAATACAATGTTTAAGAGTATCCCATGTAATTGATTTCAAAACTATTTTAAATTATATATATTTGAACTTATATTCTAAAAAGTCTAGACATTAAATTTAAATTCGTAAATAATTGCTGTATTTACTTCATCTCTGTTTATGTATGTATTTTGTTGTTGGAACCTTTAAAAATATAAACTTTTAAATTTTTACCCTTAAACACTTTGGCATCCATCTAAAAAAAGGGAAGACATTCTCATACATCATCACAACTAACACATTAGCAGCAGTCCCTAATATTATCTTATACACATTTCATATTTCAATTTTTTCAATTTTCTCTAAATAACTTCTTGCCTTTTTTTCCAAATCAGAATCCAGCGTATTTATGAGACTGCTCATGTATTTGTCATGTTCATTATGTTTCTTTTATTCTAGAAAAGCTCTTCCCCCCACCTCAAATTTTTTGTTTAAAAAAATGTTGTGGGTACATAGCAGGTGTATGTATTTATGGGGTACATGAGATATTTTGATACAGGCATGCAATGTGAAATCAGCACTTGGGTAATGGGGTATCAAATGGGGTATCCATCCCCTCGAGCATTTATCCTTTGAATTGCAAACAATCCAATTACATTTTTTAGTTTTAAATGTACAATTAAGTTATTATTAACTATAGTCACTCTGTTGTGCTATCAAATAGTAGGTCTAATTCATTCTTTTTTTTTTTAATCTGTTTACTATCCCTACCTCCACTCAGCCCTCCATTACCCTTCTCAGCCTCTGGTAACCGTCCTTCTACAATGTCCATGAGTTCAATTGTTTTGATTTTTAGATCCAACAAATAAGAGAGAACATGCAATGTTTGTCTTTCTGTGCCTGGCTTATTTCATGTAACATAATAATCTCCAACTTTATCCATGTTGTTGCAAATGACTGGATCTCATTCTTTGTTATAGCCAAATAGTATTCCATTGGGTATAAGTACCACATTTTCTTCATCCATTCAGCTATTGGACACTTAGGTTGCTTCTAAATCTTAGCTATTGCAAACAGTGCTGCAACAAACATAGAAGCACAGATATCTCTTTGATATACTGATTTCCTTTCTTTTGAGTATATACCCAGTAGTGGGATTGCTAGATCACATGGGAGCTTAATTTTTAGTTTTTTGTGGAGTCTGCAAACTGTTCTCCATAGTGGTTGTACTAATTTACATTCCTACCAGCAGTGTACACGGGTTCTCTTTTCTCCACATCCTCACCAGCATTTGTTATTGCCTGTCTTTTGGATATAAGTCATTTTAGCTGGGGCAAGATGATATCTCACTGTAGTTTTTATTTGCATTTCCCTGATGATTAATGATACCGAGTTCCTTAGTTTTTATTTGCATTTCCCTGATGATTAATGATATTGAGCTCCTTTTAATAAGCCTGCTTGCCATTTGTGTGTCTTCTTTTGAGAAATGTCTATTCAAATCTTTTGTCCATTTAAAAAATTAGATTATTAGACTTTTTTCCTATAGAGTTGGTTGAGCTCTTTATATATTTTGGTTATTAATTCCTTGTCAGATGAATAGTTGGCAAATATTTTCTCCCATTCTGTGAGTTGTCTCTTCACTTTTTTTTATTGTATCCTTTGCTATTCAGAAGCTTTTTAACTTGATGTGATCCCATTTGTTCATATTTGCTTTGGTTGTCTGTGCGTGTGGGGTATTGCTCAAAAGATCCTTGCCCAGACCAATGTCCTGGAGATTTTCTCCAATGTTTTCTTGTAGTTGTTTCACAGTTTGAGGTCTTAGATTTAATCTTTAATCCATTTTGATTTGATTTTTTTATATGGTGATAGATAGGGTTCTAGTTTCATTCTTCTGCAAATGGATATTTAGTTTTCCAGCACCATTATTGAAGAGACTGTCTTTTCCCCAGTGTATGCTCTTGGCACCTTTGTCAAAAATGAGTACACTGTAGGTTGTGGATTTGTTTCTGGGTTCTCTATTCTGCTTCGTTGATCTATGTGTCTGTTTTTGTGCCAACACCATGCTATTTTGACTACTATAGCTCTGTAGTATAATTTGAAGTCAGGTAATGTGATTCCTCTAGTTTTGTTCTTTTTCCTTAGGATAGCTTTGGTTATTCTGGATCTTTTGTGGTTCCATATAAATTTTGGGTTTTTTTTTTCTATTTCTGTGAAGACTGTCATTGGTATTTCCATAGAGATTGCAGTTAATCTGTAGATTGCTTTGGGTATCATGAACATTTTAACAATATTGATTCTTCCAATTCATTAACATGGAAAGTTTTCCCCATTGTTTGGTGCCCTATTCAGTTTCTTTCATCAGTGTTTTATAGTTTCTATTATAGAGAACTTTCACTCCTTTGGTTAAGTTAATTCCTAGGTATTTAATTTTATGTGTGGCTACTGTAAACGGGATTACTTTTAAATTTCTTTTTCAGACTGTTCACTGTTAGCACATAGAAATGCTACTGATTTTTGTATGTTGATTTTGTATCCTGCAACTTTACTGAATTTGTTTGTCAGTTCTAATAGTTTTCCTGTGGAGTCTTTAGGTTTTTCCAAAAATAAGACCATATCTTCTGCAAACAAGGATAATTTGACTTCTTCATTTCCAGTTTGGATACTTTTTGTATCTTTCTCTTGCCTGGTTGCTCTAGAGAGGACTTCCAGTACTATGTTGAATAACAGTCGTGACAGTGGACATCCTTGTTGTGTTCCAGATCTTAGAGGAAAGGCTTTCAGTCTTTCCCCGTTCAGTAAGATACCATCTGTGGGTCTGTCATATATTGCTTTTATTATATTGAGCTATGTGCCTTCTATCCCCAGTTTTTGAAGATTTTTATTATGAAGGGATGTTGAATTTTATCGAATGCTTTTTCAGCACCAATTGAAATGATCATATGGCTTTTATCCTTCATTTTGTTGATATAATGTATCACATTGATTGATTTGTGTATGTTGAACCATCCTTGCATCCCAGGGATAAATCCCTCTTGGTCATGATAAATGATCTTTCTAATGTATTGTTGAATTCAGTTTCCTAGTATTTTGTTGAGGATTTTTGCTTCAGTATTCATCAGAGATATTTACTTGTAGATTTTTTTTATGTGTCTTTGTCTGGTTTTGGTATCAGGGTAATACTGGCCTCGTAGAATGAATTTGGAAGTATTCCGTTCTCATCTATTGTTTTGAATAGTTAGAGTAGGATTAGTATTAATTCTTCTTTAAATGTTTGGTAGAATTCAGCAGTGAAGCCATCAGGTCCTGGGCTTCTCTTTAGTAGGAGACTTTTTATTATGTCTTTGATCTTGTTACTTGTTATTGGTCTATTCAGGTTTTGCATTTATTCTTAGTTCAATCTCAGTAGGTATGTGACTAGGAATTTTTCCAGTTCTACTAAATTTTCCAATTCGTTGGCATATAAATGCTCATAGTAGCCAATAATAATCATTTTAATTTCTGCAGTACCAGTTTTAATGTCTTCTTTTTCATTTCTGATTTTATTTATTTGGATCTTCTCTCTTTTTTCTTAGTCTGATTAAAGGTTTGTCAATTTTGTTTAACTTTAAAAAGAAAACAACTTTTTGATTGATCTTTTGTATTGTTTTCTTTCATTACAATTTCATTTCTTTCTGCTCTGATTTTTCTTATTTATTTTCTTCTACTAATTTTGGGTTTGATTTGCTCTTGCTTTTCTAGTTCTTTAAGATGCATCATTTGAAGTTTTTCCTCTTTTTTGATGTAGGCACTTAGAGCTATAAATGTCCCTTTTATTACTACTTTTGCTGTATCCAATAGATTTTGGTATGTCGAGTTTCCATTATCTTTGTTTCAAGAAATTTTTCAATTTCCTTCTTAATTTCTTCTTTGATCCACTGGTCATTTAGGAGCATATTACTTAATTTCCATGTATTTGTATAGTTTCAAAAGTTCTTTTGTTATTAATTTCTAGTTTTATTCCATTGTGGTCAGAGAAGATGCTTGATATTATTTCAATTTGTTTGAATATTTTAAGACTTGTTTTGTAACCTAACGTATGGTCTGTCCTTGAGAATAATCCATATACTGAGGAAAAGAATGTGTATTCTATAGCTCTTGAATGAAATGTTCTGTAAATACCTATTAGATCCATTTGGTCTATAGTGCAGATTAAGTCTGATGTTTCTTTGTTGATTTTGTGTCTGGAAGATCTGTCCAATACTGAAAGTGGGGTGTTGAAGTCTCCAGCTATTGTTTTACTGGGGCTTCTCTCTCTTTAATATATCCTTTATATAACGTATAATAACATATCCTTTATATATCTGGGTGCTCCAGTGTTAAGTGCATATATATTTAAAATTATTATATCCTCTTGCTGAATTGACCCCTTTATCATTATAGAATGACCTGTTTTGTCTCTTCTTATAGTTTTTGTCTTGAAATCTATTTTCTATAATATAAGTATAGTGACTTCTGCTCTTTTTTGGTTTTCATTGGCGTGAAATATCTTTTTCCATCCTTTTATTTTCAGACTATGTGTGTCTTTATAGGTGAAGTATGTTTCTTGTAGGCAACAGGTCAATGGGTCTTGTTTTTTCATCCATTCAGCCAGTCTATGTCTTTTGACTGAAGAGTTTTGTGCATTTACGTTCCATGTTATTATTGATAAATAAGGACTTTTTTCTGCCATTTTGTTATTTGTTTTCTGGTCTTCTCTTCCTTCTCTCTTTTCTTCCTTTTCCTGTCTTCTTCTAGTGAAGGTGATTTTCTCTAGTGATGTGATTTAGTTTTTTGCTTTTTATGTTTTGTGTATCCATTGTATTTTTTGGTTTGAGATTATAATGAGGCTTGCAAATACTATCTTATAACCCATTACCTTAACCTGACAACACCTTAACATTATGTGCATAAACAAACAAGCAAAAAGAAGTCTAATGAAAACTCTACATCTTAACTTCTTTTTAACTTTTTGTTGTTTCTATTTATATCTTATTGTACTGACTATGTCTTGAAAAGTTTTTGTAGTTATTATGTTTGATTGGTTCATAATTTAGTCTTTCTACTTAGGATAAGAGTAGTTTCTACACCACAGTTTCAGTGTGATAATATTCTGTGTTTTTCTGTGTACTTATTATTACCAGTGAGTTTTGTACTTTCAGGTGATTATTTATTGCTCATCAATGTCCTTTTCTTGCAGATTGAAATACTTCCTTTAGCATTTCCTATAGGACAGGCCTGGCACTGATGCAGTCTCTCAGCTTTTGTCTGTCTGGGAAAGTCTTCATTTCTTTTTCATGCTTGAAGGATATTTTTGCTGGATATACTATTCTAGGGTAAAAGTTATTTTCCTTCAGCACTTTGAATGTGTCAAAACACTCTCTTCTGGCCTGTAAGTTTTCCATAGAAAGGTCTGCTGCCCAACATATTGGAACTCCATTTGTATGATATTTGTTTCTTTTCCCTTGCTGCATTTAGGATCCTTGTTTTAATCCTTTACATATGGATGCTTGATTATTAAATGCCTTGAGGTAGTTCTTGGGTTAAATCTGTTTGGTTTTCTTGGTTAAATCTGCTTGGTGCTCTTGTACTTGGATATTGATACCTTTCTCTCAGTTTGGGAAGTTCTATGTTATTATCCCTTTAAATAAATTTTCTACTCCTATCTCTTTCTCTACGTCTTCTTTAAGGACAATAACTCTCAGATTTGCCATTTTGAGGCTACTTTCTAGATCCAGTAAGCATGCTTCATTGTTTTTTTATTCTTTTGTCCCCTCTGACTGTGTATTTTCAAATAGTCTGTCTTTGAGCTTACTAATTCTTTCTTCTGCTTGATCAGTTCTGCTACTAAAAGATGTTGATGCATTCTTCAGTATGTCAATTGCATTTTTCAGCTCCAGAGTTTCTGCTTGATTTTTAAAAATTTTTTCAATCTCCTTGTTGAATTTATCTAATAGAATTCTGAATTTCTTCTTTATGTTATCTTGATTTTCTTTGAGTTTCCTCAACACAGCTATTTTGAATTCTGTGTCTGAAAGATCACATATCTCTATTTCTCCAGGATTAATTCCTAGTGCTTTATTTCCTTCATTTGGTGAGGTCATGTTTCCCTGGGTGGCATTGATGCTAGCAGATGTTCTTTGGTGTCTGGGTATTGAGGAGTTAGGCATTTATTGCAGTCTTCACTGTCTGGGCTTATTGGTAGTCATCCATCTTGGAAAGCCTTTCAATATATTTGAAAGGACTTAGATGTTGTGAAATAAGCTGCATCTGCTTTAGGGGAATCCCAGGCCAAGTTATGCTGTAGTTCTTGCAGACTCGTAGAGGTACCACCTTGGTGATCTTGGACCAGGCCTGGGAGCTTTCTCCGGATTACCACAGAGACTTGTTCTCTTCCCTTAATTTTTCCCACACTTACAGAGTCTCTCTCTCTCTCTCTCTCTCTCTTTCTCTCTCTTTCCTTTTCTCTCTGTTCTGAGCCACCTAAAGCTGGGGGTGGAGTGACGCAAGAACCCCTGTGGCCACCACCACTACTATGAATGCACTGGGTCTGGTCCAAGACCTGCTGTAACCACTCCCTGGCTACTGCCTATGTTCAGTTGAGGCCATGGGGCTCTACAATCAGCAGGTGGCAAAGCTAGCCAGGCCTGTCTCCTTCCCTTCAGGAAGGTGAGGTCCCCCATGCCCTGGGTGGGATCAAAAGTGCCAATGGGGAGTCAGGTGCCATTGTGGAGTCAGAAACTAGAGTCAAAAACTGTGGATGTCTACCTGGTGTTCTACTGTATTGCAGCTGAGCTCACACTCAAACCACCAGACACAGTCCTTCTGACTCCTTCCTCCCTTTTCCAAAGCAGAGGAGCCTCACCCTGTAGCCTCTGCCACTCCAGTCCACGAGGAGTACTGCCAGACTACTGCCCATGTTCCCTTAAGGCCCAAGGTCTCTTAAGTCAGTTTGTCACAGACGCTCCCTGGCCCAGGACTCCCCCTTCAGGGCAGTGGACTCCCCTCTTGCCTAGGGCAGGTCCAGAAATGCCATCCAAGAGTCAAGCCCTGGCATCTGGCCCGCTTGGTGCTTTACCCCCCTTGCTGTGCAGGTACCTAAGGTATAAGACAAAGTCCCCTTTACTTTTCCCTTTGCCTTTTTGAAGCAGAAGAAATTTGCCCCATAGCCGCCACAGCTGGGAATGTGCTGAGTCTCACTCAAAGCCTGCAAGCCTGAGAGGCACAAGACCCTGATGTAGTACCTAAGTATCACTGTTGATTATTCTGGGCCCAAAGGCTCTTCAGTTAGTAGGTGATGAATGCTGGCAGGACTAGGTCCTTCCTTTCAAGGCAGCAGGTTCCCTTCTGGCACAGGGTGTGTCTAGAAATGCCATCTGGGAGGTAGAGCCTGGAACGGGGGCCTCATGACTGCCCAGTGCCCTCCTGCTGTGGCTGAGCTGGTATCCCAGATGCAAGACAAAGTCCTCCTCACTCTTCCCTCTCCTCTCCTCAGATGGAAGGAAGGGGTCTCTTGGAGCCTCCAGCTGTGCAGGCTGGGGTTAGGAGAGGGGTGATGTCAGTACTCCCTTGGCTGCCCCAGCTGGTGTCTCAGTGTGCCACGTGCCCCCTCAGTCCACTGTCTCTGGGCCTAATTCAGCACTAGGACTCGACTAAGAGTTGCAGTTCTTATGGCCTAGACTCCTTTTCAAGTTTACTTGGAGACATAGAGTGCTGTAGCCCTCAATGGAGGGGTTTTCAGGCACTCAAATTTGGTCCCCTGGGGTTGGTGATTCCCCTCTGGCTAGAGCTGGTTTAAATGCTCCCTCTGTGGGTGGGCATCAGCTGAGTTTTGTCCGGGTTTCCTTTCTGCTCTAACAGGACAGCACTGAGTTCAATTCCTCTCAATTGCTGTGCTCTCCACCCCCCAGCACCCAGAGAAGCTCTCAGCACCATGCTGCCACTACCAGGGGTGGGAGGGGTGGCATCGACAATTCCAGACTGTTTATTCTATCTCTTCAGTGCCTCTTTCAGTGATATGAAGTTAAATCTGCGGACTGATTTTTGGTTCTTATGAAGGTGTTTCTTTCTATGTAGACAGTTAACTTGATATCCTTGCTGGGCCCAGGCTGGTGAGGGTGGGGAAGGCGGAGACAATCAGTGGAGCTTTCTATTCCACCATCTTGCTCCACCTCTCTCTCAAATTTTTTATTTAAATGTGTTATTTTATTCTTTTTTTTTTTTTTTTTTTTTTTTGAGACAGAGTTTCCCTCTTGTTGGTCAGGCAAAACGAGTTAATTTTTTGAAAAGAGCTGTCCACTCAACTCATAGAAGGTCCCACAATCTGGGTTGGGCATGGTTGCTCACACCTGTAATCTCAGCACTTTGGCGAGGCGGGTGGATCACTTGAGGTCTGGAGTTCGAGACCAGCCTGGCCAACATGGTGAAATCCTGTCTCTACTACACATACAAAAATTAGCCAGGCGTGGTGGTGCACGCCTATAATTTCAGCTACTCAGGATGCTGAGGCAGGAGAATCGCTTGAATCTGGGAGGCAGAGGCTGCAGTGAGCAGAGATCATGCCACTGTACTCTAGCCTGGGCAACAGAGTGAGTGATATTCTGTCTCAAAAATAAGAGTCCCACAATCTGAAATTGTCTGATTGTTTCCTTCTGGGGATGTTTCACTTATTACTCTATCCTTTGGATTTTCTATACACTGAAAGTTTAGTCTATGAAAAATAAAATCAGATCAAGTAGGACAAATTTAAAATTTTATTGTCATTTAAAACTACAGATCACAATCCAGGAGACTTCAAACCAAGTGGTAGGAAGTGCACTGTTTAATTAGCAGTTTCCACAGAGTTTAAGGAGAAAGTATTTTGATATTTTTTGTGATTGGCTATTATATTTTCTTTTTTTGGAAGGCAAATAGAGTTGTTTTAGCCAATCTGTTCATAGCTGTTTGATTTAATTTCACTGAATCATGCTGACAAGACCATAAGACTTACATCTTGTATTTCATTTTTGATGAGAACTAGCATTTAGGGGAAATCAGGATGACTTAAAGTTTTGATTACATGGTTATGGGCAGTTGGCTTTGGGTTATCTCTAACCTGTGGTCTCCATTTTTCTTTTTCTTTTCTTTTTTTTTTTTAAATGGAGTCTTGCTCTGTAGCCCAGGCTGGAGTGCAGTGGCGCAATCTTGGCTCACTGCAACCTCCGCCTCCCGGGTCCCAGTTCAAGCAATTCTCCTGCTTCAGCCTCCTGAGTAGCTGGGACTACAGGCACGTGCCACCATGACCAGCTAATTTTTGTATTTTTAGTAGAGTCAGGGTTTCACTATGTTGGCCAGGCTGGTCTTGAACCTCTGATCTCGTGATTCAACTACCTTGGCTTCCCAAAGTGCTGGGATTACAGGCATGAGTGAGCCACCTTGCCCGGCCCATTTTTCTTTTTCTTTTCCTTTTCTTTTTCTTTTCTTTCTTTCTTTTTTTTTAGACAGAGTTTCACTCTTGTTGCTCAGGCTGGAGTGCAATGGTGCGATCTTGGCTCACTGCAACCTTGACCTCCTGGGTTCAAGTGATTCTCCTGCCTCAGTCCCTCGAGTAGCTGGGATTACAGGTGCCTGCCACCACGACCGGCTAATTTTTTGTATTTTTAGTAGAGACTGGGTTTCATCATGTTAAACAGGCGGGTTTCATCATGTTGGACAGGCTGCTCTTGAACTCCTGACCTCAGGTGATCCACCTGCCTCGGCCTCCCGAAGTGCTGGGATTACAGTCGTGAGCCACGGCACCTGGCCTCCATTTTTATTTTTCTTTAACAGGTCTAAAGCTGTGTTTAGATTCAGGTTAAATTATTTACCTCATCACAATAGAAGGCACATAATGTCAGGCGCGTCTACTATTCCTGACATGGGGTTTGATCGTTGGGTTAGGGAATGACAGCTGATCTCTTCATTGCAAAGGTCTTCAGCCACTAATCCATGGGGTGATGCCTAGATACATTGTGAAAATCCAGTTCCACAGGTAAAGATATTTCCCGATAAGAATTGCTATTGCTTTTGTTTTCCATTAATGACCTCTACCTGAATCAATTGTTCAGGTAGGAACTGGGAGCTGCAAAATTGAAATTTTCTAGTTCTTTCATTAGTTTAACATTCACTAACTGGCATTTTTCTGTAAAAACGAGCTTTCTATCATCTCAACTGAACTTATTTGGTTTCACTGAAATACAATTCCTATTAAAAAGGCAAAATAATTGCTTAATTCTTTTCTTCTATTGACCGGTTTTTAGAGTAATGTATTTGGTGAAACAGTCATCTTCACTGGTCACAACTTTTTGTTTTGCTGTATGGGATTTCTCTTCTTTTGAGTATCAGCATAGACTTAAACATTTTAATATGTTTAATGTTTCAATAAATTATTATTGTTTTTGTGATGCTTATATCATCAAAAATTGGGTCATGTGGAGTCCCCGGGGACTGGCTCTCGTGTCCTTTGGACGTGGCTCTACTAGTCTCTAGATGTTTCCTTCTTTTCTGACACGAGCTGGCCCAGTCTCGCTTTGTACAGTCCCTGACCCTGATATTAAATAGGCTACTTCTCCAGTGGTCCTGGATTCCTTTTCAGAAAGAACAGTAAGAGAAGCCAAATGATGGGACTGGGGGTCTAGGTTTCCTGGGGAAGGGGTAACATTGCTTCTAGACCTTTCAATGGACAGAACTAGGAAACATATTTCTAAAAATCATATGCTTCTTGTTTAAATTAAATACTTACAGGCCTTTAAAAAACCTACATTTACCCTCTACTTGTATTTCATTTCTCTTATACTGAAAATCTTGGTTTCTAATAATATCAACACAATTATCTCTTGTGTTATCTTACAGTATACCTGTATAGTTTCAAATTACCTTATAAGTGTTAGTATTAACAAACTACTAAATGAGATTTAAGAGATTTAAGATTCCTTGGTAGTTTTTTGTTTTTGTTTGTTTTTGTTTTTTGCGATGGAGTCTCACTCTATTGCCCAGGCTGGAGTGCAGTGGTGCTATCTCGCCTCACTGCAACCTCCGCCTCCTGAGTTAAAGCGATTCTCCTGCCTCAGCCTCCTGAGTAGCTGAGCCAGGCATGCGCCACCACACCTGGCTAATTTTTGTATTTTTAGTAGAGATGAGGTTTCACCATGTTGGTCAGACTTGTCTCAAACTCCTGACCTCAAACGCTCTGCCTGCCTTGGCCTCCCAAAGTGCTGGGATTATAGGCATGAGCCACTGTGTCCGACCTGTCTTTAAAAAATAGATCCCAGTAATGACATACAGTCAAAGGACTATGTTACAGAGTCACTTGAAATATTTTTCTCAGTGGTTTCTTGTTTTGGCATATAGTTAGGGTCATTTCATTTCATGCCACTTAAGTTTAAAGCCTTAAATTTGCTAAGAAATAAGAAGTTGGAAAACACAGTTGGTCATTTACCTACACAATATTTCTATTCTTCCCCGTATGTGTTAAATAATTAGGTGTGATGGAATTTATATAGGTTGATCGAGTGTTAAAATTTATGGCAAGCATTGGGATCATCTAAAGACTTTTAGGTTCGTGGTAACCTTTGTTGTGTTGTGTCTCCACAGACAAGCAGACCCTTTCAGAGACTGAGAGGGAAGATGCTAAGGGTGCTTGACTTTGGCGATGAGAAAGAGTGTTTGAGATGTCAGCCTGCAGGGTCAGATTGACTCAGGCAAGAATCCTAGTCCTGTCAGTTATTACCTGTGTAATCCTGGATGAGTTAACCTGGACCCTCAATTTTCTTATCTGTAACACAGTAATAATAATCATCTCACAGGGCTTCATTTCCCATCCGGGTTAAATGAAACCATGCATATAAAGCACTTTGCACGTTTCCTGGCACCATACATGTAGCTAATGTTATTAGGGTGGTAAATAAGACTGCACTTTTTCTCTAATTATTCTATTGGTTTTTCAAAAAAGTGTTTTTATAATGAGCATGGTTTGTCCTCATAACAGCAAACAAACAGCAAACTCCAATAATCTGGGGGTGAGGGTGAGAAGGAGAATGAATTCCCTATGGTAGTTTTGTGTATTGATCATTCCTCTGTGAATTTTTCTGTCCTTAATTATGTGACTTTAATGCCATCTAGTGGAAGGTGACAGAGTCTATTTCCTCAAGTAGCTTCATTTGATAAGGAAAAAATCCCATGTTTATTTTATGTAATAGATGGCTCAAGTTCCATTCCTTCCTTATTAAAGAAATGTTCAGAATCCATAGTCATCAATAAAGATATTTTTGGTGAAATTTATTTTAAGGGCATAGCCTTTAGTATTTTATGAGTGAAAAATTTCCTACAGAGAGGGTAGGTTTGTTTTATTCTCAAACTTTTCTCTTGTATTTTTTATTTGTATTTAAGATTTTACATGTCAATTTTTATGATAAATCTACTGAATTTGTTGTAACATAATGCTAGCAAATACACAGGAGCTTGCAGTAAGACTATTCTTTTTAAGAGAAAGACCTGTTGTCGTTAAACACTTTTTTTATTTTGCCTTGATTTCTTTTTTTAAATAATGAATGTGGAATGAATATAAAGTCTCACTGATCATGAACCTAAGCTCATCCAGTTTCGTGGTGGCAGCAGGGAGCGCCAGGGAGCCAGGGGTCAGGTTGGGCTCCTGCCTTTCCATCCAGTGTGACCTCGAGTAGAGCCCCACACCCACTTCATGTGCACATGATCAGACTGGGTGAGAAGCTCTCTCACATTTCATCTTGTGGCATCCTTTAATCCTTAGCTTCGGATTTGTAAAGGAGAGTGAGACCTGCTCTTTACCACTGTAGCTTACCAGTAATAGGGGAGTCTAAGTCCTGATTTTTACTTTGAAATAGTTATGGTAATTGATCCATCCTCTTAGGATGCTCTTGGCTGCTGGGGCATTTCTACCCCTTCCTTGCTGCTACCCAGATGTAACCCTGGCCACACCTTGTATTGACTAGACTTCAGAAATTGTTTTATTTTTGAATTACTTTAATTTTATTGCTTTAGTTGAATCAGTGTCTCCTGACTCCAGCCACCTTGCTTTGGGTTTGCTGCTGAATTGGGCCAGCATATGCAGGAGGGCCCAGGGGGCCCGGCTCCCAACTTCCTGCCAGAGATGCAGATGGAGATCATGAGACACACCTTAATGAGGGTACCATTGCTCCAGCGTTGGCACTTGCTGTGTTTAGGTACCACAAAGAGAAAGTACAGCTGTCATGTCTGCAGGTTTCTGACTCTCCAGAAATGAGGAAGGCCTACGTGGTCTTCTTGATCTTGCTGCTGCACAAATTGTTGACACCTGTCCCCTGTCCTGGCTCAGAGATGATCCCTTGTGGCAGGGATCAAAAGGACATGAGAGCCCAAATGTTGTCCTAAGTGGCGGTGAAATTCGTGTTTAAGTGTGGGCTCTGGATAGTTGGGGGGATCCTAGCTCTGAATCTATTTCTTTGCTCTGTGCCCTTTCCTTGGTTACAAGTGATGAACCTCATTAGCTTGGTGTGTAACGCACGTGTAATAACAGCACCTGCTTCCTCCAGCCACGGGAGGAAGCTCATATGTGCTAAACGGTTAGCATATTGCTTGACATCTGGTTAGTGCTTAATACATTGTTATTAAAAGTTAACTGTTATATGTTATGTATATTAAATGAATCATATATTAATATATTAGTTTTCATATTAGTTACGTGTTATATAATATTATTGCATATAACTTACACAGTGTAATTGGATTGTTTATAACTCAAAGGATAAATGCTTGAGGCGTCAGATACCCCATTCTCCATGAAGTGCTTATTTCACATTGCATGTCTGTATCAAAACATATTATGTATTATTTATTATATACTGTATTATTTAATATGTTCCATTAGATTAAAATTTTAATTATGTATTATAGTGTGACACTAATAGGTTGAGATTTATTTATTTGGTTTTCTGGTATTCCTGGCTGAAGGAAATCATGCTTCCATTTCCACATAATGATTGCCTGTAATTCAGTTTTTCAGCTTTCCCCATTTCCCCATGTCAGTTAAATAGGTCTGGTTCTTCTTCCTCTTGTTGCATTTTCCAGACCTGGAGGATTTTTATGGGTTACCTCCCTGGAATTTGATAGCCCATGGCGTTTTTGAAAACTTTGGATTTCTGCAATTTTGCCAATTTTGTATATAAACGGTGGAGATGCTTTCGGAACAGATCAGCACCCCAGGCGGAACCCCTCCCACCTCCATGGATTTCATCTGAAGAGCCTCCATACCCACATCAGCTGAAGCTGATCATCATTATCCACGATGACGCAGAACTGAAATAAAATGTACTGTGTCCAAAGGAGTTCCACTCTGAGGCTCTTTTTTATTTGTTTAAGTTTTGTGGGTACATAGAAGATGTATATATTTATGAGGTACATGAGCTATATTGATACAAGCATGCAATGTGAATAAGCTCGTCATAGAGAATGGGGTATCCATCCCCTCAAGCATTTATCCTTTGAGCTACAAATAAGTCAATTACACTTTAAGTTATTTCAAAATGTACAATTAAGTTATTATTGACTGTAGTCACCCGGTTGTGCTATCAAACAGTAGGTCTTACTCCTTCTTTCTAACTATGTTTTTGGTCCGCATTAACTGTCTCCTCCTCCCCCACCTCCGGTTCCCCACTACCCCTTGCAGCCTCTGGTAACCATCCTTCTACTCTCTATGTCCATGAGTTTAATGAGGCTCTTTCCCACACCAAGCGCTGCTTTCTTCCCTGCCAATGGCTTGGAATTTTCTCTGTGTTTCCATCAGACTCTTGCAGGGAAGGTGGAAAAGAAGTCGTTTTCCATAATGTTTTAGATATATCCCTTTCATCTTTAATTACCTTTAGGTAGCTACTAACAGAATGTCAGCTCTGGGGACATAAAGCCAAATGCCCAACATCTGTCTAGGTTTGTTATACATTTCTAGAGAATTGCATTAAGAAAATAAAACTAGGCCGGGCATGGTGGCTCACGCCTGTAATTCCAGCACCTTGGGAGGCTGAGGTGGGTGGATCACCTGAGGTCAGGTGTTCGAGACCAGCCTGGCCAACATGGCGAAACCCCCGTCTCCACTAAAAATACAAAAATTAGCCAGGCGTGGTGATGCATGTCTGTAATCTTAGCTACTTGGGAGGCTGAGGTGGGAGAATCGCTTGAACCCAGGAGGCAGAGGTTGCAGTGAGCCAAGATTGCACCACTGCACTCCAGCCTGGGTGACAGAGCAAGACTCCCTCCCAAAAAAAGAAAAAGAAAAAGAAAAAAAGAAAAGAAAAGAAAACCAATCTAATTACAATATGGCAATGATCTGTGTATCTCCACGGCACATGGAGTGGGTGGGGCATTGGGTACAAGGTTGACCAGTTCACTCCGAGGCACCACACTGGGCTGGTGGGTCTCACTCACCCTTCTTAGTCTGTGAGGACCAGGTCTAGTAGCCATGGCCAGAGTCCCTTACACAGTGCAGCTTCTGTGTCCTGAGACCTTTACCACCCTGGAGACCCTAGAGAAGCAATGGGAAGAGCTCTGACCAGGGAGCAGGTGGGCGGCCTTCAGGTTCCCATTTCACCAATTACCATCCAGGTGCCCTGGGGCACGACCCTTAAACTTGCTTGAGCCTCCATTTCTCTGAATGGTGAAACATGTCATATCTCAGAAAGGCTTTATAAAGAATAAAAAGAGATGCGTCAAAGTACTTTGTGATGTGCTACACAAGGATATTGGTTTTTTTTTCTTCCACAGGAGACACTGAAGGAATATGTACATCTCTTAAAAAGAAATGATGTTCAATTAGCCTTTTACCAAAACTGAAAAATTTTTAAAATTTACTCTTCTTACACTTATTTTTTTGAAGTCCCCTTAAAATCAACTGCAGCCTACTCAGTCTCACTTTCTCCTTAGGTATCGGTGTGGTTACAATGATGAGGGCTGCATACATTTTAGAATAAGTATTTAAAACTGTGCCAGATATCATCTGCAGCACACATTTTTCCATCTGCTCTTCCAGGCCTTTGTATCTGCTCTTTTGTTCTGCGGGGATACAAACCTACAGGAGCAGCTGGGGTTCCATTAGCTTCTGCCAATTTGAGACTCTTGCATTAGGCAGGAGAAGGTGGGAGCCATTCTCTTTCTGGTGGCACCTCTGGTGAGGCAGGGCCGTAGATCCCTGCTAGGGGCAGTAGCAGGGGACTGTGGAAAGCTGCAGGTCTGGCAGGAGCACCTGTCGCAGTGGCAGGTGCGTGGGGTTCTTCCTGCAAAGGTGGCAGCCAGCAGAAGACAGCTCCTGGAGCCCTGCACAGGATGGCAATGGGCACGGGATCTGGTGAGTTCCAGCTCTAGCGAGAGGTGGCAGCTCTGCAATCCCTGATATCACTGTAAAACGATGACAATCTTTAATATGTACTATTTTGTATCTAGATCTTTCATTCAACAATGTTTGTTAAATTCTTCCATGTTGTTGCAAGTATTGATAGGGTTTTTGTTTGTTTGTTTGCTTGTTTGCTGTCGTCTATTCCATTGTGTGACTGTGCCATAATTTAACTATCCATCTCTCCCGTTGGTGGATATTTGCATTGTTTCCAGTGTTTTGACTATTAAATATAGCACTGCCAGGAACATCCTGTACAATGCTTTTGAGGAATATATGTATGGCTTTCAAGGCGTAGAATTACCTAGTCATAGAGTAAGTTTATGTTCAGATTTCTTAGATATTGACAGTTTTCTAAAATGGTTGTACTAATTGACATACATATCATGTGTAAGATTTCTATTATAATAGTTGCTCTGATCCTTTCCAACTCTTGATATTGTCTAACTTTTCATCTTACTGGTTCCATCCACTTTGGGTGGGTGGTAAACGTAGGATTCTATCTTCAGGATTTACAATTGTCAGGGTCCATAAACTGTATCTTGCTCTGAACCCTAATAGTCTGATTGGTAGTGGGCTTCGTTCTGCAGGATTGTATCACTGAATTTTAAAATCGTTGACATTTTCTTCACTCAGAGCTCCTGTTTCTTTTTTTTTTTCAGGAACTTTTTTTTAATGGCTTCCAATACAAGTTTAATAAGAAAATAGTTGATTTATTTATTTCTATTATTATACTTTAAGTTCTAGGGTACGTGTGCACAACGTGCAGGTTTGTTACATATGTATACCTGTGCCATGTTGATGTGCTGCACCCGTTAACTCGTCATTTACATTAGGTATTTCTCCTAATGCTATCCCTCCCCCCTCCTCCCACCCCACAACAGGCCCCGATCTGTGATGTTCCCCACCCTGTGTCCAAGTGTTCTCATTGTTCAGTTCCCACGAGAACATGAGGTGCTTGGTTTTCTGTCCTTGTGATACTTTGCTCAGAATGATGGTTTCCAGCTTCATCTATGCCCCTACAAAGGGACATGAGCTCATCCTTTTTTATGGCTGCATAGTATTCCATGGTGTACATGTGACACATTTTCTTAATCCAGTCTATCATTGATGGACATTTGGGTTGATTCCAAGTCTATGCTATTGTGAATACTGCCACAATAAACATATGTGTGCATGTGTCTTGATAGCAGCATGATTTATAATCCTTTGGGTATATACCCAGTAATGGGATGGCTGGGTCAAATGGTATTTCTAGTGCTAGATCCTTGAGGAATCACCACACTGACTTCCACAATGGTTGAACTAGTTTACAGTCCCACCAACAGTGTAAAAGTGTTCCTATTTCTGCACATCTTCTCCAGCACCTGTTGTTTCCTGCCTTTTTAATGGTCACTATTCTAACTGGTGTGAGCTGGTATCTCATTGTGCTTTTGATTTGCATTTCTCTAATGGCCAGTGATGATGAGCATTTTTTCATGTGTCTATTGGCTGCATAAATGTCTTCTTTTGAGAAGTGTCTGTTCATATCCTTTGCCCATTTTTTGATGGGATTGTTTGATTTTTTCTTGTAAATTTGTTTGGGTTCTTTGTATATTTTGGATATTAGCCCTTTGTCAGATGAGTAGATTGTAAAAATTTTCTCCCATTCTGTAGGTTGCCTGTTCACTCTGATGGTAGTTTCTTTTGCTGTGCAGAAGCTCTTTAGTTTAATTAGATCCCATTTCTCAATTTTGGCTTTTGTTGCCATTGCTTTTGGTGTTTTAGTCATGAAGTCTTTGCCCATGCCTATTCCTGAATGGTATTGCCTAGGATTTCTTCTAGGGTTTTTACGGCTTTAGGTCTAACATTTAAGTCTTTAATCCATCTTGAATTAATTTTTGTATAAGGTGTAAGGAAGGGATCCAGTTTCAGCTTTCTACATATGGCTAGCCAGTTTTCCCAGCACCATTTATTAAATAGGGAATCCTTTCCCCGTTTCTTGTTTTTGTCAGGTTTGTCAAAAATCAGATGGTTGTAGATGTGTGGTATTATTTCTGAGGGCTCTGTTCTGTTCCATTGGTCTATATCTCTGTTTTGGTACGAGTACCATGCTGTTTTGGTTACTGTAGCCTTGTAGTATAGTTTGAAGTCAGGCAGCATGATGCCTCCAGCTTTGTTCTTTTGGCTTAGGATTGTCTTGGCAATGCAAGCTCTTTTTTGGTTCCATATGAACTTTACAGTAGTTTTCTCCAATTCTGTGTAGAAAGTCATTGGTAGTTTGATAGGGATGCAATTGAATCTATAAATTACCTTGGGCAGTATGGCCATTTTTACAATATTGATTCTTCCTATCCATGAGCATGGAATGTTCTTCCATTTGTTTGTGTCCTATTTTATTTCATTGAGCAGTGGTTTGTAGTTCTTCTTGAAGAGGTCCTTCACATCTCTTGTAAGTTGGATTTCTAGGTATTTTATTCTCTTTGAAGCAATTGTGAATGGGAGTTCACTCATGATTTGGCTCTCTGTTTGTCTGTTATTGGTGTATAGGGATCCTTGTGATTTTTGCACATTGATTTTGTATTCTGAGACTTTGCTGAAGTTGCTTATCAGCTTAAGGAGATTTGGGGCTGAGACGAAGGGGTTTTCTAAATATACAATCATGTCATCTGCAAAGAGGGACAATTTGACCTCCTCTTTTCCTAATTGAATACCCTTTATTTCTTTCTCTTGCCTGATTGCCCTGACCAGAACTTCCAACACTATGTTGAATAGGAGTGGTGAGAGAGGGCATCCCTGTCTTTTCCAGTTTTGAAAGGGAATGCTTCCAGTTTTTGTCCATTCAGTATGATATTGGCTGTGGGTCTGTCATAAATAGCTCTTATGATTTTGAGATAGGTCCCATCAATACCTAGTTTACTGAGAGTTTTTAGCATGAAGGGCTGTTGAATTTTGTCAAAGGCCTTTCTGCATCTATTGAGATAATCATGTGGTTTTTGTGTTTGGTTCTGTTTATATGAAGGATTACATTTATTCATTTGTGTATGTTGAACCAGCCTTGCATTCCAGGGATGAAGCCAACTTGATGGTGGTGGATAAGCTTTTTGATGTGCTGCTGGATTTGGTTTGCCAGTATTTTATTGAGGATTTTTGCATCGATGTTCAACAGGAATATTGGTCTAAAATTCTCTTTTTTTGCTGTGTCTCTGCCAGGCTTTGGTATCAGGATGATGCTGGCCTCATAAGATGAGTTAGGGAGGATTCCCTCTTTTTCTATTGATTGGAATAGTTTCAGAAGGAATGGTACCAGCTCCTCTTTGAACCTCTGGTAGAATTCAGCTGTGAATCCATCTGGTCCTGGACTTTTTCTGGTTGGTAGGCTATTAATTATTGCCTCAATTTCAGAGCCTGTTATTGCTCTATTCTGGGATACAATTTCTTCCTGGTTTGGTCTTGGGAGGGTGTATGTGTCCAGGAATTTATTCATTTCTTCTAGATTTTCTAGTTTATTTGCATAGAGGTATTTATAGTGTTCTCTGATGGTAGTTTGTATTTCTGTGGGATTGGTGATGATATCCCCTTTATCATTTTTTATTGCATCTATTTGATTCTTCTCTCCTTTCTTCTTTATTAGTCTTGCTAGCACTCTATCAATTTTGTTGAACTTTTCAAAAACCAGTCCCTGGAATCATCGATTTTTTGAAGGGTTTTTTGTGTCTCTATCTCCTTCAGTTCTGCTCTGATCTTAGTTATTTCTTGCCTTCTGCTAGCTTTTGAATGTGTTTGCTCTTGCTTCTCTAGTTCTTTTCATTGTGCTGTTAGGGTGTCAATTTTAGATCTTTCCTGCTTTCTCTTGTGGACATTTAGTGCTATAACTTTCCCTCTACACAGTGCTTTAAATGTGTCCCAGAGATTTTGGTATTTTGTTTCTTTGTTCTCATTGGTTTCAAAGAACATCTTTATTTCTGCTTTCATTTCATTATGTACCCAGTAGTCATTCAGGAGCAGGTTGTTCAGTTTCCATGTAGTTGAGCGGTTTTGAATGAGTTTCTTAATCCTAAGTTCTAGTTTGATTGCACTGTGGTCTGAGAGACAGTTTGTTATAATTTCTGTTCTTTTACATCTGCTGAGGAGTGCTTTACTTCCAACTATGTGGTCAATTTTGGAATAAGTGCAATGTGGTGCTGAGAAGGATGTATATTCTGTTGATTTGGGGTGGAGAGTTCTGTAGATGTCTATTAGGTCCTCTTGGTGCAGAGCTGAGTTTAATTCCTGGATATCCTTGTTAACTTTCTGTCTCGTGGATCTGTCTAATGTTGACAGTGGGGTGTTAAAGTCTCCCATTATTATTGTGTGGGAGTCTAAGTCTCTTTGTAGGTCTCTAAGGACTTGCTTTATGAATGTGGGTGCTCCTGTATTGGGTGCATATATATTTAGGATAGTTAGCTTTTCTTGTTGAATTGATCCCTTTACCATTATATAATGGCCTTCTTTGTCTCTTTTGATCTTTGTTGGTTTGAAGTCTGTTTATCAGAGACTAGGATTGCAACCCCTGCCTTTTTTTTTGTTTTCCATTTGCTTGGTAGATCTTCCTCCATCCCTTTATTTTGAGCCTATGTGTGTCTCTGCATGTGAGATGGGTCTTTTGAATACAGCACACTGATGGGTCTTGACTCTTTATCCAATTTGCCACTGTGTGTCTTTTAATTGGAGCATTTAGCCCATTTACATTTAAGGTTAATATTGTTATGTGTGAATTTGATCCTGTCATTATGATGTTAGCTGGTTATTTTGCTCGTTAGTTGATGCAGTTTGTTCCTAGCCTCGATGGTCTTTATAATTTGGCATGTTTTTGCAGTGGCTGGTACTGGTTGTTAATTTCCATGTTTAGTGCTTCCTTCAGGAGGTTTTGTAAGGCAGGCCTGATGGTGACAAAATCTCTCAGCATTTGCTTGTCTGTAAAGGATTTTATTTCTCCTTCACTTATGAAGCTTAGTTTGGCTGGATATGAAATTCTGGGTTGAAAATTCTTTTTTTTAAGAATGTTGAATATTGGCCCCCACTCTCTTCTGGCTTGTAGAGTTTCTGCTGAGAGATCAGCTGTTAGTCTGATGGGCTTCCTGTTGTGGTAACCCGACCTTTCTCTCTGGCTGCCCTTAACATTTTTTCCTTCATTTCAACTTTGGTGAAACTGACAATTATGTGTCTTGGAGTTGCTCTTCTCTAGGAGTATCTTTGTGGTGTTCTCTGTATGTCCTGAATTTGAATGTTGGCCTGCCTTGCTAGGTTGGGGAAGTTCTCCTGGATAATATCCTGAAAAGTATTTCCAACTTGGTTCCTTTCTCCCCCTCACTTTCAGGTACACCAATCAGATGTAGATTTGGTCTTTTCACATAGTACCATATTTCTTCGAGGCTTTGTTTATTTCTTTTTACTCTTTTTTCCCTAAACTTCTCTTCTTGCTTCATTTCATTCATTTGATTTTCAATCACTGATACCCTTTCTTCCATTTGATCAAATCGGCTACTCAAGCTTGTGCATGTGTCATGTAGTTCTTGTGCCATGGTTTTCTGCTCCATCAGGTCATTTAAGGTCTTTTCTACGCTATTTATTTTAGTTAGCCATTTATCTAATCTTTTTTTCAAGGTTTTTAACTTCTTTGCGATGTATTCGAACATCCTCCTTTAGCTTGGAGAAGTTTGTTATTACCAATCGTCTGAAGCCTTCTTCTCTCAACTCGTCAAAGTCGTTCTCTGTCCAGCTTTGTTCCATTGCTGGTGAGGAGTTGTGTTCCTTCTGGGGAAGAGAGGTGCTCAGAGCTCCTGTTTCTGAAAGTAGAGCTTTATATAGCCTAACACAGCTATATACAGTACTCTAACACAGACCCAAAATCCAGGTTCTAGGGGAACATTTTTTCAGCATAAATCAAAGATGTGAACAAGGACTTGAGCAAAAGTGAAATACAAGACTTGAAAATGTAGCCACAAATGTTCTCCATAACACTACTCACAGCTGCTTCCATTTTGACACAGAGAACAGAAAGTCCTTGAGCACAGTTTTGCAGACTGCTGCCTGCAGTGAGGGTAACCTGGCAGAGTGGCTGAAAGTGTAGGGTTTGTGTTTGGGATGATCTAGTCTTCAATTCTGCTCCACCATGACTTGTTACTAATCAAGTTACTTCGCTTTGCTAAGCTTTAACTTCCCTATGTGTTAAATTGGGGATTAGTCGACAGTCACTACCACAGGGCATTATAAACACCAAATGTGATAATTCATGGAAAAGCATTAGCTCAGTAACTGGCACTCAGGAAGCCCTCAATATTTGTTAGCTATCACATTTTTCTTTGGGTGGTTATTAGATATTGTGACATCTTTTTAAATTGCTATAATAACCTTAAATATGTTAATTTTTAATTCTATAATTTTTTTGTTTTTCTTCGTTATTAAAGCAATATGTACATGATGCTAAACAATTTAAAGTGAAGCATCAAAATATCCTTCTTCCCTGTAACCCAACCTATTCCGTAGAGGTAACTCCCTTTAATTCTTTCTGTGATAGAACTTCTGAAGTTTCCTCTCTAACTCTAAATGATATACTTATACCATTTTTCTTTTTTTTGATTAGTTTCTATTTTTATCAAAGCAGTACCAAAAGCTTAGAACACGAACTTGTTGCCTTTCCTGTGCACCTGCCCTGTTCTGTTGTACAGAGTTGATTACTTTTAAACTCTTTCACCTGATTTTAAAAATATTTATCTCCACATGTTATGACTTGATTCAAAGACTTTAGCTTTGTCTTATTGGCTTCATTTAAGAGAGATGAGATTCTGGCTCATTTATCCTAACTCCCAACCCATTTTTCTGGTATAGCATCTTTATTTTTATTTAAATCTACCTTCAGGGTTTTTAACTATTTTAATAGCATAAATATTATTCACTGCTGATGATGCAGAGTGGTATGATTACATTTTCTTTTCTGTAAACATTTACTTTTCCAAGTTTCCAAGTGCCTCATCTTTTCAATTTACGTAGTTTTTCTTCTCATTTGCCTAAGACACTCCTTATTCCTGTACTCTCTGAAGATGTATCAATACAATTCTTCACACAATCTACCTGTCAGATAAGAAGTTAACTAGCTGTGCGTGTGTGTGTGTGTGTGTGTGTGTGTGTCTGAGAAACTGTCTTTCTGGACTCCTTTTAACTTTCTTTAAGCCAGGCTGGCTGCTCTGAAGGTATCTGGGGATTTTCCTTTGCCATAATCCAGGTAATTTCTTTCTCCTCTTTGCTTATTGAATCTCCTCCTTTGTGGGTCTCTTATCTGTCTTATTCCTGGGTTATTCGCTTCTTTTAAAGTAGAGCACCTGTTGCTTCCCAAGAAAGGGAGGTATGTGGTTTTGAGAATTTCATAAATTGAAAATTCTACCCTTACTTCGATTAGTAGTCTGTTTGGGTATAGGCTTATAGATTTTAATTATTTTTACTCAGAATTTTGAAGATTTTTTTTTTCATTGCACTCCTGTTTCAAAACCAGCTGAGAAGTCCAATGCTATTTTTAATTGTTGAATCTTGGGTTAGGATGTATTTTTTTTTCTACTTGAAAGTTTTTGAGGTCTTCTTTGTGTTCTTGGTGTTCTAAAGATTCATGATTATAAAGCTTCTGTTTCATTATTTTGAACATACAGAGGGCCTTTCCTTTCCAGAGACTCAGATCCTTTGAATATGGGAAGCAATCGTATTGTCTTTTCTAAAAAAAAAATCTTATGTCATTCTTCTTTGCTTGCTCTTTCTATAATGCCTTCTGGTCACATATTGGACATCCTGGATTGATCCACCATTTCCTTACCTTTTCTGTCCCATTCTCTCTTTTTCTTAATGTTATACCTTATGGAAGAATTCCTTGACTTTGCATTTCAGTCCTTCTATTGATTTTTTTGTTTGTTTTCCCAGATACTTTTAACACTTAAAAAAAATCAGCGTAAGCCTGAGCTAAATGGTGAAACTCCGTCTCTACAAAACGCAAAAACAGCAAAATTAGTCGGGCATGGTAGCATGTGACTGTGGTCTCAGCTATTGGGGAAGCTGAGTTGGGAGGATTGCTTGAGCTCGGGCTGTTGAGGCTACAGTGAGCTGAGAGCGTGCCACTGCACTCCAGCCTGGGTGACGGAGTGAGACCCTGTCTCTCTCTCTCTCAACGTACTTTCATATTTTCTGTTTGTTCCTTTAAAATATATATATTTAAAGACAAGATCTCACTATGCTAGCCAGGCTGGCCTCAAGCTCTCCTGGGTGCAAGGAATTCTCCTGCCTCGGCCTCCTAAGTATCTAGGAACCTGGGAATACAGGTATAAGCCCCCATGCCTGGCTTCCTGGTTTTTCCTTTTTGTAGCTTCCTGTTCTTGTTTCATGGTTGTAAAGTTCTCTCTTACCTTTTTAAGGATATTAACTATAATTGTTTTGAAATAATATTTCACACCCTATGTTGCCTCTGTTTCCTTTAAGTTCCTTTCTTATTTTTTACATTTTAATCATTTTGATATTTATCTTTCATGGTGGAGCCTGTCATTAAAGGTGAGCCTTGGCTGATCATATTTAGGAGTGAGACAATAAAGAGTTGGTTGAAAGCTGCATCAGTATGTGTGTGTTTATGTGCTTGTGTGTGTGTACACACATGTGGAAAGCAGGTCATCTTTTGAGGTGACCCTCAAATGTCAATTCAGAAAAAAATATGAAGGCAAGTTCCTTTTCTGTCTTTCTTTTTTTCTTTCTTTCTTTTTTTTTTTTTTGAGACAGAATCTTTCTCTGTTGCCCAGGCTGGAGTGCAGTGGCACAATCTCAGCTGCTCATTGCAACCTCAGCCTCCCAGTTTCAAGTGATTCTCCTGCCTCAGCCTCCCAAGTAGCTGGGGATTACAGCAGCTCACCACCATGCCCAGCTAATTTTTGTATTTTTAGTAGAGATGGGGTTTCACCACGTTAGCCAGGCTGCTCTTGAACTCCTGACCTCAAGTGATCCGCCCACCTTAGCCTCCCACTGTGCTGGGATTACAAGCATGAGCAATTTTCAAAGAGCGATCTCTCGTTTTTCTGCCTGGGTGCAGGGACTGCTAGTAATGCTATGGAGCTGGGGGGAAGAAGAGGACTTGTACCTCACCGTTCACTTTGCGACTTTTACTCAATCCCCCTGGCTTGAGTCAGGCATTTGTTCCAACTTCCTCTGTCCCTCACACTCTTGAGTCTGAGACTCTCTGGTAATGTTTTATCTTTTACGGGTATGAGGTACTGATTTGAAAACATTGGTTGGCAATGGAAATATGGGGACCTGACTGCTCTTTTGCATGGATTTTAAAGCCATCCCTTTGTCTTTAGACCCCTACCTCATCCCCACCTAACTTGACAGTTGGTGCTTTCAATTCTTAAAGATGTTATTAGTGTGTTCCCAATGGCATGTTAAGCATAAAATTCTCTAAAGATCAGCAAATTGTATTAATTCTATAAAATGACAAGTCCTTTAAGCATCTGGGGAGCCTATTCTCAGCATTTCCGGTAACCTCTACCCCCACCTTAATCATCAGCTCCTCTATCCCTGAGCATCTAAGCTTCAAACCCCAGGAGAAGGTACAGTATTTACAAAGCAATCGCTAAAACCAGATCTCCTGACCTAGCCTTGTGGAATGTGGGTCTAAGCGTTAGACCCAGACCTCCCTGAGGTAAGACTCAAAGACTCTTTTACCAGATAACAGGAAAAATCATTTTGTGTGGAAACCAAAATGTGTATGGAGTTGAGTGCGTGTTTGTAACCTTCTGTGAGAAGGCAGGGTAATCCTCAGACACTTGAGTGTCACAGACAAGGAAATGAGTAGAAAAGAATTCCTCTTGTTCTTTGGGGGAAGGATTCTTGATCTGGTTCTACTGCAGGCACAGCAGTGGTGTGGGTAGTGAACACGCTGCCTCCAGAAAGCCCCTGACAGCACCTCCCGAGCACTCAGTAGCCCAGTTGAAGACTTTTGGGGAATCCTTACAGCATTTGTCCCTAATGGGGAGCCCCCTCGGCCGAGCTGGGCCAGCCACAGGTAACTTAATCATCAAGACACCTTAACTGCTGCTCCACAAGCCCTGCAAATGGAAAGCTTGAAGACAGACACAGGCAATTTGCTCACACAGAGAATCGCACTTTTCCAATGAACTGCCGTTCCACATGGCAGGACTTTTAAACAATCACTCATTTTGAGCAAAATCAAATCTCACATCAAGTCAAAGCAAGATGAATACAAAAATTCTTTCAAAAAGTTACCTGGGGTCCAGAACCTGCCTTGAAGGAGTTGGGGTTTTACCTTCCAAGTACATTCCTTTAAGACCAGGGGTTATCAAATTACTAATTACAAAGGACATTTGAGCAGATTAGAGCTAACAACGCCAGCCACTTTGAACGATGGCTGTATTAGGTTCCTGTCATGTGCATGACTGTAATGTTGCCCATGGCTACAGCAGTCTGAATGTCTCAAAACCCTGTAGCTCCTGCAGGCTGGACCTCCAGCCTCTGAAATAAACATCAGTGATGCTTGAGTCAGTAACAGCGTTCTTCCTAAAAAAGAAGGTCAGGAGCTCAACCTTTGCTTAAGTAAGGTGGATGTACCCCGTTTTACTCTACAAAACTGCTGCTTTCTGGAAAAAGTCAATAGTCATATCAGGTTTCCTGTATGGTAACTGATTAAATGCTGTCAAAAACCAGATGGATCCTTTTGGTTCTGATGTTACCTGAGGCGTCATTGAAAAACACATACATTGCCAGGTTTAGGGTAGCAGTGCAGAAGTGGGCAGGGCAGCGCACCTCTGGCTCAGGGCAGTGTCCTGAGACAGTTTCCTGTGGACACTGCCCTGAGCCTACAAGACTGGGTGGGGAAAGGGACTGATTCTCTGTCCTCCCTCGGCAATCTTATAGAAATGTGCCAAAACAAAGGGTTTTATTTTTATTTATTTAGTTTTTTTTTTTTTTTTTTTTGAGATGGAGTCTCACTTTGTTGCCCAGGCTGGAGTGCAGTAGGGTGATCTCAGCTCACTGCAGCCTCCGCTTTCTTGGTTCAAGCGATTCTCCTACCTCAGCCACCCAAGTAGCTGGGATTTCAGGTGTGTGCCACCTTGCCTGGCTAATTTTTGTATTTTTAGTAGAGACAGGGTTTCACTATGTTGACCAGGCTTGTCTTGAACTCTTGACATCAAGTGATCCGCCCACCTTGGCCTCTCAAAGTGCTGGGATTACAGGCATAAGCCACCACACCTGGCCCAAACAAAGTGATTTTTAAAGAGCTTTTTATTTATTGAAGCAGTATTATTTCCACACAAGGCATTTCAAAGAGGGAGCCATAAATATTGTATAATTCCTCTAAATACCAAATTACCTTTTTTCAAACAGGAAGAAAAAAGATTTTAAAAAGTGTATCTCATAGTAATTTTTCTGGTGGATAAATGTATATGAAATTGCTGTAAAGGATGAGGTAATCAGAAGGCATTTTATAGGTTTAAAGACACAGGTTAAAATATATTTTTTATAGGTTAGTCATATTGAATAAAAGGATTTTAAAAAACCATCTATATCACTTCTTAGGCAAGAGATTGTTGATTTTTTCTTTTGGACTGAAGCCATTGGAGGGCAATTTAAATCAAGTTGGTAGAAATTTGCTTTTCTTTAAAATTGTGTTTTTAAAAATGTCCTATCCACTTTGCTAAAGTGGAGTGGCACTTTATTGCGGATTTATTTACATGTTGTTAATGTCTCCTTTTGAAATTTTTTTTAAGAAATAAAATGTCCCAATCTGTTGATGCATTTCAGTCTCCTTTCCCTGAAGGTTCAGAGAAAAATAGGAAGTAGACACATCTAATATTAATGTGTACATTCAAAATGAACAGTCAACTCTAATTTTAGGCCTATCAACCTTGACAGCTCCTTTTTAATCACTTGGATTTGAACAGATATGCAAATACAGGAATAAGAAGTAAATAACTCACAATTTAGAAGTCACATCAGTGCTAAAATTGCTTGAGAAGTGCATAGATTTGTAATTTGTTCATTACGCTCTGATTCCAGAAATCTATGGTTTTATTAAAAACGGAAAGCAGAAACCATCTAGAATGTGCCATTCCATATAAATGGTGTGCTTATTTGTAAATGCCCCATCTGAGAAGCCACAGATGTCTCCTACACAGAGATTTCTAAACCTCCCTGTGAATGGAGTGTTCACTCACCCTCTGGCACTGAGACTGTGAAGGCTGGTAAGTAAATGAAGCCTTCTAGCATCTTTCTCCGTAATTCCTTGTTGGACAAGATAGGCCTTTTGGAAGCTCCATAAAGAGTCTTTAATATGTGAACTTCACCGTTTCTTCACTCCCAGATCAAAGTTAGTCAAGTACTGTGTACTAGTTGAGTAATAATATAGTTTGACCTTGACACAAATGGAGGATGGGATGTAAGAGTCCAAAATGTATACCTCCTGGGAGTCAAATGAAACTCAGTATTCTACAGTCATGTGTGACATTAACACAGAAATGACAGAACGCTTAGCCCAGTGAGCCCTATATCTTATTTTCTAGAGGAAGCAGGACAGTGGGTGGCTGGGCGCAGTCTCACAGCGCTTCATGAAACACCTTTCCTTGAGCTCCTGATGCCAGATTGGGTGCTGCTGCGAGTCATCCATCTTCCAGGCTAGTAAACCCCGTATGATCAATTCCTCTGCAGAGCATGGTCATAAAATTTTTCAGCGGTAACTGCAGAATTCTCATGTCACGAAACATCATGAACTCATGCATTATGATCAATGTTTAATCAAAGACAAGAATTAAAATATACAGCAAAGGCATGCCATGGAGGGAGAGACACTGCTGAAATGCCTGTGCTCACCAGACACAAAGCAGGTCCAGCTGGGTGGCTAATGGTCCTGGCCATGTTCTTTGTGCGGCTTCTATGCAATGACTTCAGGCTTCGCTGGACACATCCTCCGCCCCGCTCCCACCCCACTCCACCCAGCTGGCCCACATCCTATGAAAACTCCACATTAGCACTAATTTCTCTCTGCTGGAATTCTCTGACAATCGTGCTTGAACACACCAGGCAGGGAGACCTAAGCCACCTACTCGAGAGCCAGTGCTAGGTGCTAGGTGTCTCAGATGCTAGGTGCTAGGTGTCTCAGATGCTAGGTGTCTCAGAGACAGTGGCCCATGGAGGGTGCTCTGCATTGGCCCCAAATTCCGGGGCGGAGTAGTGGCAGTATTCCCTCTGCAACCTTGGAAGATAGAAGTTTAGGAGTGGGATGGCAGCCGCCCACTCTGGAAGGAGTTCCAGGGCAGTTGACGCCTCATTAGTGCTCAACTTAGTCATAGAAGAACCCTGGAGAGAACTGGAATGCATCATTATTTATATGGCCCATAGAAGGGAGACGCATGTCACTTGTTTGGTGCCAGTTCTTCTTCATATTTTATGAATAATGCTATAATAAGGGGAAAATTAAAACAATAGTGTGTCGCGAAGCACTCTGACTTAGGAGGGAATTCAGGAAGAAGGGAAGTCTTGCTTTAAAGGCCAAAACCTGAAAATATCCAGGGCACTGATGAATGCTGCCTATTTCAGAATTTCTCCCCATCTCCCCTGTGCTATATTTTCTAAGCCCTGGATTCGGGCCCCTCCTGCACATTCCGCGCGGCTGTGATGGGTGTGCTCCTGTGATTTGAATTGGCTGTCTTCACTCCCATTTTCCAACATGAGCCAATAGTAGTTGTAAGTTCTTGATGGAGTTATTTTGGCAGTCGAGAGGCTGACAAGTCATTTTTTCCCACTGTCATCTAACACTTGCTTTCTCTTTTCTTTTTTTCTGCTTTCCCCTTCCCGAGGACTCCTGCACACACACAGGTGTACTCGTGACAGGGTCCTCTGGTGTGGCATGTTCTTTTTAGCACACAATTCAATGGCTTCATCTAATTCTTACTCAACAGGTAACTCCCTGCATCGTTGGCATTATATTTTATATGGGCGAAAGACTGCCATTGTTCCCTGATACCTTTCAGAGATGTTGTATCCTTTTTGTAAAGAACGAAAACACTTTTACAGAGAATTGCCTGAATCAGTATTTTTGGAAGACTTGTGGGCTATCATTATAAAAAATGGTCAGACGTACTCTCTCTATATATTAGTATTTCAAAGTTAATGAGCCAATCATTTGAATTCCATTCTTGAGGTAAGTGTTTTTTTCTTTTTTTAAGAAAGAAATGTATATTTAAGCATTATCTACCACTACCAAATGTTCTCTGGGCCTTTAAGTTGCATCTCAGGGGCACTGGCATGTTGACAAGATTATGGTAAACAGTATTTTTAAATGCCAGGTAATGTACTTTTGATATTAATGTTTACATTAATATCAAAATTGAAAAAATATATAAAGTACCATTTAAAAATGCCATATTTGGTAAAACTTAAATATATACATACACATCAGTTTATAAGAATATATGTATAAACACATACCTATATACAGGCATACATTTGCACATACACAAATATATATGTACGCATAGTTTTTTTTTTAAAAAGTTGTGTCTTTTGCTTGGCATTTCCATTTTTTTGTTTCACAAGATCTCAGTCATCTGTCACCTTGCTGGAGTGGATTGGTTTCTTAGTGGGCTCCTAGGGGGTTATTACATTTTATTTGCTGGTATTGAAACCCTGACTTATTATTTCTTGAGGATGGGTTTGAATGTAAATTAAAAATATTAAATAGCCATAGGAAAAATGACTCACATCCTCTGCAGATTTCAATATGTGCTTTTAGTTATTTTGTTTGATCTCTAATTCCTTTAACGTACATGTTTTAACTCATCCTACCAAGAATTAGATTTCATCTAAAAATAAAATTTCTGTGAATGTTTATAGCTAATTGAGCTGTGTCTTTCCCTGCCTCCGAGTTATACTCTCCAGTGTGAATGTTTTTGCTTCTGAGTAAATGTCAGCAAACAAACATCTTGTGTTGAAATGAAATAAAGCCTCCTAAAAGCATACACTATTCAGTATTGTGTTTAAGTCTGTAATCTTTCTTAACGTTTTTTACTCTGTGCATCTAATTTCTAGCATATTTTAGTTTGATTTAGGGGTTTGTGGAATCTTTGTGATATTTATTTACTTAGCAAATAAACTTATTATTATAAACTAAATTAATATTGTATTGATTACAATCTTTTAAAATTAATATTGTTAAATTATTTTCAATTGAACTTTGATCATGATCACTTACTATGATAACCAAAATATATCCCATAGGTCTTTTTATTTTATAATATTAGAGCTATTTTTGCCTAAAATATGGACTGGGAAAATGTCATTGAGCTTATGTATGGGGGAGGGCCATTGCCTGGATACTCCACAACAAGGTTCTTCTATCCAAAAATGGCATCACCTCTTACTGGGCAGGTAGCTCTGAGGAATATCTTTAGCTTGTGACGTGAGAAGCATGGGGACAGCTGGGGCTGACAGATGCACATCGTCAGCACCAAGCTGCACGTGCTGCAGCCCAGCCACTTTCATGTCTATGATTAAAATTTAAGAAATGGAGAAAAATACTCACGGAAGTGAAGTGTTCAAGTACAATGCATTTAAAGCAATTACTCCTTGAGACTAGTGCGAATAGATATTAATGTGTAGATGAAGCCCCAATAATGAAAATAGGCCGGGTGCAGTGGCTCACACCTGTAATCCCAGCACTTTGGGAGGCCAAGGTGGGTGGATTGCCTGAGTTCAGGAGTTCGAGACCAGACTGACCAAAATGGTGAAATCCTGTCTCTACTAAAAATACAAAAAGTAGCTGGGTGTGGTGACACATGCCTATAATCCCAGCTACTCGGGAGGCTGAGGCAGGAGAATCACTTGAACCAAGGAGGTGGAGGTTGCAGTCAGCTGAGATCACGCCACTGTACTCCAGCCGGGGCAACAGAGTGAGACTCTGTCTCAAAAAATAATAATAATAATCAAAATAATTTAGTTCTGAAAAAGCAATGAACAGCCAGTGGAACAGAACAGCAAGTTACTAAAAGAATCAACTAAAAAGGTAATTTACAATATAATACAGATAAGCTCTTCCAATAAACAGGGGAAAGAAGGATAATTTATGAAAATGCACAACAAAATTATAGACTGGCCTTTCTTTCTTTCTAAAGGCCAGTCTAAGTAAGGGAGCATGAGTGGGGGTGGGAAGAGAGATCTGTTTACTTCTTACATCATAAGCAATTCCAGGCTAGTTGAGGAGTAAAGCAAAATAAAATGAAATCAAGCCCTAAGAAACCAAAAAGAAAAAATATTACACACGAATTTATTTAAAATCTGGCAATATGGAAAGGCTTTTAAGCAAAACACTAAATGCAAAAGCCATAAAAGAAAATTGAAACATTTTATTACTTATAAAATTAACATTTTCACATGGAAAAAAAAATCTTAACTAAAGTCAAACGACAAATGACAAACTGAGAAGCAGTATTTGTGACCTATATGGCAAATAAAGAGCTAATTTTCTTAATCTACAAAAAGCTCATAAAATAAAGACAGACAAACAGCCCACTAGGAAATCAAGCAAAGTAATTAAACATGAGTTTCATGGCAAAGAAAGTCTACTGACTAATTAATCTAAGAAAATCTTATGCATAGTTAAAGAAATGCAAATAAATATAATGACATACCTTTTTTTTTTCATCTAACTGGCTGAGAGTTTGACAGCATCCACTGCTAGCCTAAATGTGAAATTTAAAACCGCAGCTACTGTTGGTCAGAATATAACTTAGGACAACAATTTTTATAGGGCTATATTCTAATATTTTAAAATAAAAAATTATAAACCAAGAGATCTGCTTTCAGCAATGAGAAAGTCCCTTGTTTCAGACTTAAGAGTTACAGTTAGATATAGTCACATAACAGCTACAAGCATAGCAGTTACAGTATACATACATAACTGTTACAAAACATTTCTTAAACAACTATTTGAATACACTAGAAAGTGACCAAAAGAAGGCAGAAAGTGGAAAGGGTTGATCTTTGAAATAAAGGAAATACATTGGGTGAGATTTGCCTTTATACAGCCTTTTCCTTGAAGTTTTGTGCTGTGGGGTAGCTGGCGATGAAGCAGGAATCCACAGACTTAATTGGTGTGAGTATTCAAATGATAGAATTCAGGCTTGCCCCTGCGGCTGGAATGTAAGGGTGGGAGGGAAGAGGATATCCTGAAAAAGAGGGAGCTGCAGAGGGAGGAAACCCAAAATCTGAATATGAACCCCACTCAAATTCTTGGCGAACATCTGAAATACCCATGCATAAGAAGGAGACCTGACAGAAAGCAACAGATGGGAGATGGAAAAAAGACGAGTGGAGATTTTAGCTTCAGCCCACCCCAGGGAAGTCTACAGTTTAATTCAGCCAAGTTTATTGCATGCTAGGAAAAATATCAAAAATCTTCAAAGCAACAAAACAGAATCCAGAGTCTCTACTATTATCATCCACTTATTTGTTCAGCATATAATGAAAAGTTGCTAGACATGGGAAGAAACAGGCAAACATGACCCATAGTGAAGAGGAAGGAAAGACAATAGAAACTGATGCTCTCAAGTGACCCAGATGTTGGGTAACTCCAACATAATAATCATAATAAACCAGAGTCCCAAACAATCATTTAATCATTTAGAAAAATGTAACCACCAACTTCAAAATTTTAAAAATTTTCTATTCTTTTGTAAAGATGTACATGTGTACAATGCTACATATATTTTCAGATAGATGGAAAATATAAAGTATTACTTTTCCTTATTACCTAGTTGAGATGTCTTTCTCTAGGAGGACATTAAGTATGTAAAAATATATAAAGAACTCTGACAACTCAATATGTAGGCAAATAACCCAGTTTAAAAATTAAGCTCTTGTCTTCCAGCCATACCCACTCTGCTTTCTCTGCTTCGTGATGCTGGGGCTGGGACCCAACAAACCCCATGTTTGTTTCGCCAGCTGCTCCCTGTGGGGAACTGCCAATAGAGGGCGCTAGCGGGAGGCTGCAAGGCTGAGAGATGGAGGCGGGACTCTGCTTTCTGTTCCTATCAGCATCAGTTTGTTCCAGGAGAAGCAGTTGATTCGTTTTCAGTTCTTCCACCAACGTCCCCAGAATCAGCCCCACCGTGTCACCTCTAGGTTTACCTGCCCCACCAGCCAAGCAGCCCCTCCTGCTTAAAAATCTGGGTCCCAGTCTCACAGAGACCTTTCTCCAAGCTTCTAAGCTTTGATAATTCTGCTTCTTTCTGTTCTCCACACTCTATACCTTCATGTTTACTTTTCGTCTTTTCAGTTCTATAATACCTGGTTAATAATTCTTTATGTTAAATTCACTTGTTAAAATAACTGCAGTGCCGTCTGCAGGTCCAGCTCCTGACTGGACCCTGACTGCCAGGCCATCTGGATCACAGGTCAAATTCTTCCATTTTCATTTCTGCCCTCAGTCTACTTGCCATTTTAATAAGCACCAAGGAGCAAGGTGTCTTTTGACTTCTCTTGGTTTAGTCTCCAGTTGGCAAAGGAGTAAAACAACGTGGTTTTGGGGGTGAGGAATTGAACGCTCATCCCCGAGGTGAGCGATTCTGTGGCTGTCTCTGCCTTCACCAGGGTTTCAAATATGAGAATTCTCTCAATCCAGAGGGCAGTTTTAAGGGGCTATTCTGAACCTGGTTAGAATTAAATCTCAGACTCACCAGGGCATTATCATGCTACCTCTTCAATAGTTCCAGTAGTCTGGACTGAAGTTGGACTAAATAACAAAAATGATAACTAATTATTTCCGATTCTGCCTGGCCTCCTCTGTTACTCCCTCACCCCATCCCACCATTTGCTGTCCTGCCTCTTTGAATTAGCTTTCATAAAGCACTGGGGATTTTTTTTTTTTTTTTTTTTTTTTTTGAGACAAGTTCTTACTCCCATGCCCAGGCTGGAGTGCAGTGTTGCCAACATGGCTCACTGTAACCTTGACTTCCCGGGTTCAGGTGAACCTCCCACCTCAGCCTCCCAAGGAGCTTGGGCTACAGGTGTGCACCACCATGCCTGGCTAATTTTTTTTTTTTTGAAAGATGGGGTTTCACCACATTGCCCAGGAAGGTCTCAAACTCCTGGGCTCAAGCGACTCAGCCTGACTCGGCCTCCCAAAGTGCTGGGTTTACAAGCATGAGCCACCGTGCCTGGCCCACTGGGTATCTTTTCAAACTGCAATTCTGATCACTTTGTTCTCCTCCTTCAGACTTTAGGTTGTTTCTATTTACACTTAAGACAAAACTACAGATCTATGCCATATACAAAAGGCCCTGCCTGGTTGGCTCCTGGCCCCGCTACTGCCATGTCACCTGCCAGCCACTATTGCTCCCTTCCCCAGCCCCAGACATGCTGCTGACCTTCCAGCTCCTTAAACTACACCAGGTCCTCCACTCATGAAACCCAACAGCCTTGAATGTTCTGCTCCCAGGATTTACCCGCCCACTCCTACTCATTCTTCAGGTCTCAACTTAAAAGTCACTCCTCAGAGCAGCATTCACGACCCCCACCTTCTGGAAACAGTCCCTCTGTGACCCCCATAGCAACTTGTCTTTCCCTTTGATAACCTGTATTGCAATTTGCAATAATGTATTTATTTGTGTGGTTATTATTTGTGGAAGGTATCTGTCTTCTTCAGGTGACTGTAAGCATCCCACCAGGACAGGGACCAGGTAAGTTCTGTTCTTCACTATATTCCCAATACTCAGTGTGGGCCCTGGTGTGTGTTCAGAGGCCTGGTAAGTATTGAGTGAATGAATGAATGAATGAATGAATGAATGAAGGCATGCATGAGGCAGATGTAGCCCCCCTAGAATAATCTACAAATGGCCCCTCTGCCCAGGACTTCCAGGTTTTAAGAACTGACCAAGATTCAATGTCACAACAGGGTATTCCGAGTGGAGACAGAAGTGGGCGTCAGGGCCTCGCTCTCCCCATGGACTCTACTCAGCCCCATCCTTGAGGCTCTCGTCAGTTCAGTGGTTTCTGGTGTTGATTTCCCTGAGCAAGACGACGTCGTGGTTCATGCCATGGCCTTGATGTATCCTTCCCGATGTCGCTAGCAATCAGTTTGTTTCCTGATTACCTTTATCCACCATGAATAATTATTAATGTTATTATTAGACCTAAAATGTGATGAATAAACAGTCCTCTTAAAAGGCCTCTTACGTGGTGTATAAAGATCCTCAAGGTGCTGTTGACATTAGGTTGACAAGGCTTGGAGCTTTCCATGGACTGACTTTCAGGATCGGAGAGGGAGGAGGCTCTTTAAATGTATTTTCTAAGACCTTGTCTCTGCAAGGTGAATAGTGAAAAGTTCTGTCATCTAATTTTATACGAGTGCTCATCATGTGCTGATCAAGGGGTCAAGCAGTTTCCACATTAATACCTCATTTAATCTTTGTTATAACCCAGCTGCATGTACGTGATGATGTTCTTGGCATTTCATAGGTGAGGAAGCGAGCTGAATGCAGCGAGATGACTTGCTCCAGGACTCTCAGAAAGTAAGTGGCAGAGCCAGCCAGGGAAAGCATAGTCCAGAACCCCCCTCCCCAAAACAATTTTATGTGTTGAAGTTAAGAAAGAATTTTCTATTCCCTGAAACTATGGAAACCCATTACAACAAGATCCAGGCATGATTAGGAAGCCTCAGCAAGGTCCTGGCTATGACTCTGTTAAGCACATTTCGGAATGGGGGCTGTTGGAAGCATCAAGACCACACCTGCATCTCCGGTAGCAAAGACCTCCCCACTTTCCCACAGCGGGGAATTCCGCAAACAGGACCCTTACTTGGCCCAGTAGGCAAAGCAATCATTTTCATCTATTTTACTCCTCAGAAGTGGTTAAATTACATAACATTAAAAATGCAATTCTTCATTTAGAGCTCAGATTTTATGATCTATCCCTATAGGAGACCGGAAAACCTCAATTAAAAATAGGTCATTGCCTAGAAGGGGGGAAATGCGCAAAGCAAGTAATTATAAATTTCTCCTAAAAGGTAAAATTTATTTATTTAAAAGAGCATGAATATCGATGATGGTACAATTAGTGAAATGCTCCAGGAGCTAATTTTAATATCAGGGAAGGTAGATTAATTATTTTCAAATTGTGAGGATATTAGGGAAAAAGCGAGAGTAAGGAATCACAGGGCTCAACATGACGTTAAAGAAACCCCAGCCCAATGCACTTGTGTTCACTGGGCACACATCTATGCACTCTTTACCTATGCACTCTTTACCACAGAGCTCTGCTGCCAAGAGGTGATTCTAATGTTTATCAAGTAACAATGGGTTAAAAATGGCAGAACTGGGGGACTGCCTGGGATTCAATTTCACTTAGCTCATGGCCTGTGTTCAATTCCACTTTCCGTTAAAGGGGAAGGATCCTGGAATCGTTGTTCTTTTATGATGTGACGAAAGTGTCAAGCTAGGTTTTTGTACTGTTTTGTGAAGCATTTTTCTAGAAGCAACCATGTACTCCTCATCCTGAAAAATCCAGCAATTTGTTGAAGGCAGATATAAAACAGAGAAGTTGAAGCCAGAAGATCCAAAGAGGCCAAAGAAAAATAAATCATTTTTAGCCCAAATGTTACTGACAGCCTTAGTAGATAAAATGTATTCTATGAGCATTTTTATTTGCAAGAAAGCCACAAAGTATTTTATATATTTTAGTTGAAAAAGAAAGGTTGATCTAATATATTACATAAATAAAAGCCAATATTTTTAAACTTTCTACTTTCTGTACTTAAAAACAATGGTCTCACCTACCATTATTCAGAGTGATTCTTGGGTACGGATAAACAAATTAAGTGGGTTTTGTTTATTTGTTTGCTTTTAGTGTATATTATAATGATCAGTAGTCTGAGTCCAAAACCAAATACATAAAAACTCCAAACTAGATATCCACTCTTCTCATTAGATTTTTTAGTGTGGAAAATAAATATGTTCTCATTTGAATCACATTTCATGTGATGCATTTTTTCCCTTCATTTTCAATTCTTTGTCAGAACTATGTATTACAGAGTCATTTAAAACAGACTTGAGCTGGGCAATGACCAAATAAATTCATTTTGAAGAGAGAAGATGTATTCTGCTGTGCATTTTGGAATTCTACCTTTTAGTCATATTTTCCCCACATGCTGCATAACTAGTAACAAGCCACAAGATGGATTGTACTCTTGGGCATTTTTGAAGGGAAAAAAGTCAAGGACATTATTTGCTAGAAAAATGTATTTACATGAGGCAGAATCTATTTGTGTTGTTCCATGGAAACTTCTTTCTCACTAGAGTCTCTCCCCCAAAATCACTTTGCAGGAGCTGTGCCTTCCACCTTCTTCCCACCTTCCTCCATGCCTGGAATGAGCCCCAGGGCCATGGTGGTGCTTAATAGCTCTCAGTGGCAACTCCTTTAGCAAAGGACTGAAACACTGGATACAGGAACTCACACAAGTTCCTGTATCCGGTTCCATCTCTCCTGGATTAAGCTGCCTCAGACCTGAGTGCAGGAAGTGAATTCCAAGAGAGAGAAGGAAGCTTAGTTTTCAGGCCCTCTGAATCTCTGGCCTCTTTATAAGACCCACCAGCCCTCAGTAGAGCTTTCTGACAGGTTAGGAGCATTTTTTTGCACATATGGCGGCCTCCTGTCTAGTGGATCATGATAAGGTTTTGAGGGGGATTCTGGTCGTCTACATGGGCAGTGTTCTGTCACTGACAACTTGGGCTAACTTTCAAGTAATTAAGATTTCAACAAATGCCAAACATAGGAGAAAGGGGAAAAATTCCAATTTTCAGGTATATGAATTTTAACAGGGTTGGTGTACAGGAACAAGGGGAGCAGTGAGGTGGATTAACCCCTAGAAGGTTGAAACTAGAAGGGCTTCAGAGAGTATCTACAGCTTCTGCCCCATTTTATGGGCAAGGAAATCCAGTTGCTGTGGGGAAGTAACTTGATGGTTATGTATCATACCATAACGTGTTGTTCTTTTGGACTGAATAACAGTCTTATTCAACACTGAATATAAAGGCTTGAACCTCCTACAAGTTATAGAGACTAGATGTGGCAAGGGGATCTGGAGGCATGGCAACAGCGATTGCAAGCTTCACTGCCGAACAAAATCTGGTGTATTAAGGAGTAAATTGAGCCAGGCATAAGGTGACTCTTCATCTCAATGTTGGGGAGACAATAGGGAGTGGTGAGGATTTGGTAAGCTGGAGCGCTCATGTCCTATCCAAAGGGGACAGCTGCCACCCAGCACCAGCCATCATTACCCTATAGGAGGGCAGGCCCAGGGTGGCAGTTCTTCCCACTTTTCAAAAGAAGCCAGAAGGCATATATTTGTGTGAAATTATAGTTGACTCATTTTTTTGTATATACCAAGTCTCACTACGTCGCCCAGGCTGGAGTACAGTGGTGCAATCATGGCTCACTGCAACCTCCGCCTCCCAGCTCAAGCAATTCTCCTGCCTCAGCCTCCCAAGTAGCTACCACATCCGGCTAATTTTTGTATTTTTAGTAGAGATGGGGTTGCGTCATGTTGGCCAGGCTGGTCTCAAACTCCTGACCTCAAGTGATCCGCCTGCCTTGGCCTCCCAAATTGTTGGGATTACAGGCGTGAGCCACTGCGCCCAGCCTATAATTGACTCTTAAAGAGCGTGAGTCCACTCACACTTGGATTTCCTTCTGCCGCTGCCACCCCTGAGACAGCGAGACCAACCCCTCCTCTTCCTCCTCTTCTTCAGCCTATGCAACGTGAAGACCACAAGGATGAAGAGTTTTATGATGATCCACTTCCACTGAATGAATAGTAGATATATTTTCTCTTCCTTATGATTTTCTGAACATTTCTTTTCTCCAGCTTATTTTATTGTAAGAATACAGTATATAATACATATAATAACAAAATATGTGTTAACTGACTATGTTATTGATAAGGCTTCCAGTCAATAGTAAGCTATTAGCAGTTAAGCTTTTGGGGAGTCAAAAGTAGTATGCAAAGTTTTGACTGCGTGAGTAGGGGTAGGATGCAGTGTCCCTAATCCCTCTGTTGTTCAAGGATCAATTGTGTTTTGAATTTAAAATGTGGTCCCTATTGTGAGGGTCAAACAAAACACCTCTGCAGGCTAAGTTAGCTTGTGAACTATAGTTGGAGACTTCTGGTTTAGAGAATGAACTGGACTTGCATTCCAGAAACCCTGTCTCCTCCAGGCCTGCCAGGCTGTGGACTGACCAACTCTTCAAGCACAGAGATCTTCATCTTAGCCCGCTGGCTACCATGAGTCGCATCTTGAGAGAGGAGTCATAGCCTCTTGACACTGAGAAGAAGCTTGCTCTGCTGTTCTTTCTTTAAGCCAAGGCTGTCCAAGCTATGCCACAGGCTCTAAGAAAGCCTCCCTATCATCTTGGCATGGCTTAGCCCAGAGAGGTTTCCATCCATTTGTGCTGTTGGACAGGGCAGAATTAGAGCCCTAGTCCTGGACACAGAGCAGGGGTGCAAGAGCAGCTATTGCTAGGTGACTACATGTTTTCTGTGTCCCTGGTATCCTTATACTTTTGGATAAAAATGTTTGCATATTATGTTAAGAAAAAATGTAGAATGCTGCCCTGCTTCCAGGGAAAGAAGGAACATTTTAGTCCTTTTTTTAATGACTCTCAAATAATGAAATGCCATAGGGTTTCTTAAATTATAAAATATGTTTACACATTGCACAGATTTACAATTATTTTTCTACCCTCCAGATAAAAACAAACAAAACGATAAATACTAAAATAGTCACATCCAGTTGTTATCAATGCATGAAACTCAATTTTTTACATTCTTGACTCTTCCCTTGTTTTCTTCTTTTCCCTGCGTGTTTTTTTCCCTCTTCAGCTACTCCATATTCTAGCAATTCCACCCTGAGAACTTGAACTGATGCTCAATGGACCTTGCAATGGGACGTTTTCCTTATCCCTAACCCAAGAGCCTTCTTTAATGGGTTAAGCCTTTGTTTACTTTTTCAAAGAGACTGAAAATATGTTGAGAGCCCTGGGCTTTAATTCCACTTGTGCCATCATCCACCAACTGTGAGACTAGGAGATTCCCTACCCTTTCTGGGATCCATTTTCTCTGTGTAAAATGGATCGGTAGAAATATGCTGCAATGCAAGCTAATATGAAAATGTAGGCCGGGAGCACAACTGTGCAGGCAAAGAATTTGCTGCTGCAGACTCAGTGGGAATAGTGTCTGGAACATGTATTTGCTGATTATATGAATAAATTGGAAAAACAGTTCAACAGGTGCATATTGAACAGATCATCTGGAAGCACATTTATACAGGAAAGGTAAAATATTACATTTAGGATTTTATCACCATAACTTTTAAACTAAATTACAGCCTAGTTCCTCTGGTTTATTCTCCAGGCCATTTTATCCTCTTCATGACTTTCTTATGGAGCCCGCTACAAATTATCTATATTTTCCCAATTTTTTTTCTAAAACAATTTTACTTCATCTTCAACTGAAACTTCAAATAGACAAGAATTGTACTTACATCCTACAATTTACAAGCAATTATTTTTTGTCTCTGTTACCAATATTTATTCATGTATAAAATGACTTATGTAATCATGATAAGTATTTTGTGTTTTTACATATGAAGTCAATGTTTAGCAACAAAATGCCTTTTAAGCTTTCTTTTCTCTTTCAGAAATTTTAATGTCAGCAGAGTATCTCTCGTAGGTTATCTCTTTAGGGTTAATACACCATAACCAAAACAGTCTCCTGTTAGTGGATATTTAGATGTTTCTCATATTTTAACCCCTTGGACCTGACTACAAATGCCAAGAGGGCAAAATAATCTTACTTACCATGTATAACTGTTAAGTTTCAATGCGAACCAAAAGCAAGTCAGGTGCGGTGGCTCACACCTGTAATCCCAGCACTTTGGGAGGCAGAGGTGGGTGGATCACTTGAGGTCAGGAGTTTGAGACCAGCCTGCTCAACATGGTGAAACCTTGTTTCTACTAAAAATATAAAAATTAGCCATGTGTGGTGGCAGGCTCCTGCAATCCCAGCTACTCAGGAGGCTGAGGCAGGAGAATCGCTTGAACCTGAGAGGCGAAGGTCGCAGTGAGCCAAGGTCATGCCACTGCACTCCAGCCTGGGCGATAGAATGAGACTGTGTCTCAAAAAAATAAAAATAAAATAATAATAATAATAATTTAAAAAGCAAGCCGAAAGCACTGTAGGTATTTTAAACAGAAAGGAGCTTAATACAGGAATTTGGTGCTCACAAAGTTGTCATAAAGGCTAAAGGCTAAAGACAGGGGAATCAGAAGACTATCAGGAACTACCGTTTTCAAGAAGAGAACACTCCAGGAAGCTGGGTTAGAAAGCTGCTGCTACCACTGCTACCCCACCTCTTAAGACCTGCGACCCTATAGCCTGGCCTAACAATGGAATGGCCCAAAAGCGGAACTAAGAATGGCCTCCACCCACCTTCTGCTTTCCAAGTTTCACATGTGTGCATCTAACTTTTGGGACCTAATTTGCACCAAGATTCCTAGCTGCTGGGGACTTTTAAAAATGTTAGTTCTTACTTTTCCAGCCTCTGTAGTAAAGAAAGGCACACTGGAAGGAGGTAGGCATGGATGCTGAAAGTCCACTCACTGCATCCATCAACGATTCCATCTCTGGCACCAAGAACAGTGCTTGGCATATGTAACATGAGTATATTAGCAGCTAGGTCTCTGCTGGGAAGGTGCATAGAGTCTATCTAGGAAATGGGTGCGAAACAATCTAAATGCCATAAGACCAACAAAACAATTTCTTGAGCAGTACAGCAGACGTGACAATTATTTGATTAGGAAGACAGAAACACATTTTGTTGAGGGCTACTATTAATCATTTATAACACCAAAACATAATTAGAGGTGAATGCAGACACATTTTTGGCTTATCTGTCTGCCTGCCTTATGTGGCATTAAGGCAGAAAGCTATCAAAAGGCCAACCATTTGTTGATGGATTTTTGTTATCCCTGTTGTCCCAACTAATGTTTTTGGAAGATAACCTCACATACCAACTTCCTCTAATAGGACTCAGTCCCAATTATGTGTACAATTTATATAGCTTGGGATCATCAAAACATTGTGTAGAATTTAGTGCTGCTGTTACACACACTGGACTCTCAAAGACCAAGATAAGACCACTAGATAATCTCCTGTCAGAAAAGTTTTTTTCTCTCTCTTTGTTACATGGGCACTGTGTTACATGGGCACAAGGTGAAGGAGAGGAGAGTACTGAATATGGAGGAAGCTGGAGGAAATGTTTTAACAGCCTAGTTTATGGAACCTTTGTGAACAGTTACCTAACGTTGGCCTTGGGCAGGACTTGACTGAGCCGCGTGATTGGTAAATTGTAACATTCTTCATGAAATGGTCCTGTGTGTTACCCTAGCTGTTCGTCAACACAGGAAGGAACATTTGACACATGGTGGGATTTTAGCAGCTGGAAAAAGATGAGCAAGTATCAAGGCAAGAAAGTTCATGGTCTATTCATGAATGGTGCTAAGTTCACTGGGGTTTTAAAATAAAGGTTGTTTGAGAAGGTGCTATAAATTGAATTGCATTTCCCCCTAGAAGTCCTAACCCTCAGTACCTCAGAATGCCACCTTATTTGGAAATAGGGTCATTACAGATGTAATTAGAATGATATCACACCTCAGGAGGGAGGACCCCTAATCCAATATGACTGGTGTCCATGTGAAATGGGGGATATTTAGACACAGACACACACACAGGGAGAACATCATGTCAACGTGAAGCTGGCCCCCTACAAGCCAAGGAGAGAGGCCTGGAACAGATCCTTCCCTCTGAAGGATCAACCCTACTGACCCTCTGATCTTGCACTCCTAGTATCCAGAACTGTGAGACAACAAATGACTATGATTTAAGGCATCAAGTTTGTGGCAGCCTTGGCAAAAAAAAATACAGGAGGGGTGTAACAGGATAGGTGGTTGAGAAAGGCAATTTGGGGCCATATCAAGAAATTTGGATATTTTGTATAGAAATGACATGTAGAGAGGAGAAAAGACAAGACTGGTAGCTTCGGGGTAGAAAAGAGAAGGGTACGCCTTGTGTTCCAGGAAGATGGCAGGGGGAGACCCGATTGGCATGGGCAGGATGGAAGGCTGGGAGCCCTGTGGGCTTTCCTGTGGTCCAGGCAGGAGATGCAAGACCTGGGCAGAGGAGGGTCGGTGGGACAGGAGACTTGGTTGCTGATGAACTTGAGTGTGCTGGCGGGGAGGTGGTGAACCAGGCTCAGAGGTCCCAGCCTGGCCAGAGCAAGGAGGAGAGGTTGTTGGGGCTTCATTTGGAATTCAGAATTTTTTGAAAAAGAAAAAAAAAAACTCTCCATATGGGAAGTTCTCAGATGGTTGTAAGTTTGCAACAGACCCTCAAGGCAACGCTGGAGGTGTCTGTTCCAGAGTTGGCAGCTTTGGGGTGAAGCTGAAGCTGCCACTGTGGACAAAAGCACCAAGTGGGAAATGCAGTGAGGGAGGAGAGTGCAGAGTCTGCCTTTAAACAGGTCCCTCAGGAGAGATGCTCAGAGGTGATATGAGTGGGCCAATCCCATGCATATTTTTATGCTCTTACTACGTGTTGCCAAATGGCTTTCCCAAAGGACGGTACCAATTTACAATGCCACAAACTAGCACTGGACAAGTAGATCTTTTCCTATTGGATTTTAAAATCAGTTTGTGTTCACTACTTCAAGCCATCCTGATTTGCTGGGATAAAACTTGCTTCATCGAGATAAATAAGTCTTTGAATACATGACTTAATTTCCTTTATCAGAACGGTGCTGTGGCTCAGTTTTTGTTGTTGTTGTTGTTGTGTACACCGTCAGCATCACCATCACTATCACCAACGACACCACTGTCGTGTTCGCTGGAGAGCTGGGGCTCACCCAGTGTTCTGTGGCAGGTTGCCAGGGAAGCTGTCAGCCCATGGGAGTGGTGAAAGTTTCTGTATCTGTTCCCTATCCTTCCCAGCCTCTGGTTTATTCAGGGACCCTCTGTGATGAGGAATCTGGAGCCAGGCTGGTTGCACAAGAAAGTGGAGTGAGGTTGGCTGGGGCTTCAAAAAAAAGGGGGGCAGAAGCTGAGGCAGCCAAGGAAAAGAAGTCCAGGCGGTAAGGACCCTGAGGTAGTGATAGTACCCAGAGCACAGCTTCCCTGACACCACACTTCTGTACCACTAGAGTGCCCCTCGCAGACAACCAAGCATGAAAGGATAATTCCATGGTTTCACACTGTCTTAGAATATTACCTGTGATTACCAGCCTAAAGCACTATCCATCAGGTCAGTGGTCCTGGATTGTTTTCCTAAGAATACAGCACACAGCACACAGCCCAAGCATGGTCCAGAGGCCCTGTTACAGGTGCACTTGGAGGAAGAGGCTGAGGCTTGAGTGGGAAGGGACAGCACAGCCCAGCCTCACCGAGGGAGACATTCTGAGAATGATGGGACTGGCATGCTGCTTGCTCTCTGATGCTGTGCCTCCTTCACAGCAGTTATAGGCCTAATTCATTGCCAGGCACAGACAAATGCCCCCACCGTCGTAAACACTGCCTAATGCACTCACCTCTACCACGACAGCAATTATGTCCACAGAGAACAATGTGTAGGGTGAACTTTTTCACTTGCTGTGAGGCTTCTATTAGTCTTCACCAAGTGCAGTTACTATGATGTAAATGCTATGTTTTAATTAGTTTTTGTGTATCTGTTTACCCAATTAGCAGCATTTTTCCAGGAGCATGACTGGTGGAGTTCAGCTAATGATGTGCCTATGCGCACACGGAGCGAGGAAGAGGATTGATGGTCCCACGCATGTGGCCAATAAAACATTTGACAAGCAACCTTCTGTTTTTAATAACATGAAACATTTTAAGGGAAGAGAAACGGGGAGGAAAATAGATCTATTTTTATAGAGCAGGAGATGCAAAGAAACACCATATGAGAAGGCCAAGTATGTGTTCAATAAAATTATCACTATAGGTGATTTCGATTATTCCAAACTAATTGGCACTCTCTAAGGAATTCTGCACCACAGCCTCCCTAAGAAAGAGACACACAGAGAGCATGACTCTCTTCTGATTCAGAAACTCCTCAGAGCAAAATTCCATATTTCTCTCTGCCAACCAAGATGGTGCCTGCAAATTATAATTAGCCAAGACACCAAGGTCAAATAGGGCTGCAGATTTATTACAAAGATGACAGGAGATGTAATTTAAAACCAGTATTCCTCTCTGCTGCTGAGAAAGTGGCTTCCATTGAATGGTGCTTGCTGGCTGACTTTAGATTTGGTGGAAGCCTTCCAATCGCCTCCAAAGGTACCCAGGCACTTCCTGGAACCTCGCCTCCTTAAGTAAGGCCATCTTTCGAGTAATACATCATTGGTGTGTCCTGTGCAGATTATTACACTAATATATCATCAGAGCAACAACTTGCTCTGGTGATGGATGGCTAATAGAGTCTGAGAGGTGCCATTCTGTCCATGATGGACTGCTCCCTTATTCTGATATATACTCACCGTACTGCCCATGGGTCTTTTGTGAAGGGGAAGGGACAGGCTGCTGAGTGGGTTTTGTTTACAGAAGCACAAATGAAGCTCTTTCCAGTGGAGATTCCTTGTAGATCATCCCAGATGAAATCATATAAATCCTGCACCCAGCAAGAGTCTGAAAAGCCAGGATCTTGGGTAAGCAATACTGAATGTTTGAAAGACAGTCACCTCTGTAGGAGATAGATGCCTCGGCTATTGGAGCAACAATGGATTCCCTTTGATTTTCAATGAATGTGTTACTCTTGGTATCCCATATACCCATATACCCATTTTCAAATAGAGTTCTAGTAGCCCTATTTTCTAACAGATGAGCACTACTCTTAGGTAAGCAGGACATTCTGCAAAGTCCAACGCCATCAGTCATAAGCAGGGCTTGAATTTCTGCCTTGCTTAGCTGTAGATTACAGGCAGATCCTGGGGTTTAGAAAGAGGGGTGCCATATTCATTTGTGGGTGCCATTTATACCCCACCAAGTCTCTTGCTTTCAATAATCATCCAGCATGTCATTTAATAAATCAACCAATGTTTCCCCAAATCCATGCAATTCTTTTAAAAGGGGCTGGTAGTGCAAGATCAAGCTTGGGGCATCTTTCTCCCCACTTTGGATGTTGCTCTATAGCTGTCGTTTAAGAGTATTTCAAGGGGTATTTTAATACACTGGCCTGCACATTTTGAATCACCTCTAAAATGCTTAAGAGCAACAGTAGCCTCCTGGTATAGAGTGTTTTAAATTCTAAAAGGACAGTCACATCATTATGCAATGTGGATGGCTCTCCTGCACATCCACCTATCACATAGATTGGGTCAGTATTACAACCTCCATTACAGGAAAGGAGCTGACACCACGCCCCTTTGGGCAAAGCCAGCACTGGACATATGCCTCCATGGCACCAAGCCCCGCCTCTGCCCATCGTACCACCTGCCTGCCCCTTTCACCAATGAATCATTTCAGTATCCCTGAAACCTTTAACAATCCTTCAAAGCAAAATCCCTGGGAGAATCAGCCACAGCTTTGTGAAATAAAATAATGTGTAGGGCATGTGCTGGAGTTAGTGGAGTTATTTTAGCTGAAGCTAAAATGTCTAAAGTGAAGTAACCAGGGACCTCAAAGCACCTGAAGGAACTCAAAGCTGCTGAAACCACAATTGGAGTGAAATACATGTGGATTTAAAATCCCTATTGTATCCAGCTAAAAATATATTCTTTTTTCACTTAGAAATATTCTTGAAACTTGACAGGCTGACATCATCCTGCTCTGCCCCTTATGGATAAATAATGCCCAAGTCTTGGACACCGCAGGCTCTGTTTCTGTTTAATTAAGGTGTGTTAAGGGTTGACTGATCCTTCCTCCAGCTGGCTTCCCTGGATCAGATCCTGCCTGGGGCCATTCTCCCCTGCTAAGCATCACCGCCCAGGTATAGCTCATGGTACTCCAGGCTTACCACTAAACTGTCCTAGTTACCCACGGGAAGTGAGGGCGCTTCCACCCTCATACATGACTGTTCAGTGTCACTCCGGCTACCATCTGGTCCTCACCTAACTGGAAGAAAGCAGACTCACTGGGCTCAGCATCCATGTTTCTCTCCTTTCTCTCCTGGCCTCAGGCACAGTGGTTGCTTATGTAGAGGAGGCAAAAATAATTGTTCCTTTACCCTTCATAGTTCTTAGCTGGGACCCCCATAACAATACCAGATTAATAAGAGAAAAACAAGGAGACATTTATTAGTGTGTATACCTCATGTATGCATGGCAGATACCCAAGGAATAAACAGTAAATCTCAAAGAGGTAGCCTAGATCTCTGGCTTATACAGCATCTTCAACTAAAACAAAAAAAGAAGGGTGTAAGGGAGGCAAGTGATGGGAAACTCAAGGTAGATAAATGCCACTTAGTAAACTTTGTTACTGAGAGTCCTTGGATGCTGCCCTCAGACTGATAAGGGTGTCAGGTTTCTGGTGAGTGATCAGTCTTTGTCCTTCTATGATAAGAGGGGAGAAGGGAAATCTTTAAAGTTATGTCCCACCTTTAAGCAAATAGTGGGGAGGACAAACAGCTTTTTTTGTGTCTGCTTCGCAGGTGCCTGCAGCTCAAAGCAATCCTGCCAAAGTGGCGTATTCTGGGGGGTCATATTCTGCTGCCTTCACTTAATCTAGGAGGACCCAGTATCAGTGCCCACAAAGGTAAGCCCACTGTCCTGGAATGATTGTGGAATCACAGTGGGTTCAGGCAGTCATTTAAATTTATCCAACAATTCAACTTCGATCCTTGGAACAAAGTTAATTTTACGCCTTTTTTTTCTGAGACAGGGTCTCCCTCTGTTGGCCAGAGGTGAAATCACACCTCACTTCAGCCTCAAACTCCTGGGCTCAAGTGATCCTCCTGCCTCAGCCTCCTGAGTAGCTGGAACTACAGATGCGTGCCACTATGCCCAGCTAATTTTTTTAAACTTTTTTTTTTTTTTTTTTTTACAAATGGAGTCTCACTATGTTGCCCAGGCTGGTTTTGAACTCCTGGGCTCAAAAGATCCTCCTGACTAGGCCCACCCAAAGTGCTGGGATTACAGGTGTAAGCCATGCCATCTGGCCTAATTTTACACTTTTTAAAAAGTATTACAAATACATAGTTGAAAGTTACAGTGTAATAATGAACTTTTAAAAACGCAGCAATGTCCCCATCTCCTCCCAGAGGTGAGCTCTTAGAACCGGTTCTGTTTTAGTTATTTCTAAGGTTACCGTCATAGCCCTCGGTAATATGCATATACCTTCATTTCTTGGCATATCAACGTTAAATATCTTCTCCACTGTTAGGGTTTTAGTCGGAAATTCTTTTGTCATTTATAACGATTACAACAGAGATCAAAATATGCACCATTCACTTATTACAATCCACCCTTGATATGGCTTAGTTGTGTCCCTACCCAAACTTCATCTTGAATTGAACTCCCATAATTTCCCGGTGTTGTGGAAGGGACCTGGTGGGAGATAATTTGAATCATGGGGGCGGTTCCCCCATACTGTTCTCGTGATAGTGAGTAAGTCTCACAAGATCTGATAGTTTTATCAGGGGACTCCGCTTTTGCATCTTCCTTATTTTCTCTTGCCACTGCCATGTGAGAAAGCCTTTCACCTCCCACCGTGATTCTGAGGCCTCCCCAGCAATATGGAACTGTTAAGTCCAATTAAGAGGGCTTCTTCCCAGCCCTGGGTATGTCTTCATCAGCAGCGTGAAGGCGGACTAATACAACTTGTATTTGGAACTTTAAACACTTTCTGGATACTGCAGGGACTGTACTGCTCCATCTCTCCCGTCCCATCCCTTGTGCGTTTGTCATCGATTTTTCTTCTCCATATGCTCTAAATGCCAGGAGACATTGTTTTGAATGTTGCCTTAAACAGGCCATATTAATTTATATTTACTCACATGTTCCTTTCTGAAGCTCTCCCTCCTTTCCTGCAGTTCTTCTCTTCCATCCAATGTGACTTTCCTTCAGCCTGGAGAAATTCCTTTGGTATGTTTTTAGTATGGTTCTGTTGGTAATAAAATTCCCTCCGTTTTTATTTGTCTGAAAATGTCCATACTTTGCCCTCATTTTTTCTTTAATCCTTAAAGCTTCTCTTTTGATTTTTTTTAAATTGAGTATTTCTTAGGTATAGTTATGTGCACAAATCTTAAGTGTATAGCTCGATACATTTCTAATATGTCACCAAGATCCAGAATAAAACATAGAACGTTTGTAGTGCCCCAAAACGCTCCCTCAAGCCTCTTACAGTTGCTAGTCCTTCAAAGGAAACTACCATTCGATTATCACCCTAGGCTACTTTTGTCTGGTTTTGAACTTCATAGAAAAGGAATCCAGAATATGTAGTCTTTTCTGTCTGGCGTCTCTCCCTCCACGTTATGTCTGTGGCATCCATCCATGCTGTGGCCTGAAGCCATGAGCCATTCCTTTTTATGGCTGTGCAGTATTCCGTAGAGTAGCTTCTATGCCACAATTTATGTATCTATTTTACTCCGGATGGACACTTGGGTTCTTTCCAGTTTTAACTATTATGAATAATGTGGCTATAAACATATTCATACATGTCGTTTGTTGAACATCTGCACTAATTTCTCCAGCAGTGAGATTGCTGGGTTACAGGGTTGACGTATCTTTAGCTTTGGTGAATACTGCCAAAGAATTTATTTATTTATTTATTATTTTTTGAGACGGAGTCTTGCTCGGTTGCCCAGGCTGGAGTGCAGTGTTTTATTATAATTCAATAAGACTAGAAATAATAACAGAACTTAAAAAGACCTTACCACCTGGAAAGTAAGAAGCCTTCTCTTAAATGATTCCCGAGTAAAACTGTAAATACAGAAATTACAAAATTTTTGAAAAATAATGTTAATGAAAACACTGCATATCTGTTTGTATGAAACACATTTAAAATAGTTATTAAAGGGAAATGTACAGGCTTAAATACTTACATTTTAAAATAAAAGGATAAAAATAATTAAATTTCTAACCCCAAAAAACTAAAAAATGAGAATAAAGCAATCCATAGAAAGAATATGGAAGAAAACAATAGGATAAAAGTAGAAATTGATGAGGTAGAAAAGAAAAAAAATATATCTAATTAATAAATCAAAATACTGTTTTTTATTAACAAAACCTTCTGCCACATGAGGAAGCAGCAACAGGGCACCATCTTGGAAGCTGAGAACAGCCCTCACCAGACACCAATGCCAGCGCCTTAACTGGGACTCCCCAGTCTCCAGAACTGTGAGGAATTTCTATCCTTTGTAAATAACCAGTCTCAGGGATTTTGTTACAACAACACACACTAAGACAATGGCTATCCAGTTGACATAACATTGTTTATTGAAAAGACTCCTTTTCTCCTGCTGAATTGCTGGGGGACCTTCGTGGTAATGGATTTAAATGTACATGCATGTGGATCTGTTTCTGGACTCTGTTCCATTTCATTGCACTGTCTGTCTGTCCTTGCACCAATATTACTCTGGTATAGCTTTGTTAGGTTTTAAATCTATACTATGCTGTCCTTTTCTTACATCGTCTACTTGTTAGGTTTTGAATCTATACTATGTTAAAAGAGTTTGTGTAAAATTAATACTTTTTCCTTCATAAGTGTTTGGAAGAATTCAACAGTAAATCCATCTAGACCAAGTGTTTTCTTTGTGGAAAGTTTTAAATTATAAATCCAATTCCTTTATTAAATATAAGGGTGTTTGAATTTTATATTTCTTCTTTTGTCAGTTTTGGTAAGTCTTATTTTTCAAGAAATTTGTGTATATGTTCAAAGTTGTCAAATTTGTTGGCATAAATTTATTTATAACATTATCTTATCTTTTAAAGACCTATAGTAACCCTAGTGACTATTTTATTTTTTATTTTTATTTGTTATTCTTAACTCTTTTTTTGAGGCAGGCTCTTACTCTGTCACCCAGGCTGGAGTGCAATAGTGTAATCTTGGCTCACTGCAGCCTCTGCCTCCTGGGCTCAAGCCATCCTCCCATCTCAGCTTACTGAGTAGCTGGAACTACAGGCACGTGCCACCACACCCAGCTAATTTTTGTATTTTTTGTAGAGATAGGGTTTTGGCATGTTGCCCAGGCTAGTCTCGAACTCCTGGGCTCAAGCAATCTGCCTGCCTCAGCCTCCAAAGTGCTGGGATTACAGGCGTGAGCCACTATGCCTGGCCAACACTTTTTTAATTCCTGGTATTGAAAACAGGTCTTTCTTTTTTCACCCTGACCAAACTTTCTAGAGGTTTATAAATTTTATTAATTTTTTTCAAAGAATCAACTTTTAGCTTTGTTGATGCTCTCTTTTATGTATTTGATTTCAATTTTATTGATAAAAAACTTTATTATTTCTTCTCCTCTAATTTATGTGGGCTTAATTTGCTATACATTTTCTAGCTTCTTGAAAGCAAAGTTTATATTCTTGATTTTTAGTCTTTTTTTCTTTTTTATCATGTGCATTTAGAGCTAGAATTTTTTCACGCAACAGTTTGAAGTATATTGTACAAATTTTGGTATGTTGTCATTTCATTATAATTTAGATCAAAATATTTTCTAATTTCCATTGCAACTTCCTCTTCAACAATGGCTAATGTGGAAGTGGGGTTGCTTAATTTCCATCTCTCTAGAGATTTTCATAGGTATATTTCATTATCAGTTTTTATTTTAATAATTCTGCTGTGGTCATAGAACAGACTTTGTATGATTTCAATCTATTGAAATTTATGCAGACCTGCCTTCTTTCCCAGCATATGCTTCATTTTGGTAAACATTCTCTGTGCACATGAAAATGATGCCTATTTTGTAGTTGTATTCTATACACATCAATTAGGTCAAGCTGTTTAGTTAAGTTATTCAAATATTCTATATCTTTATTGGTTCGTTTGCTTTTACCTACTGAGGGGGGAGGCATGCTAAAGTCTTTACCTACAATTGTTTATGTGCCTAATGCTCTTCTTTAGTTCTGTTACATTTTGCTTTATCTCTTTTGAAGATGTCTTATTTGGTGCATACAAATGTAAGATTTTTGTAACATCCTGTTAAATTGGTAATTTTATCATAGACGATGTCCCTTTTTATTTCCAGAAATATTTTTTGCCTTAAAATTTTACTTTGCCTGATATTAGTATAGTGGCATTAGATCTCCTTAAGATAATATTTTCATGGTGTATCATTATTTATAATTTAACTTTCAAACTTTTTGTGTCTTTACATTTAAAGTGTGTCTCTTATAAAAATATATTATTTGCTTTTTAAATTAAAAATCCAGTCTGATTGTTTTTGTCCTTTAATTTAAAATTTTAGCTGATTCATATGTAATGTAATCATTAATATAGTTGGGCTTAAATGGACCGTGATGCTTGCTTACTCTGTATTTTTTTTTGTTGTTTAGTACTTTGTTCCTCTTTTCTTTGCTTCTTTTAGATTAATTAAATATTTTTTCCTATTCAATTGCCTCCTCTTTTGGTTTATTAGTTATATGTATATATGTATATACATATATATATTAGTTTTACATATATATTAGTTATATATATATTAGTTATATATATATGTGGTTACCCTAGAAAATACAAGAAGCATCTTTGATCTATTTACATCATCTCTTAAATTAGTGCTTTTACTACATCCCTAACAATGAAAAGCCTTATAAAAATTTAACTCTTTTTTTCTTTCTCATTTTTTGTGAAACTTTTATAATACATTTTACTTCTACATAAGTTTTAAACCCTGCAGACATTACTATTGTTGTTGTTTTGAAGAAACACCTTTTAAACTCTGTGATAATTTTATATCTTCTAGCACATCTGTGCTTTCCTGTTAAATCATTTTTCTTCAGCTGAAGGCTTTATTATATTTCTTAAGGGTAGTTCTGGTAATTGCTCTCAGCTTTTATTTGTGTGAAAACACTTTTACTTGGTCTTTATTTTTAAAAATCAATTTTTATTCAAATGTCATGTATATACCACAAAATAAACAGATTTTTTAGTATAGAGGCTGATAAACATATATACCCATTTAAATATCACACCAAAGAAGATATAAAATATCTTCAATACTCTAGAAAGTTCTCTCCTGCCATTTTGCTCACCTCTAGGCAAGGAATGATCTGAATTCTCTCACAATCTTTTAATTTTGCCTCTTCTAGAACTTTATGTGCCTGTATTTGCCTGGCTTCTTTCACCCACACTATTGCATTTATCAGTAATGTGTTCCTTTTTTGCTGAATCATATTCCATTGCATAAATAAACACAACTTGTTTAACCATTGGATGTTTGGGTTATTTTTAACTTTTGCTCTTATGAATAAAGCTCCTCTGAATATTTTTGTACAGGTCTTTTGTGGACATGCCTTAATTTCCCCTGAGTAGTTTGGAAAGTGTATGTTAACTTTTTAAGAAAGAGCTGGACTGTTTTCCAAAGTGTTTGTACAATTTTACATGACCATGATCAGTTTATGAGACTTCTAGTTGTTCCACATCCTCACTAAAAATGGTATTGTTAGTAATATTCATTTTAATCATTCTAGGGAATGTATAGTAAATCGTACTGTAGTTTTCATTTGAATTTCCCTGGTGGGTAAAATAATGTTGAGCATCTTTTTATGTGCTTATTGACCCTTCATATATTTTCTTTTTTTCTTTTTTTCTTTCTTTTTTTTTTTGAGACAGTGTCTCGCTTGTCGCCCAGGCTGGAGTGCAAAGGCACAGTCTCAGTTCACTGCGACTTCCACCTCCTGGTTCAAGCGATTCTCCTGCCTCAGCCTCTCAAGTAGCTGGGATTACAGGCACCCACTACCACGCCTGGCTAATTTTTGTGTTTTTAATAGAGATGGGGTTTCACCACGTGGTCCAGGCTGGTCTCAAATTCCTGATCTCATGATTCACGTGTCTTGACCTCGCAAAGTGCTGGGATTACAGGTGTGTGCCACCACACCTGGCTAATTTTTGTATTTTTAGTAGAGATGGGGTTTCACCATGTTGGCCAGGCTGGTCTCAAACTCCTGACCTCAGGTAGTCCGCACCCCTCGGCCTCTCAAAGTGCTGGGATTACAGGCGTAAGCCACCGAATCTGCCTGAATAATATATTTTAAAGAAAAGCATCTCAATTTTTGATGAAGTCCAGTTTATCAGGTTTTTGATAATTTGTGCATTTTCATCTATTTGACCCATGGTCATAATGAGATTCTATTCGGTGGTGTTCTTCTACAGGTTTTACAGCTTCAACCCTTATGTTAGGTCTATGGTAAAATTTGAGGTACTATTTGTGAATGAGGTAAGGGTAGGGGTTCATGTCTTTGCATATGGCTATCCCTTTGTTTCAGCACCATTTTTGAAAAAAATTATCCTTTTCCTATATTGAATTTCCTTGGAATTTTTATCAAAAAATCAACTGAACATGCCTTTGGGTCTGTTTCTGGATTCTTTATTTCATTGATCCATATGTCTATATTCATAGCAATTTCACTTTGTCATGAATATTGTAGCTTTACAGTGATTCTTGATATCAAGTTTTTCACTTTTGTTCTTTTTCAAAATTTTTTTAGTTATTCTAGGTTATCTGTATGTTGATTTAAAATGTAAAATCAGTTTGTCATGTGGAATTTTTTTCTATATACTGTTGGATTCAAATTGTTAATATCTTATCATTTTCCAATCTACATTGATGAGTTACATCGATCAATTGTTTTTCTTGTAAAGTCCTTGTCAGCTTTGAGTGTCAGAGTTATGCTAGCTCTGTAAACTGAATTAGGGTATTTTCCTCCCTCTTGTATTTTCTCATAGAATTTATGTAATATTAGCATTATATATAATTCTATATATAATATATATGCAACTTTTATTATATAAGCACTATAATATATATACATATATTTGTGACAGGATCTCATTCTGTCACCCAGATTGGAGTACAGTGGCACTGTAATGGTTCACTGTATCCTTGATCTCCTGGGCTTAAGCAGTATTCCCATCTCAGTCTCCCAAATTGTTGGGATTACAGGTGTGAGCCACCACACCTGGCCCCCTTAATACTTTATTAAGTGTTTAACATAATTCACCAATGAAGCCATTTTAGCCTGGAGTTTTCTTTGTAGAAAGATTTTTGGTTATAAATTCAATTTATTCAATGGACGTAGAACTATTTATGTATTAAAATATTTTTCTTGTTTCAATTTTGGTAATTTGTTTTCGAAGAATGTGCCCATTTCATCTAATTGTAAAATTTATTGCTATAAAATTGTTTGTAATATAACCTTAATGTATGTAATTATTTTTGTCTATAGTAATGGCCTCTTTTATATTTCTATATTTCACTTTTTTTTTCTCTCTTTAAATGTCTTTAAAGGTTTGGTAATAGTCCCCTATGAAACCATCTGATCTTGGTGTTTCTTTGTGAAATAGTTCCTTGTTAACTTTATATTGCTTCCACAAATATTAATCTGATTAAGTATTTTTCTTTAATAGGATCAATTTTGGCAAACTATGTTTTTCAAGTAAGTTAGGGATTTCATCTGGGTTTCCAGCTCATTTATTTAGAGTCTGATGAATATGTGAATTTAAATGTTTTCCAGTTCCAGTGGTTGTCTCCGTTAGTTATTTCTTATTTTATGAAGTCATTTCTCCTTTTTTGATTATATTAGCTAGTGGCTTTGCAGTTTGTTAATAAAAAACAGTATTTTGATTTATTAATTAGATTTTTTTTTCTTTTCTACCTCATCAATTTCTACTTTTATCCTTATTGTTTTCTTCCATATTCCTTCTATGGATTGCTTTATTCTCATTTTTTAGTTTTTTTGGGTTAGAAATTTAATTATTTTTATCCTTTTATTTTAAAATATAAGTATTTAAGGCTGTACATTTCCCTTTAATAACTATTTTAAATGTGTTTCATACAAACAGATATGCAGTGTTTTCATTAACATTATTTTTCAAAAATTTTGTAATTTCTGTATTTACAGTTTTACTCAGGAATTATTTAAGAGAAGGCTTCTTACTTTCCAGGTGGTAAGGCCTTTTTAAGTTCCATTCTTATTTCTAGTCTTGTTGAATTATAATAAAACAGTATTGCTTATAATATTACTATTTTTTAGAAAATTTACTGAATCTGTCTTTGTAAGTTAACATATGATTACTCTTTGTGAATTGCATCAGTGTGCTCAGGCTGCCATAACTAAATATCACAAACTGAGGGGCTTAAACACAATTCTGGAGGCTGGAAGTCCAAGATCATTGTGCCAGCATGGTGGGTTTCTGGTAAGGGCTCTCTTCCTGGCTTGTAGATGGCAGCCTTATGCCTGCGTCCTCACATGGCTTTTCCGCCGTGCATGCACACTGAGTTGGTGTCTCTTCTTATAAGGACACTGATTGTATGCATCAGAGCTCCACCCTTATGGCCTTATTTCATGTAACTTTATTTCCATCATGGTCCTGTCTTCAAATACAGCCACACTGGGGGTTAGGGCTTCAACACATGAGTTGGAGTGTGGGAGAAGAAGGCACACACATTCAATCCATAACACAAGTATCCCCTTGGCACTTGAGAAATACCATACACCACCCCCTGCATCCTCAGGAGTTACGGTCCAAGACCCCCAATGGATGCTTGAAACCACAGATAGTACCGAATCCTGTATACGGTTTGCTGTATAGTATCAGAGACAATCTGTCCTTCCATATGCCATGCCCTGGTGCCTATTTTGCACTTTTAAAAATGTTATTTCTATTGGGCATCTTCTTCCAGTAGAGCTCACTTCAATGCTTTAGATGGTATCCTTTCTCCTTAATCAACTTCAGCTCTGCTGGAAGCGTGGCAGCAGCTTCTTCATTAGCAGATGCAGCCTTTCCAGTAATTTTTATATTTTTCAGTCCACATCTGAATCTGTGTAATTATTCCTTACTTGCAATAAATGGCTTGGTGTCACTCTTTCCAAGGGATCTCTTGCTGAAATCTTGATATAGGCTCAGTACTTTCTGGCGCAACACATGGTCATCATCAGTTGGAATTTTCATGTTTTCCACCCGCAAATGTAATGCCTTTTCCGTCTTAATTAACCTATCACACACTGCAACTTTTGTGATTTGAGGTGTGACAGCAAAACTGGGATAATTTTTTTCCTTACAATTTAACCAATAGAAGATTCATTCTTACTGGAGATCTTAGCAACTTCAGCATAGAATTTTTTTTTTCTTTTCTTACTAAGTTGAGAACTTTCACCTTTTGGCTTAAAGGAAGCACATTATGGCTTCTCTTTGGCAAGTCTGAATTGCCATCATCACTACTTTTGCATTTGAGGCCGGTATTAAGGACAATAAGAGTTAGTTGAACACAAACACTACCATCCCATCACAGCTGATCTGATAGTCCAGATGGCTATGAAGTGACCAATGGGCAGGTGGCATAGACATCAAGGGTACGCTGGACAAAAGGATGATTCACGTCCCGGGTGGGATGCAGCGGGACAGCATGAGATTTCATCTCACTACCCAGAACAGCATTCAATTTTAAACTTACATATTGTTAATTTCTGGAATTTTCCATTTCATAAGTTCAGACCTCCATTGACCTTGGATAACTGAAATTGCAATGAATCCAAAGATGAGAGGGGCCTACCGAATTCTCTGTTTTATTGTATAAAATTTGATATAGTGAGAGAGAAAAAGACAGGATACACCTCACCATATTGTGTTTAAGTATTATACATCCTTACTAAATTTATTTTGTCCCCTTGATCTAACTTGCACTAAGAGTGATATTGTAAAGACTCCACTTATTGGTGTGTTTGTTTCTGTCCCCTAATACCGCCTGTAGGATACACTTTACAAAAGTGGAAATTCTGGATATTAGCCCTTTGTCAGATGGGTATATTGCAAAAATTTTCTCTCATTCTGTAGGTTGCCTGTTCACTGTGATGGTAGTTTCTTTTGCTGTGCAGAAGCTCTTTAGTTTAATTAGGTCCCATTTGTCTATTTTGGCTTTTGTTGCCATTGATTTTGGTGTTTTAGTCATGAAGAATCTACAAAGAACTTAAGTTTACAAGAAGAAAACAAACAACCCCATTAAAAACTAGACAAAGGATATGAACAGACACTTCTTAAAAGAAGATATTTACGCAACCAACGGACACATGAAAAAATGCTCATCATCACTGGTTATCAGAGAAATGCAAATCAAAACCACAATGAGATACCATCTCACGCCAGTTAGAATGGCGATCATTAAAAAGTCAGGAAACGACAGATGCTGGAGAGGATGTGGAGAAATAGGAACGCTTTTACACTGTTGGTGGGAGTGTAAATTAGTTCAACCATTGTGGAAGACAGTGTGGCAATTCCTCAAGGATCTAGAACTAGAAATACCATTTGACCCAGCCATCCCATTACTGGGTATATACCCAAAGGATTATAAATCATGCTACTATAAAGACACATGCACACATATGTTTATTGCGGCACTATTCACAATAGCAAAGACTTGGAGCCAACCCAAATGTCCATCAATGATAGACTGGATTAAGAAAATGTGGCACATATACACCATGGAATACTATGCAGCCATAAAAAAGACTGAGTTCATGTCCTTTGCGGGGACATGGATGAAGCTGGAAACCATCATTCTCAGCAAACTATCACAAGGGCAGAAAACCAAACACCTCATGTTCTCACTCAGAGGTGGGAATTGAACAATGAGAACACTTGGACACAGGGCGGGAACATCACACCCTGGGGCCTGTCAGGGGGTGGGGGGCTGGGGGAGGGATAGCATTAGGAGAAATACCTAATGTAAATGACAAGTTGATGGGTGCAGGAAACCAACATGGGACATGTATACCTATGTAACAAACCTGCATGTTGTGCACATGTACCCTAGAACTTAAAGTATAATAATAAAAAATAAATAAATAAAAATAATAAAAATAGATACACTCTAAAAAAAGTGGAAGTGCTTGCTCTACCTTTTTCATCCACAGGCATTCGTGTTTTTTGTCTTTATTATTAATTACAGTATTTTTTAACACTCAGAAGTATCCTTTGTCATATTTCACTTTCTTTTTAGCTTAAATTCTACTTTTTTCTAAGATCAGAAATACAAGCCCTGATTTCTTATTTCTTCCATTTGACTAGTATTCTTTTGACTGTCCCTTCATTTCAGCCTTCTTAAATAACAGGGTTCTACATGTGCTTTGAGAGGTATCCTTTATATACATTATAATGTTGGGTCTTTCTTTGTGAGAAAAGTATCTTTTGCTTTAACAGGTGGGTTAAATCCATTCACATTTACTAATATTACTGATATGTTTGGTCTCACTTTTGTCATACTCTGTTATAATTGCTATATGTATTATGTAATATTTGCTGTATTTTTGTCTCCACAGGCTGTGTTTTAATTGCTTTTTTCTTTTGGTATATAGAAGAGTCTCTTTTTGTTTGAATGCTTGCTTTAATGTACTTAGTTCCCTGGATTTTTACAATTTAACTGTTTGCTGTCTGGTTATTCTTTTTTAATGGTATCCTTGACTCCCACTTAGTACCTACACAATTAAAAATGAGCTTGTTCTACTTTCTCTTGCCCTGTTCCTTGTGTCCTTATTTTTAACTGCATTATTTCTGTCTCCTCCTATCGTATAACATCTGGATATTACTTTTCCACCTAGTTTTAGTGTTACATCTATAATTAAATGCACACAGTCAATTCTTTACTGCTGTTTTCCCCAGCGTTCTCTGAGTTGTTGCATGTTTAAAATTTTTCCTGTGGCTTTGATATTTGAAGGACAGCATGACTGAAAATCACAAATTGAGCTCATAATTTATTTCCTTAAGTTTCTTGACAATGCTATTCAATTTTGCTTCCCTTTGCATATTACTATTTAGAAGCCTGTTGCTAGTTAAATTCTCTTGCCCTTGTAAGCAATTTGATATTTTTTTGAACAGCCTTTGAATATTTTTCTTTATCTTTAAAATCCAACAATTTTATTTAAATAGGTAGGTATCAGAATTCATCATTTTGGGTCAATTATCCCAGGTAGCCTGGGAGCTCTTTCCTATACAAGGTAGGGTCTTTTCTTTCCAGAAAGTTTAACTGGAGTATAGTTTTAAATATTAGTTCTCTTTCAATATTTGGTTTCCAAATTCAGGGACCCCAACAGTATGTATGTTGGACTTCCTTTGCCTGTCTTCCATTTCAGTCACTTTCCCTCTAAACATTTCTCTTCCTCCCCTTTTTTCTCTTTTTTAATCTCAATTTTTTTCCTCTCAGCTTTCAAATTTTCTTTTCCTATATACTCCTTATTAAATTTTCATTCATATACGTTCTCTCTTAGGCACCATGAACCTGAGATATTATTTTTGATATGATGTTTGTCTTTTTTAATATTTATTTTCTAAGTTTAGCCAACCCTTGTTTTACATCTTCCTGTTTTAAATCTTAGAAAATTTATTTTTCATTATGTTTTTTACATTCCCCCAATACTGGTTTAATGATACTTAATTTAGTTTAGAATTTTTTCTTACATTTTTTCCTCTGCTTTATGGCTATTCAGGGCAGAGAGGAGGAAACTTCCTATCAGGTGACATATTGATTTTTTGTTGTTGTTTGCTTCTTAGAGGAGCTTTAGAGATGAAGATTCCTTATGTTCCCATCATACACGTACATGGTTGGTGGCTTGGGATAATTTACAAGACCGTTCTCTTCTTATGTGTAGTGCAGTTTTTTCAATGAATGGCTTCTTTTTGGGGAGAGGGTGTGCATACTCTGATTTTATTTTTATTTCATTTAGTCTTGCAGAGCCCTAAATTTTCTTTCTTGTTTATTTTTCCTTCCTCATCCAGTCTCCAAAGTCTCTTTATATTCTTTTTCCTTCAGAAACATTATTATTTTTTTCAAACTGCCCATAGAAGTCCCATGCCCACTTTTAGTGTGTTTCCTCTGGTCAGCACTCTTATCTACAAGGATTCTTTTTCAGTATTATCGCACTTACAGTGAACTCTTTATTTCTGAGGGATTTATCTCACTTCACCTTGTTCAATCTTATGCAGCTTTTCCAGAACCTCTACCAGTTCTCTTAGCAAAGGTTTGTGGTAGAAATTCAAGAAATAATCTGCTGTTTATTTTTTGAATTTTGATGTTTATTTTTCATGTAATTAGAAGTATTCAGTATTCTCTATTTTTTTAATTTTGCAGAAAGCATAAGATTTATGTGATTTTATTTGCTCTTTTTGTAATTTGGTAATGTTTCTGGGGTATGTGTGGAGAGATTCTTATTTAGGTAGTCTCTATTACCTTGGCTACTGGGAAATGTCCTCAGTGAAATTTTAATTCCCATGTATTCCCTCTTTAGCTTTTGTTTGTTCATGCAAGACTGCTGCAGAAGGGGAAAAGTTTATATATATATATACACATATATATACACACATATATATGTGTGTATATATACGTATATATGTATATATATGTGTATATATGTGTATATATGTATATATATGTGTATATATGTGTATATATATGTGTATATATGTATATATGTGTATATATATGTGTATATATGTGTATATATATATAAAATAAGTGAAGATATATTTTTCAAAATTTGATTCTGTAACATAGTAAAAACATTTGATTGTAAGACACAAAACTTGTATAAACAAAAGTCATTTAACATATAACATAAATTCAATGTTTAATACAATTAAGATAGCAGAAAATATTGTGTATCTTTCTCTTGAAAAAAACTCATAATCAGATGCTTCATTCATATTTCTGTGTTTTGTGACATTTTAAATTCTAGACTGCATGTGAATTCTCTCTAAAGTAGTTAAACTAGGTCTCAATACAAGCTTTGTTAATATAATATTTATCATGCTGTCTAGAGAGAGGTAACAGCAGTGGAAACAAAAAGGAATAAATAGGATTAAACTATACAATCTGTAGGGTTTAACCTTGCTGATTTTTTTTTCAGTGTTACATGCTCATAAATAATTTCTTAACAGTGACTAGAATTTGGTTTATATAATATAATTACATTGCATAATGAGTCTTTCCCATTATGCAGTAATAAAGACAACTGGGAATGTACTTTGGAGAAAGTGCTGAAGTTTAATAAATATTTAAATTATGGATTCAACAAATACAAAATAAGTTTGAACCATATTGTTTATGTACTCAAGTAATTATTCTCCTATTTTCTTCTAATATCCCATTGTTACTATAAATTTTATGCCTTATTAATCTTCCTTGACATCTTCCTACAGTGTAACATTACTATTAAACACACACAAGTTTCCATGTACTCATAGACATTCACACACAAACAGGCACCTCATGGGAATCATTACAAGCATTGATAGTGAGGAGTAATAAAATTAATGTACAATAGAGATAACAGACATGTTTCTAACCATATAATAGACTATTTTCTAGCTTTATTCTAAATACATGAATTAGGAAAATTAAACATGGAGGAAATCCTTGTACATATAAAATATATGAATAAAAGCTGAAGTGATAGGTTTTGCATGAATCTTTGAGTTTGGCAGTAATTCAGATTAAAATGATTTTGAACAACACCTGGCAGCCTGAAGGTTTCTGTGGCATTTCTTTCTAGCCACAGAGAAGTCTTGATTAAATGCATCTTCCCTATGGACCCCATAATTCCTTGTGAGATGTGTGATTAGTATAATGACACCCGAGGAAGGAGGTTAACCTTATTGACTGAAAGGCACTATCTATATGTGACATTTATTCTCTAACCATGAATAACCAAGTGTTGACTAAAGGATCAATTCACCTGATATTAAATCATACCTTTTCCTGAAATATTCAGAAAATGTATAGGCACAGGGAGGCAGAAAGGAAATGTTTAGCTGCACATCCTTTCGGTGATACTTTGGATTTTTTAAAGTGCCTTTATGTACACTTTCAAATGCTCTGCCTGGACTTATGTAAAATAGGCATTTTCTTCCCCTATTTGATAGATGGGGAATCTGAAACTAAGTGACTTGCTAGGATCACTTGGCAGCCTAAGATAACTGGGCTTGGGGAATTCATCTTCTGTCCCCTCAACCAGCATTCTCTCAACTATCACCCTCAGCTTCATTGCTTGCAAATTGATGCAGCACTCTCTACTTAGCATGTATTTAGGAAGTTAGGACTAAAGTATTACAACCAAGGCATCTTTATTCACTTAGCTTCTAAATTGTTTATACTTCATAGAGGTTGTGAAATGAAGAGCAGAAAACAGTGAGTGAAGGAATGGAAGTAATTATTGATCATCCAACTATGGAAGAGACATTTAATCCTCACATAAACCCAGAATGTCAGATTGGAGTTACCCTCATTTTGTGATGGAGCTGCAATTTGGATGCTCCATTAAAGAACCAAAAGTCCTTGAAATTCTGGGCTTCTAAAACCATGCCCAGTGCATTTCCTTCCAAACTGCTTTCTGGACCAAATTTCACCTCTGCTCATAAGTCTTGATCAGATCAATATGAACCCAATGCTCACACTTTCTGACACATTCATCTAAATCATTTTTATATTTTTCCACTATGGAAAATCTATCTTTAAAACAGGGGAAAAGTATATTTCCCAAGTCAAAATAGTGCACACCGAAAGTCATATTTTTTTGTCATGTGTAATAGACACTTATTACTTTCACCCAAGGAAGAGTCAGACTTGATTTCTGCAAAAGAAGGGTCAGTAATAAGAAGTTGATGAGTTTCAAATCTGTAGTCAGACTTCTTTAAGCAACGTCCGTGCTGAAAGATCTGGTCTGTGGTCTGAAACCCAGTGTACAGGAGAATGCTTGCGTGCGCGCACACACACACACACACACATGAATACACACACATGCACTCACACAAGTGAATGAGGATAAAGAGACTCATGGCAAAAAAAAAAGACTCAGTGTTACAGCATTTTTACACTGACTTACACTATAATTTAGGCTTTAATGTCAGTATTTCAGAGAAAATATTCAGGGAAGTAAAGATATTTATTGTTATTTCTTTTACACTATACCAGGAAATGTGCACTGGAAGTTAAGGCCCAATTTCTGGATTCATAGCTTACTCATAGGAATATGTTTTAGACAGATATTTGACACAGAGTATAACCCTTGATTTATCAGAATAGAATTTATGCATTTTTCAGAGACAGCAATTTGGTATTTGAAAATTCAGGGCCAAGTACGTTAGACAAGTCACATTATTGCTGGCTGTGTTATAATGGCAGCTATAATTAATATTTTTAAGTGGATCTCTCCAGAATGTTTTGGAGTAATATTTTGATCTAAATTTACAAATATAAAAATCCTGTTTTCTCTACTGGTCTAAAAGCAAAGATAATTCAGGGGCAGAGACACATTTTCTTTGTGTATGCAGCATACTCATCTCACGAAAGATATATATGCTTCTTGATATCCATTAAGTTTACCTTTTTGGAATAGTAGGGCTTTCAATTTATACATAGGCCATAAAATAGCTTTGCCAGCATTCTATGTACTTAGGTTAAAACTGAATCACTAAAATTTTGGAGTTGTGGCTGAAATTCTTTTAATCAAGAAAATTGTCTGTGGAAAACCCTAATAAATGGTGCTGGGAAAACTGGCTAGCCATATGTAGAAAGCTGAAACTGGATGCCTTCCTTACACCTTATACAAAAATTAATTCAAGATGGATTAAAGACTTACACGTTAGACCTAAAACCATAAAAACCCTAGAAGAAAACCTAGGCATTACCATTCAGGACATAGGCGTGGGCAAGGACTTCATGTCTAAAACACAAAAAGCAATGGCAACAAAAGCCAAAATTGACAAATGGGATCTAATTAAACTAAAGAGCTTCTGCACAGCAAAAGAAACTACCATCAGAGTGAACAGGCAACCTATAAAATGGGAGAAAATTTTCGCAACCTATTCATCTGACGAAGGGCTGATATCCAGAATCTACAATGAACTCAAACAAATTTACAAGAAAAAAACAAACAACCCCATCAAAAAGTGGGCAAAGGACATGAACAGACACTTCTCAAAAGAAGACATTTATGCAGCCAAAAAACACATGAAAAAATGCTCATCATCACTGGCCATCAGAGAAATGCAAATCAAAACCACAATGAGATACTATCTCACACCAGTTAGAATGGCAATCATTAAAAAGTCAGGAAACAACAGGTGCTGGAGAGGATGTGGAGAAATAGGAACACTTTTACACTGTTGGTGGGACTGTAAACTAGTTCAACCATTGTGGAAGACAGTGTGGTGATTCCTCAGGGATCTAGGACTAGAAATACCATTTGACCCAGCCATCCCATTACTGGGTATATACCCAAAGGACTATAAATCATGCTGCTATAAAGACACATGCACACACGTTTATTGTGGCACTATTCACAATAGCAAAGACTTGGAACCAACCCAACAATGATAGGCTGGGTTAAGAAAATGTGGCACATATACACCATGGAATACTATGCAGCCATAAAAAAGGATGAGTTCGTGTCCTTTGTAGGGACAGGGATGAAATTGGAAATCATCATTCTCAGTAAACTATTGCAAGGACAAAAAACCAACCATCACATATTCTCACTCATAGGTGGGAATTGAACAATGAGAACACATGGATACAGGAAGGGGAACATCACACTCTGGGGACTGTTGTGGGGTTGGGGGAGGGGGGAGGGATAGCTTTAGGAGATATATCTAATGCTAAATGACGAGTTAATGGATGCAGCACACCAGCATGGCACATGTATACATATGTAACCTGCGCATTGTGCACATGTACCCTAAAACTTAAAGTATAATAATAATAAAATAAAATAAAATAATGTTAATAGGAAAAAATAAATAAATAAAAAATAAAAAAAGAAAAAGAAAAGAATTCATTTCCTGGAGGTTGGACTTCAGCATTCTCATATATGTGATAAGCTGAAAATGATAGGAAAAAAGTAAGTGGGTAGAAATAGGCCCTTGTGTTATAGCAGGTTGGATAATTTAGACAGTTGATCTTGGTTTTTGTCTTCTACAACTTGATGAAAATTGTGTGTGTGTGCGTTTAATTTTGATGAAATATAATACTTCGATATTTTAAATCTTCCTTAAATGTAGGGTATAAATATGTCTTTTTAAAACCTCCTTTGAATACTATTAGAATTCTGTTGGAATATTTCTACCTTTAAAATTTTATGTTTGATATAACTCAATTTATATCACTGGTCTCTCTAAGTTAGAAACTTTCATTTCTCTGGGATCATTTTTCATCTTTCCTGAATTAATCTTCCAACTGCATTTAGAGACCTGGACTCTGGCATAAATATTGTCTTCTCTAGTCTCAAAAACCTGCCTTTGGGTCTGAGTATGTTTTAAATCTCCCTCCCTTATTCCCCAGTCGGCCATCCCTACGGCTTCATTATTATTTTAGCAATGTGAGTTCCACAGGCTGTGAACATTTGAGACTCTAAGCCAGTTGTCTCCAACTGATTTGGCTCATTTACCCACTCCCCCAAAAATTGAAAAACAACCTATCCTCTGAAATAGTTTTAATTCAACACCCAAATGCATTCATCGTATATAAAAAAGATGCAAATAGGCATAACTTCCAGAAGATTATAAGTATTCACATTTTAAAATAAAATAATTTTATCATTCTTTTTAATGAACCTAATGGAATCTGATACCATAGTGATTTGATATCCACCATGATACATTTAAGAGGTGTATAAGCTATCTTTTAACATATAGAAATTTTATATTTTTTTGTCTAAACTTGCGTTATCATTCCACTTCTGCTTAGAATATTCTCTAATTTAGTATGACTGAAAATCTGTTATTGATCAATCTATAATTCTTTTTTGCAAAAAAAGCAGGTATATTTAAATTTAAATTTTAAAAAATTTTATTATGACCATAAGCCTTCATTAAAATATTGTGGCTAAAGCTACTATTAAAAGTATTATTAATATGAAATTGATCAACACAGCATATATACCTTTTTTATTTTTTTGAGACAGGGTCTCACTTTGTCACCCAGGCTGGACTGTAGTGACACAAACATGGCTCCAGGGCTCAAGCGTTCTCCCACCTCAGCCTCCTGTGTAGCTGGGACCACAGGTGTGTGCCACCAAGCCCAGGTAGTTTTTTTATTTTTTGTTCAGATGGGAGTCTCATCATGTTGCCCAGGCTGGTCTTGAACTCCTGGTCTCAAGCAATCCTCTGCCTCAGCCTCACAAAGTACTGGGATTACAGGTGTGAGCCACTGCGCCTGGCCCATATGTAACTTTTAAGTAATTATTAATTATTTACTAAATTTTATTGGAAATATAACTCTTACTAAAATGGATGGGGATTTTCTCATTTGGTTTATATATGCATGAGCGAATAGGGATGAGAATGACATCGTTAAAGTGTGGCAGAGTTAATCTTACACTTTCAAGTAGATGTAAGTGCTGAGAGCACCTGTTAACATAAATACATAGATAAAAGGAGTTTTGTGATAGCAATTCTTTGAAATGCTCCTGGGTTATATGCCAAAAATTATGCCAATTAAAAAAATTTTTTTAAATGAATGATCTCTCAGCTGACAGCTCTATTAGTTTCTCCTTCAGTTCTGTTAAAAGCAAAGGTTTGGGGCCAGGCGCGGTGGCTCATGCCTGTAATCTCAGCATTTTGGGAGGCCAAGGCGGGTGGATCACTTGAGGTCAGGAGTTCGAGACCAGCCTGGCCAATATAGTGAAACCCCGTCTCTACTAAAAATACAAAAATTAGCCGGGCATGGTGGCATGCACCTGTAATCCCAGCTACTCAGGAGGTTGTGAAACCCCATCTCTACTAAAAATACAAAAATTAGCCGGGCATGGTGGCATGCACCTGTAATCCCAGCTACTCAGGAGGCTGAGACAGGAGAATTGCTTGAAGCCGGGAGGTGGAGGTTGCAGTGAGTGGAGATTTTACCACTGCACTCCAGCCTGGAAGGCAGAGCAAGACTGTCTCAAAAAAAAAAAAAAAAAAAAAAAAAAAAAAAGCAAAGATTTGGAAAACATCTGAATTGAAAAAGAAATTGGAACCCAATCACCCAATCATTAAAGTCATTCACTTTCTCAACAGCAATATGGACTTTTCCAGTCATTCTTCATGTGGGGCTGGCTTCACACCCCAGAGCAATATACCAAAGTAAGAGATGCGTCTTTTTTTTCTGTTAGATAAAGAAGCGGGAAAGAAAGGAGAACCTCCATTTTCAAGACCAATTTTAGGAAAGGGTAAATGTGGGATTGATGTTTTCTTAAGACTGTAACTGGTTGTATATTCCTTGAGAACCCCGGGGGTCTAATAACCCCGTCTGAAGATGGCCACGCCAAGGGAAGGTGGGGATGCTCTGAGGTTCAAAAGCTTCAGCGTGTAAGCAAAAGGACTGGATTTGGGCCAGGAAGAGCTGGTTAGATAAGTCTGTGGCCAAGTCCCCTCTTCCCCTTATCTTGTATTCCTCATTAATATTCAGATTTGGTAAGTCTGGGAGGCAGCCCAGGAATCTGCAGTTGATAGCACCCCCGGGTGATTTAGATGCAGGGAGGTCACAGATAAGTCACCCTTTGAGGAACTCTGGACCGCGGGAAAACAGATGGACTTTGGAATCACCTGGTCCCAGCCCGGAATCTTCACTCTCTGTCTAGTAGCTGTGTGGATCTTAGGCCCACAGCTGGACCTCTCTAAGCCTCATTGTCTTCATGATTTATCATTTTGAGAATTTAGTGAAATAATGTAAGTAAGGCTGTTACAGTGTCTGGGCATTTAGCAAATCCTTGATAAGTGTTATTTTACTTCTCCTTTTCTTCCCTAGTCTTCCAATGTCTTTTATTTCTTTACTTGAGGCAGGGAATATGTGACTTATATTTATCCTCTAGTTCTTAGCATTCAGTGACTTAAGAGAAATTTCTGAATAAAAGTTGATAAAAATGAGAATGATAAACAAAATAGAGTTAAAAATCAGCTTAGAAAGTTCCTTCTATATTGATAGAGGTCTTTCCATCAATATTGAGGGGAACAGCATTAAATGCATCCAGTTGTTCACACAATTTACCTAATAAAACTAGTATCCATACTCTATTTCTCCACCTTGTCTCCAAGGATAGAAGGACATAAAGGTTTGATATACCACATCTTTCAGGTTCTCATCTTTTCCAGTCTTAAGGAAGCAGTAAGTGCCTTTCAATAGGCTCTTATGAACTCTCAGTGAATACCCATCATATTATACACCATGGTCCACGCACATGAGCTACCAAGGAGTACCAGGTGCTCTTCCTGTCTTGGGAACAATATGGCTTACCCTCCTCTAAGTCACTATACTCTGCCCCTCCTGGGTGATTCAAGTTGTCTTTAGGTAGCTGACTGTAGCATCTCATCCAAGAATAACGTCGAGGTCACCTTTCTTCCACCATCTGAAGATCTGAAATTCACCATACTTGCTCAGAGATGAAGCGGTGGTGTCACAGTGGGGGACAGCACAGGCTGTACAGTTGAGCTACCTATATTCAAATCCAATTGCTACTTCTTTCCAGTCGAGTTCCTGCCTGAGTCTGAATTCTCCCAAAAGCAGGGCCTGAGACAAAGGCTTGCATCAAGGAGCTTGTTTGGGAAGTGATCCCAGGAAGCAGGAGTTAGAGAACAAGGGAGCGAGGAGTACAGCTGCTTTATGGAGTTGGCCACTGGTGGGATAGCCAATGTTCTGTCTTGCAGGGACTTTCAGAGGCACCCTACAAATGATGTTTCCTAGTCACTCACCTGTGCTCAAAACTCAGGAGCACCTCCGGGAATGCTAATTCCTCACACCTGTGGTGGGTGCAGCTGAGGGCACCAGTAGGTTATGGACCGCAATCCACACCGTGGGGCTGGAGGAGTCCCGCAGGCAGCAAGAGGTAATATGAGCACTCAGAAACCACACCTCCACCAAGATCCTGGTACCTAAATGACCTCAGTCCAAGACTTGATGTCTTTTAGAACACCTTAGTGTTCTCTTTTAAAAAGTCTGTTTCCATCTTGACTTTCAGTTCCTCTGACCAGTCTTCATTCTACTCATTTCCATCAGAAGATTTTGACAAAGAGAGGAGGAGTGTGGGACCTTCATGGCCGCAGTTGCAAAGTCAGCACTGAGGAGCTGGTCATTTTGCTTCCTGCTTGTCTCTTTGCTTTCTTTGTAACTCTAGAAGCTCTTTGTTGACCTTAACATTGAGTAGGAGCCAGTGTTTCCTTCCATTCTTTATTGTTCCTTTCAGTCTTAGCTCAAGAGTCACCTTCTTACTGAGAATAAGTCTGTCACAATTAAAATTGCAATCCACACCTCTCACCACCCCTTCCTCTCTTCTACTTAAAAAAATAGTACTTAGCATCTTCTAATATACTTCAATTGACTTATTATATTTATAGTTCATTTTAAGCTCCACAACGTCAGGGAGTTTGACTTTTGGGCTCACTAAGGTATTCCAAACAGCAAAACGGTTTCTGCCACTTAGTAGATGCTCAATAAATATTTGTTGATTGAATGAATACATTGTGAATGGTTCAGGCATATTCCTTGGTAAATAAAAGCAGGGTTTGACGTTCAAGAAGAATGTTGGAATTTTTGACAGACTGCAGCTCAATCAATGTATTCACTCTAATCAATGAAGAAGTCTTTACTTGAATTAATAGCTTATCTTGAGAATAAAAGCTTGAAGAGAGACTTAGCTAATATTATTTTATGACCATTCACCATTAGAAAAACATAAGAGAGCTAGTGTGGGTTGCTAGCTCCCTTCCCCATCCAGAATTAAAGAGGCTAAGAAAGGAGGACTAATCTCTATGGCTTTGGAGAAGGGAAAAAAAGCCCATGAGGACCCCCAGAGACCAGATGGAGTTGTGGCCTGTTGTGGGGAGAAAACAGCAATGAGGCTGAGGAGGAGCAGGTAGTGGGCTGGGAGGAAGGGGGGAGCTAAATGGGGCAAGAGCTGGTTAGCTGTGCTATTTTCTCTTTGCTGCACTGCCCTAGGTTGGTCATTGTCTTCCCCATCACCAGTGTGAGACAGAAAAACAGCAGTGACAACCTAGCACTACAGGGTCAAGGGTGAGAGACTGATATTGGAATAGCAGGAGCCCTCCTGCCGGAGGCAGGGGCATTCCGGATGGCCCTTCACCCTTTGCACACTGGGTGATTAAAATGAAGAAGGAATGTCTCTCTAAAGAGAGTAGAAATGGGCTGGAGGCAAAGAGAGGCCATGAGTGTTAGAGTCCCCTATAAAGGAACAGCAAATAGGGCATCAAGTTCGGGTTGTGTCTTCATGGGCTCTAGTCCCTGGGTAGACTAGGGACTAGTTTCCTCCCTTCTTTAACTCACCAGCAGCAGGGCAAGCTATAATCTTGGCCTCATACTCCAGGATAAATATTACCTCTTTTAAAAGCTGATATTCCCAAGGGGGAAATGATTCCAAAGGCAAAGTTAACCAAATGCCTGAGGATACCATCAAATTAAAGAGAAAAGAAAAACTGAACAACATGTACTGGACGAACAAGAACAAATGGGGCAGAGCGATCAAGACTTTAAAATAAATGCAACAAGAGTTGAAGAGGATATTGGTAACATGAAGCAGGAGCAAGAAGAACTAAATGGAAATACTCTTTGTAGAAAATGTAATAGTTGAAATGAATAAGAAAACACAAGAATAAATGAAAGAGTGGGTGCAGTCAAATAATATATCAGTGATCTAGAAATTCAAATTGAGAAAATTCCCCAAGGCATCAGGAAATAATAACAAGATGAAAAAATACAATAGAAAAATTGAGATGCAAAGAATAGTGTAAATATATATGTAAAAAGAACATATATATGATGAAAAGAGGGCATATATATATATATGATGTCCCAGAAAAAAAAGAGAAAAACAGAAAGAAAATATGTATTTTGAAATGAGTAAAAATTTTGCAGAAGCAAAAACTTAAAGATCTCAGATTGCAAAGGCTGATAGAATCTAGACTTTATGAATAAGAACAAATCCCACACACATGCAATTTAAGACCATCAAAGACAAATTTAAAAACTTAAGAGCTTCTGTGTAGAAAGAGCTCATGGCCCTCAGGCTAACAAGGATCAGATTGACACTCAATTTCCCATCAGCAGCCTTGGAAATAAGAACTTACTTCATAGGCAGCTAAGTTATAAGTTATATAACTGCGAGGACACCGTAAATATATTCTAAGACATAGAAAGCTGAGAAAGCTTATTTCTCAAAGATTTTCTTTAAAAACACTCTTGATGGATGTCATCCAGTAAGAAGATAAATAAATTCAGGAGCATGTCATGAACCTTGTGGGAAATATGGGTGAATAAATAACAAGGTAAAATAAATAACCGGATAAATATTATTGAGATCTAAATGTGAAGAAACAAAAAAAAGAAGGAAAGGAAGAAAGGAAGGAACAGATGAAGGGAGGGAGGAAGAAAAAGAGAAAAGAAATCATATTCAATTCCTTCAGAAATAAAAATCTAGAAGACACTAAATTTCAAAAATTCTTTCGTTGAGCTGAACTTGGATTTAGAAATGATTAAGTTAATTAAATTTTCTGATTTCTTTAAAAGTGTCTACAAAACACTCTTTCTTAGTGCTTTTGATCAAAGTTTAGCTTTTTAACCAGAACATTCAAGAAGAGCTTCTGGGAAGTTGGCCAAGTGTATTGATACTTGCTTTTACCTTTCAGTATGTGAATTATCTTCACGTTTGTCCAGGCTGCAGTGCTGAGGAGAGGAGTGGTAGAGGGAAGCAGGTGAGGTGATAAGTCTATCAGACTTTAGAGGAATCTACATAGTAATATGATTACAAGGCTGGCCCTGCAGAGACTAGACTGATTGTCCATTTTCCCTTGGCTCATTTGATTTCTGGCCACACTGTGTTGACTGGGAAGCTGTGTATGGGCTCAGTCCCAGCACCTCCATGCAGAGTGCGGCTCTTGGAGGTGCTGAGCAGGGGGTGGCTTCTGGGACTAATTAACAGCCTCTCTGTCAGAGTTAATGAAGGCACTCCAGCCACAGAGAATATGACTGGCAGATCAGCCTAACACAAAACGAGGCCTTTGACGTCATCAGTATGCAATGCACAGTGCACTAGGCTACGAGTCAGCCATCCAGGTCTTAGTCTTGCCTGGCCTGGTGTGAATGTTGGGTAAACTGTTGTAACCAGCCCAGGCCTTAATGTAGACATTTGCTAAATGAAGGCATTGGACAGATCGAGCTCCAGGATCCCTTCTAGCTTTAATATTCTTGGGCTCCACTAACTGAAGAAGAGATCTGGGTTTAGACTACATTGGACTACATTAGACTACAAAAGAACTACACTAACTTTGGGATGAGATAAATATGATCTCCCATCTTTGATGTGTCCTATGAACTCAAATAATAAAAGCTACCATTTGCTGAGCTCCTACTATGCACTCTGTACTTGACATTCACCATTCTGTTTAATGTTAACATCAACTTTACAAAATAAATGGCAAGGTGCAGTGGCTCATGCCTGTAATCCCAGCACTTTGGGTGGCCAAGGTGGGAGAATCTCTTAAGGCCAGGAGTTCAAGACAAAAATAGATGGCAATCGGCTCATTTTTCAAAGGGGAATTGTAAAGTTTGAAATGGGAATGAGGATGGCAGGTGTCAGAAAAAGGACTTGAACTCTAGGCCCAGTCAATGACAATGGCCCTGATTTTCCCCTGCAAGCAACTTGCACTTTCCCTTGCCTGATGTAGATTATGTGCTGCTGCGTAAAAAGCCACCTCAAAACTCAATGGCTTATGACTTCTATGAGTAAGGAATCCAGGAGTGAATCTGTGGACTCTTCTGACTTGGGATCTTCCATGTGATTCAGTTAGAGGTTGGTTGGGACCACAGTCATCTGACGGCCTGTCCAGGGCTGGAGGAGGTGTGCTCCCATGGGCAGCAAGCTGGTGCTCGCTGTTGGTGGGAGGCCTCAGTCCTTTCCCCATGGGCCTCTCCACAGGGCTGCTGAGTGCCTTCACAGCATGGCCTCTGTCTTGCCTCAGAACAAGGGATCTAAGAGCAAGAAAGCCAGGCAGAAGGCATATTCACAATGACCTATCCTTGAAAATTACATAGTATCACTTCCACCACATTCTACTCAGTAAATGTGAGGCATGAAGTTTGGTCCACATTCAAGGAGAGAAAAATTAGACTCCAGCATTTAAATTAGGGGGGGTGTCAAAAGAATAAATATATATTTTTAAATTCAATATTTTTCTAGTATTTTTTAAATTGTGGTTAAAAAAACCCCACATAACATAAAACTGACCATCTTAACTATTTTTGAGTGTATAATTCAATAGTGTTAAGTATATTCCCATTGTTGTATAATAGATTTCCAGAGTTTTTTCATCTTACAAAACTGAAACTCTGCAAGTGAGCACAGGTAGACTCAATTAACAAAAGCTAAGAAACAGAGGGTGGCATTGTTGTTTCACTCACTTTTATGACTCCAATGTGACAACAGGGTGTGATCCATGCAAGAGCTCAGAAAACATGTGCTAAGTGAATAGTAAGAGTCAGACAGAAAGGAGATGAGAGGCGCTGAATCCAGAAAGCTGAAACTGTGTCTCACATCTCACTCACACTGCATCCCTTCCTCACCCCAGCATGCAGCAAAGGGGCCCACGTGGTCCTTTGTAAATATTGGAAGCAATAAACCAGATGATGTTAGCCATGGCCACTTGAATCCTTTGGTCTTAAAATCTTTGATATGGTTTGACTGTGTCCCCACCCAAATTTCATCTTGAATTGGAGCTCCCATAATTCCCACGTGTTGTGGGAGGAACCCCGCAGGAGATAATTGAATCATGGGGGCGGTTCCCCCATACTGTTCTCCTGGTAGTGAATAAGTCTCACGAGATCTGATGGTTTTATAAGGGGTTTCCCTTCACTTGGCTCTCATTCTCTCTTGCCTCCCACTACGTAAGAATCCCTTGCTCTTCAGCCATGATTGTGAGGCCTCCCCAGCCATGTGGAACTGTGAGTCCATTAAACCTCTTTCCTTTATAAATTACCCAGTTTATAAAAAACCAAAGTATGTGTCTATTAGCAGCCTGAGAACCGACTAATACAATATTTTTTTAAAAACTGTATGTAAACAACAACCAAAAAATGTATGAGAAAAGGGCAGATTTAGCTTCAAATATAAGATGCCAGAGTTTATGACTTGATGTGCAAACTTAGTATCCATTATAATATATTTTGCCATGTTCTATGTACTTGCCCCTAAACAAAATTGAGATTCAAAGCTGCAGTTTTAAACAATAGCCATATTTTCAGGTTACCAAAAGAAGAATCAGAGATCAGTGTTTACAACTGGTGTAAAATGGATATTCCCTCATATGTGCATATTTCATGTAAAGGTTTTGTAAGTATTCTGTCTCTGTGATTCAGAGTTATTTATTTCCAGGGTTTACATTTGAAAGTAACCTTTCTATCTACTGTAAGGTAGATTTATATCTAGAGAAGTATATTTTTCACAGGGTTCATTTATTAGGCTGTAATGTATTATATAATGCACACAGAGACAGAGAAAGAGAGAGACTGATTTTTGGTAAAAGCTTAAAAACAACCAAAAATATCCTTTTAAATGTCTCCATTTTTCTCTAATATTCTTGAGTTTATCATCTAGTTTTTAAAAATTCAGATAAACAGTAGACAGTTCATGGTACTTTAAACCTGGCAGTTGACCATAAAATAAATTGTATTTAGTAAATTTCAAATTGCTTATTTTGTATGTTTGTAAATGATGCATTGTTTCAGTGAAAACAATTATTCTTAACAAAACGAGCAGACCAAACATTCCGTATGAGCACATTGGATTAGATTGTTAGAACCAGCTCCACAACAGTCATACCCAGTCATGTAACATGGGACATTCCCATCATGAAGATAAAGCACATCCTCCAGGTCCTAAAGCCTCAATGGGATGTGCATTGGAGAGCATCCCACACCAGTAATTCCCAGTGTGCTAACATCCCAAGGAAGAAAACGACAGGTTCTGAACTTAGGTATCTCAGGAGCCTGCTAAGGGCTACTTTTGCTTCTAGAATAAGAGCTTCTAAGTGTTATTATAATTATTTTTATGCTTCAACTCCCCAATCTCACATTTCAAACACTTTTTTATAAAGGCATTCAGTAAGGAAAGGAAATAAATATGAGGATTATTTAACACTCTTTAAGTGGTACTAAAATATAGTCCCTTAAGCATTTAATACAGCAAGAAATTTAGCATGGAATGAATAGAACAGCCTGAAAAAAAAAAGTGGGACATTTTTTGACAAGGTGAGCATTCCCATGCCCCAAAGAAAGGTTATATAAAACAAAAGCTTCTAAAAATGTGAAGTGCAGTCAATCCACTTGGGTCGTACTTGTCTCACTTGACGCTGTGTCCTATAAATTTCTAAAATATCAGAGAAAATGATGGGTTTTCTATTCTCTCTCTCCCTCTCTCCTTTCCTAAACATACTACATATTTTTCAACATAAAAGTAATATAAGCATATTTAATTAAAAATTGAAAATACTGAAAACCACCCAAAGTCATATGACCCTAACAAAAGACCTAACCCAACTTTGGAATATTTCTCTCACTTCTTTCCCTTGTTGCCTAGATTAAAACAAACAAACAAACACACACACACACACACTCTTAACTATAAGTTTTCAGGATTGCATAAGAGTTTATTCAGGCCGGCTGCGGTGGCTCACACCTGTAATCCCAGTACTTTGGGAGGCTGAGGTGGGCGGATCACTTAAGACCAGGAGTTCAAGACCAGCCTGGCCAACATGGTGAAACCCTGTCTCTCCTAAAAACACAAAAATTAGCCAGGTGGGGTGGTGCACGCCTGTAGTCCCAGCTACTTAGGAGGCTGAGATGGGAGAATCACTTGAAGCCGGGAGGCAGAGGTTACAGTGAGCCGAGATCGTGCCACCGCACTCCTGGGCGACAGAGTGAGCCTAGGCGACAGAGTGAGACCCTGTCTCAAAAAAAAAATTATTCAATTCTCCCCACACTGCTCAGCCTATAAATTATTTTTAGTTTTTCTAAATTATGAATAATGCTGTATTGTATATCTTTATGGACACAGGTTCTCTTCTTCTCTCCCCCTCATCCATATTTAGAATTGTTACTTTGGGCTAAATTTCAAGTAGAATTATAGAGTCAAGGAGTATGAACATTTAAAATTAAAACAATGCATGAGTCTGCTCATGGCACCTCACCCTCACCAGCAGAAGAAAATATAAGTCTCCCCTTATTTTAATGGTGCTAAATGGAGCCCATTCATTTAGTATACTTTTATTAATTATCTGCTAGCAACCATGGTTGCTGTCCTTGAGGGACTTACTATCTAATATGCTGGAGACAGGAAGCTTCCAGAAGGGTATCGGGGTGGCCTCCTGGTAATTCAGGTGTGAGCCTCCCTTCTCCCCTCCAAGGGAACCCTTCCCAAACCCGCAGGGCTGAGTAGGGAGCTCTGGCTTGTTTTCTGTCTCAAGGCTGCCCCCTTGAATGGTCAAGCTTGTGGATTTTCTCACTGTTCCCAGATCTATTGAGGAAGAGGAAGGGGAACGGAGCACCAACTCCTGTAGTCAGAAGAGGACATAGATTCTCCCGGCTGTATTCCTTTGCAGTGTTGCAGCAGTCCAGCTGCCTGCGCAGCACACAAACTCACCTATGAGCGGGTGCATCCCTCTCCAAACCAGTTCCTCATTTTTTAGAAAAATCCAGTGCAGATGCAGTTTGAGAAGGAGTTGGCTTCCTTTCCTTGGCCCCACTGTTCTATAGAGCGGTGTTTGCTTCTTTCCTGACTCTCCCACCTGCTGCCTAAGCAAAGAAGGTAAGGGACAGTGCTGCACAGATGTGGAAGGAGGATGTAGTTGATCCAAATTTATTGATATGAGGTTACTGAACACAGATTCTGCATTTCATGTTGCAGTTCAGGGAAGTAGAAGAGGCTCTAAAAGTTTGTTTGCTTGGTTGGCTGAAGTGTGGACCAGAACTGGCCCACAGTGAGTGAGTTAGAAGTGCAGGAGCTGTCTTGAGTTAGTGTGGAGGAAGGAATTCAAAGGCTTAGAGAGACTGGAATACTAGCATGGACTTGTCACTTAAGTTCTATTCACACACACCGGGAGGGTCCAGAAAACACACCTCTCACCACAAGTATAAGAAATAAATTTGTGAGGGGAGCCCTGGCATCTTTGCAGAGCTCTGTGATCGCTCTTCTCTGCAGGCCAGACCTCACAACAGAAACTGCAGTCACTGAGCTGGGAAACTCACACAAGGGAGTAATTGGATCCTGGGTGGCAGGAGCACTCAACCCCAAAAGGCAGGTGGGCGTAGTGACTGTAGGGGATAGCAGCATTCCAGCAGCAGTCAGAATACAGCAGTCTGACTAGAGCAGACCTTTGGCGTTGGCAAATTGATCCACCATGGTGATCCTAAATGAAATAGATATAGGAAGCCTACTAAATTCCTACTTGATCTGTATAAACAGAAAAGTTCTAGGTCAAGTGAATAAAAGTCTAATTCGAATCATAAAAAACAGAGTCATGGCCCCTCAATTAATCCCCAGACTTGAGCCAGTTTACAGAACCAAAACCCCTTGAATAAAAAGGAGGCTGTGTCCCTTGGAGGAAGGACCCAGGTACACTGCCAAAAACTGATACTGTTCAACTTTGGCCTTTTACCAGGGTAGCTGTGCATTGGGGAAGAGGAAATAGACAGGTTTATCAGAGGCTGCCGGACACGGGTTCTGAACTGACATTAATTCCAGGAGACCCAAAAAGTCACTGTGGCCCACCAGTCAGAGTAGGGGCTCATGGAGGGCAGGTGATTGATGGAGTTTTAGCTCAGATTTGTCTCAAAGGGGACCCATTGGGTCCTCAAACCCATCCTGTGCTCGTGTCTCCAGTTCAAGAATACATAATTGAGACTGAGACAGCCAACAGCTGGCAGAATTCCCACAGCATGGGCTTGGAAATCACTGTGGGCTTTGGGTGACCTTGGGCAAGTTCCCTAACTTCTCTTAGCTTGTCATCTGTAAGATGAGTACACCCATCAGGTCCACCTCACCAGTGTGTTGTGAGGAGCAGGTGCATTAAGATATGGATAGCTTTCAGCCAAGACTTGTTTCAACCACCCACGTCCCCCATGGAGCCTTCTGAAACGAATCCTAAACATATCTTTGTATCCATAAAAATGCCAGCATGTGTCACTAAAAACTAAACTATCTCCTTAAAATATATGACCACAGTACCATTATCATCTTTTAAAAATTAATAATAATTCCTTAATATCAAATATCCAAAGTTTGAATTTATTCATTGGTTCATAATTATTTTAAAGTTTTTTGTTTGAATCAAGATTTGTGGAGGGACCATAGATAGCAGTTCATTGATAAATCTCTTAATTCATAAGTCTCTCTCTCTCTTCTATGCAACTTATTTGTTGAAGAAACAGAATCATTTGCCCTGCAGACCTTCCCTCAGTCTAGATTGTGATGACTGCATCCCCATTTCATAGTTTAATATTTCCTGTGTCCATTGTATTCCCTGAAAAGGTATGGTTAGGGCTAGAGGCCTAGTCAGATTATGGTTCAGTTTAAAATATGTATATATAGTCCATGTTTTACCACCAACTGAATCATTTTTTATGCTTATATTATCCCAAATTTGGCCAGTGGGAGTTCCTTGAAGCTGATTCTTGTGCCATTATTTTCTGTCAGTTTTATTGAGGTGTAATACATGTATGATAAAATGCATCCATTGTAAGTGCACAATGTGATGAGATTTAGCAGATGTATCTACCTATAAAGCCACTGCCATAATCAAGATATAGAATATTTCCATCAGGAGCAAACTTTTCCTTGTGTTCCTTTGAAATCCATTTCTCCTCCCTCCTCTGCCCCCAGGCAACCACTGATCTAGTTTCTGTAGTATGGATTTGTTTGATTTTTCTTGAACTTTTTATACGTTGAGCAATATAGTAATATTCTTTTGTGTCTGGTTTCTTTCGCTGAGTGTAATGCTTTTGAGATTCACCATATTGTTCCATGTAGCAATGGTTTATTCCTTTTTATTGCTCTGTGGTATTACATTGTATAGATATGTCACAGTTGGTTCATCCGTTTATCCATGGATGGGTACTTGGGTGTTTTCCACTTTTTGCCTATTAACGAATAAATCTTCTAGGAACACTTGTGTACAAGTTTTATGTGGATATATGTTTTCACTTCTCTTGGGTAAATACCTACGTTCAAAATGGTTATGTTATAGAGTTTGTTTAACTTTTTAGGAAACAGCCCAACAGTTTTCCAAAGTGGCTATACAAATATATATTCCCACCAGCAATATATGACATTCCAGTTGCTACACATCCTTTCCAGCACTTGGTTTTCAGTGTTTTGAATTTTAGCGATGCTACAGGTGTGTACTGGCATCTCATTTCCCTGATGACTATTGCTACCAAGCTTCTTTTCAAGTCCTTATCTTCTTCAGTAAAACATGTGCTCAAAGCTTTTGCTCATTTTATTTAGGATTTATTTATGTCTTTATTATTAAATTTTAAGAGTTCTGAATATATTTTAAATACAAGTCCTTTAACAGATATATATATGTATATATGTAATATGTGTAACATTATATATAATGTATATTTTATAATGTGTATATATATGTCTATCTGTCAAAAGAGTTCTATTCTTTTTCTTTAGAATTGCGCTCTCTCTCTCTCTCTATATATATATAGTATTCAGTAAGTAATATTTTCTCCCATTATATGATTTGACTTGTTGTTTTCTTAGAAATGTCTTAGATACTAAAAAATTTTAAATTTGATAATGGTCAATTTGTAACATTTTTCTTTACAGTCTAAATTTTTGTGACCTAGCTAAGAAATATTTTCCTAAACCAAGGCCACAAAACTCCCCCTGTGTTTTCTTCTCGAAGTTTTAGATTTTATATTTAAATCTCTGACTCATTTCGAGTTCATTTCATAAGCGGTCTGAGTAGAGTTGATGCTCATTTTTTTTCTATACGGATATCCCATAGTTACAGCACCATTTGCTGAAAAGATTTTCCTTTCCCCCCAAAATTGCCTTGGTAACTGTCAGAAATCTACAGCCCACACAGGTAAGGGTTTGCGTCTGGCCCTATTGGTTTCCATTGATCTGTGTGTCTATCCCTTTGCCAATGTCAAACTGTTCTTACAACTGTAACTTTATAGTAAGTACCCTATCATGTACTTTAACTTTCCAACTTTGTTATTCTTTTAAAAATTGCTCTGGTAATTCTAGCTCATTTCCATATAAATTTTATAAACAGCTTTTTCTCAAAAAAATTTAAAAAAAAACAGGTCTGCTGGAATTTCGATAGGGATGATACTGACTCTATAAACTATGTCCTAGAGAAGTAACATCTTAATAATAGTAAATCTCCCTAGCTGAACTAGGTATATCTCTCCATTTCTTTAGGTCTTCTTTAATTTCTCCCAGCAATGTTTTGTAGTTTTCAATGAAAAGGTTTTGCATGTATTTTCTTAAATTTATTCCTAAGTATATTTTCCTTTTGATTCCTTCATAAATAGAATGATGCTTCAAATTTTCTTTTTAGTCCTTTTCTGCATCCTTTTACCATTCTCCCTTACTTTAAATGTTTGATTGATAGTTTTTCTGACAGAGTGAGATGTACTTTTCCTGTCCCAGGCTGGAATGAAATTATCTTTTTCTGAGAGTAACTCTGGTTTCTCTTTAGTGGAGAATGGCATTTTGTCTGTAGAATATGTCCCACTAATGTGTACAGCGCATGTGTTGAGTTCAAAAGTCAATTGAAGTCATATCTGTGTGGTTATTTTACTCTTTTAATACAATGCCGGGTTTATTTGATTCCATTTATTTCCAATTTTAAGGTTTGATTTTGTCTATTGATTTAATTTCAGTTTTTTAATATTGACAGCTCAAAAGCCCAATTATATGCTCTTAAAGAAGTCTTGCTTCCCCATGACTTCCACTATTTCTCATACAGGGATTATTTTTATTAGCCTGTGCATTTTCCTTCTGAAAGTGTTTCTTTTTGCAGTTATGGCTTCCTATTTCCCCACCTTTCTTTTACAACTTTAGCACCATACATACACTGTTCTGCATCTTGCTTTTATCACTTAAAAATATTTCCTGGTGATTATTAGATATAAGTATATAGTCATCCCTCAATATCTATGGAGAATTAGTTCCAGGACCTCACATGGACACCAAAGTCTGTGGGTGCTCAAGTCTGTGATATAAAACAGCTTAGTATTTGCATATAACCTATACACTTTCTTCCGTGATTACTTACAATACCTAATGTAAGTGCTATGTAAATAGTTGTTATGCTGTATTGTTTAGAGAATAATTATAAGAAAAGGTCTGTATGTGTTCAGTATGGATGCAATTTAAAATTATATATATATATAGTTTTTTTTTAATCCATGGTTGGTTTTATCTATGGATACAGATCCAGATCTAGAAGGCCAACTGTATAGGTGACTTTCTCATTCATTTCTACAGCTATATAATACTTCTTTGGATGGGTATACTGGGAGGTTTTCAACCAGCATCTTGCTGAGGAACCTCTGTGTTGTCTTACATCTGTAGCTATTACAAAGAATGCCATGATGAATAACTTTAGGTATAGGATGTTTTGCATTTGTGGACATATCTCTTCAAGGTAGATTCCTACAAGAGGGATTGTTGAGACACAGGTAAATGCGTATGTAATTTTGTTAGATATTGCCTAATGTACTTAATAGGTTTTCCACAATTTTGTACCTCCATTAGCAATATGTAAAAATGTCTATTTCCCAATAGCCTCACCAAGAAAAACAATGATTCCTTTAGATATACCTAGAATATTTCCTGGGACCACCACATTTTTCAAGGTACACAGAGTAAAGGCTGAAGACACAAGTTGTGGTTAAAATAAATTGATGTGGATTATTCAATGAGAGAGTGTCGTGTCTGGTCTGTTTGTGCCGCTATAACAAAATACCCAAGGCTGAGTAATTTATAAACAATAGAAATGTATTTCTCACAGTTCTGGAGGATGGGAAGTCCAAGATCAAGGTGCTAATAGGATTGGTGTCTGGTGAGGGCTGCTCCCCATTTCCAAGAAAGCACATTTTGGCTGCAGCACTCTGAGAGGAGGAACACTGTGTCTTCACATGGTGGGAGGAGTAGAAGAGCAAGAGGATGCTCCTCTCAACTTCAAGCCCTATTACAAGGGTGCTAATCCCATTCATGAGAGCTTCACGCTCATGACTCAATCACCTCCCAAAAGCCATACCTCTTAATACAGTTGCACTGGGGATTAAGTTTCAATGTAATTTTTGGAGGGGACACCATCCTTCGAACCATAACTGGTGGTTAAAACCTATCCTATTTAAATCATATAATTAAGTACTTGTTATTTTCACATAAATGATCACTATAACTCAAAAAATATTTCATATTTTCAACCTCCTCGTAATAAAAAATAAAATAAGCTAGCTGTTGGGTAGATTAGGTTTGGGTAATATATCATTTTCACTTTAATTAAATGTGTAGAAAAGTTTAATCACGAAGTATATTGAAGTTAGTGGCATTATTGCTACTTTTATATCTGATATTTATTTAATTACGCCCAAAAGCCAAATACCAGACTTTGACACATGAGCATATAAATGCATTTACCAAAGTATGCCATGCCTTTTTCTCTTCCTGCTGTAACTGACTTGTAATTTTAGTTACACGTTAGTTAATTATTATATATAATTTCTTATAATTTTAGTTATATATATTGTATTAATATAAATTAAGTAATGAGATGTGGCATGTTGACTTATCTTTTTTAAAAAATTAATACACAGATTATTCCTTTTAGATGTATTTTAGGTATAGGATGTTTTGCGTTTGTGGACATATCTCTTCAAGGTAGATTCCTACAAGAGGGATTGTTGAGACACAGGTAAATGCATATGTAATTTTGTTAGATAGTGCCTAATATACTTAATAGGCTTTCCACAATTTTGTACTTCCATTAGCAAAATGTAAAAATGTCTATTTCCCAATAGCTTCACCAAGAAAAACAATGATTTCTTTAGATATACCCAGAATATTTCCTGGGACCTGGAATATACCTAGAATATACCTGTAATATACCTAGAATATTTCCTGGCAAGGTTAATGCCATTTTAACCTTAACAGATTTTAATTGTCTACTTTGTACAATGCATTCTGTAATTTATTTCTTGGTGATTTAAAAAATATTCTTAGTATGCTATTATGAGTTGAGTTTTATCAACCCCGCCCCCTTCAAAAGGAAGAAATGTTGAAGTCCTAACCCCTAGTACTTCAGAATATCACTTTATTTGAAAATAGGGTCATTGCAGAAATAATTAGTTAAGATGAAGTTGTACTGGAGTAGGATGGACTCCTAATTAAACATAATGGCTGTCCTTATAAGAAACAGGCCTGCAAAGACAGAGAGGCCCAGAGAAAATACTACGTGATGATGGAGACAGAGTTCGGAGTTATGCAGCTATAAGCCAAAGAAGTTCAAAGATCTCCAGCAAGCTACCAGTAGCTAGGAAAAGGTAGGTATTCTCGACAGGTTTCAGAGGGAGCCTGGCCTACCAACACCTTGACCTTGAGGTGGCGTTCCAGCCTCCAGAACGGTGAGACAATAAACTTTTGTTGCTTTAAGCAACCCAGTTTGTGGTGCTTCATTTCAGCAGCCTAAGGAAGCTCGCACATGTGTGAAATAACGTATTTTTAATTACAAACTGAAATGTAAAGTTAGGTATTTGTGATAGAAAGCAAATCTCATTTAGCCAATGTATTTGACAGTGAACATTGACTTCACTATTTAGGATGTAGAAAGGGCTTTGTCCATAAAATTTAATGAGTTCAGTCAGCAGCTCAATTTGATTAAGGATATTTAAAGCACGTAGTAAAAAGTATTTTTATCAGTAATGTTATCTTATCAAAAGCATATTGATATATTTTAATTTTCCCATCCCTTCTAAATGTATCTTGTTAAACAAATTGCCTCTAAATGAAAGAGTAGGAGTATACTTAATAGTGATTTCATAATTTTTATTATACATTTTTGCTGTGTTTCCCAAAATTTGAGAAAGTTGTAAATCCTTTGCAGATCAAATGGTACCAATGATTTTGCTTACAACAAAACCGACAGAAGATTGGAAGTAGTTGATAGCCAATTAATCATTAAAATTCTATTTTATGAGAATTCACTGTGATTTATGACATGTAACTAGTATTATTCGCTTATGAGTATCGGCTCATTATTAGTATCTACTCTTTTATGTGAAGATTTCTCAGTGCCTGTGACCATGAAAATAAGACTCAGGAATAGACTCGGTGTGATTTCTGTCTCATTCTAGCAATAAGTCATATTCATGAACAGCCATGTGAAGTAATTTGATAAAGCTGCATTCATCTCATTAAGACATATATTTCCAATAAAGTTGTCTTTATCTTCAATAATTATATATTCCATTAAAAGTTAATTAGTAACATATTTGCTTGTTTTTATTTTTATTTACAGAGACAGAGTCTTGCTCTGTTGCCTAGGCTGGAGGGCAGTGGTACAATCATAGCTCACTGCAGCCTTCAATCCCCGGGTTCAGGCAATTCTCCCGCCTCGGATTCTTGAGTAGCTGGAACTACAGGTGTGCACCACCATGCCCTGACAATTATTTTTAATTTTTTTTGTTGAGATGGGGGTCTCACTATGTTGCCAAGGCTGGTCTTGAACTCCTGGGTTCAAGCTACTCTCCCACATAGGTCTCCCAAATTGTTGGGTTTACAGGCATGAGACATGGTGCCTGGCCAACATGGGTTTTTTTTTTGTAAAATATACACAAACACTTGAAATTATACCTTAAGCTAGCAAAAATGCTAGAGCCCATGATTTCAGAAAATTTCAAAGATTTAAACAATTCAATTTACATACATCTTTGTTATATGAACTAACGATGAGGTGAACAATAAAGTCTTTAATTCATAAAAGAATATTTGGATAAAAGTAAAAAGACAGTAATTCAAGGAGTAAAAAAAGTTATGACTGTTCTAATTTTAGAGGAAGGCTTACTCTTGGATCTTCTGAGTGAGTGACGGTGGGCAGTTGCTGTGGGATTTTGATTCCTTTGGAGACATTTAAATGCAGACACTTTTAATGTTAATATTTGAAATATACTGGAAGTTATTTTCTTTTCAAGTATTTAAATATAATTTAAAATGTTAGAAAGTAGCTTAAAATGTACAAAGAGGGTACCTGGTCTCTGAAAATCATTTTAGGAGATAGGCCCTATCACTTTAAGCCACTTTTGCTGAGCTCTTCAGGCAGCCTAAGTGATACCACAATCCAATGATCATCTCTTTATGATTGATTAATTGATTTTTACCCTTAGCACAGGGTCATTGATTTATAAAATGTATTGATTTTCCCCAAATCTTTCTTAGTTGACTCATTAGAGGGTTTCCATTGTTGTTGTTGTTGTTGTTGTTGTTGTTGTTGTTTAACTTTCTCTGAAATTGCCTCAGTTTCCTCTGGAGTAGATTTTCTATTTATTTTCAAATTCCTCTTTCATGATGCTGATCTTCCTTCTACTCATGGAGCCCCCTCCTTTCTCATTGTTATTTAGGATAATAGACTGGAGATGATGTGGGGGTTGCAGTGGGTTTCTTCCACAGAATTGGCAGAGGGCCAGGGTCACAGAGCTTGGGCACCTAACTAGCCATTCTATGAGCAGCAGGAGAATAACTCTAGGAATAAGAGGGTTAAATGAAGAAACCTGAATGCTTGGATGAGAATTGCAATTAAAGGTAAGCATTATTGAAGAACAGTTCCTTAGCTTAAAAAAACAAAAAGAAAGAAAGAGGCTGGTTATATGACAGTTGAAAATGCCCATGATGTCCCAGACAAAATGAGTGAAAAAATGATCACAGTTTTGAATGAAATAAGTAAAGGAAAAACCCTAAAAGCACCTAGATTGATGTATTAGTCTGTTCTCATGCTGCTAATAAAGATATACTTGAGACTGGGTAATTTATAAAGGGAAGAGGTTTAATGTACTCACAGTTCCACCTGGCTGGGGAGGCCTCACTATCATGGCAGAAGGTGAAAGTCATTTCTCACATGGCAGCAGTCAAGACAGAATAAGAGCCAAGGGAAAGGGGTTTCCCCTTATAAAACCATCAGATCTCGAGACACTTATTCACTACCACGAGAACAGTATGGGGGAAACTGCCCTCATGATTCAATTATCTCTCACTAGGTCCCTCCCACAACACCTGAGAATTACGGCAGCTACAATTCGAGATGAGATTTGGGTGAGGACACAGCCAAACCATATCAATCAATAAGACCGTAAAGACAGAAAACTCAATTGGTCTCAGACTTCTTTGAAAAACTACGATCCAGGAAACAGAAGATTATTGTCCTCAGATTCTCAGGGGAGAAAAATTGTAAGGCCAAATTTTATACCCAGCCAAATTCTGATCACGTGTAGAAATAATGCAATGATGTCCTCAGCTGTGCACAGTCTGAGAAAAGGTCTTTACAAATCCACCTTGCTGTATGCTCTCCTGTTAACAGAGAGACATTGTTTCACTAAATGTTCCAGATTGGGGAAGTGATTAAAGGACATTCTGTAGGAAATAAGCCAATAGAGAGCTAACTGTGAATACTGGTAAGCAAACGGTTCAAGACAGACTGTAAATGTAGGTAAGCATTTTGGAAACCAGAAAGCTACATCATAAAATATGCACACGATAATAATAATTAATGGTCTCAAACCAAGAATATGGTAAATTCTTCCTTTTACCTGGGGCAAGGAGGAAAAAGAAGAAATAAATTCATTCTTGACTTTATAATGAGAGAAATGCAGGTTTTAAAAGTTCTGCAAATGCTTAAAGATACACTCCAGTAGTATTTTTAAAAAATGATGGAAATCACAGAGGAAAACTAACCAAATACAAAGTTAGCCCATGGAAAAGGAAAGAAACTAAACAAGCCAAAAAAAAAAAGCTGGAGTGGAAGTTATTAGCTGTGGCAAAAAGTGAAATCTTTAGTTAATGATAACTCACAGTATTCTGTGGGTTGTTGGATGTTTCAGAAAACTGGTTTTCACAATGGAAATGAAAGCCCTGGGCCCCACACTGCTTTGCTGAGGTAGGATCTACAAAAGTGGGGACACAAATTTTTGATTGAACTAATACTCTTAGAAGTTCTGTTTGAGAGTCTGGGCGTGGTGGCTCACGCCTGTAATCCCAGCACTTTGGGAGGCTGAGGCAGGCGGATCACGAGGTCAGGGGATCAAGACCATCCTGACTAACACAGGGAAACCCTGTCTCTACTAAAAATACAAAAAACTAGCCAGGTGTGGTGGCAGGTGCCTGTAGTCCCAGCTACTTGGGAGGCTGAGGCAGGAGAATGGTGTGAACCCGGGAGGCAGAGCTTGCAGTGAGTCGAGATCATACCACTGCACTCCAGCCTGGGCGACAGAGCGAGACTCCATCTCAAAAAAAAAAAAGAAAGAAAGAAAGAAAAAGTTCTGTTTGAGAACCTTGCCTTATATATTCCTAAGAGTTTGGATTGGATATAAGAAAATCCAGCTGCATGCTGCCTGAAGACACAAACTGAAAATAAAACTACAATGAAATGTTAAAAATCAAAGGATGAGTAAGAAATTTATTGGGCAAATATAATTGTGAAAGGAAGAAATGGTCGTATTGATCTTAAACAGCAGAAATTAAGGCCCAAACTATTAAATATGACACAGAGTAATTTGATATCTAAAAAAGGTGCCATTCACAAGGGGAAAAAATTAATAAACCATGTTAATGCAAATGAAAATATATTAAACAAAGTATTGACAAATTATTACAAGGGCCCTTAATTTTTCTCTTTCTCTTTCTCTCCCTCTTTCCAGCACTTTTAGATCCTAAAACCAGAAAACATTTACAGAAGTTAAAAGCATATAATATATAATAAAAATGAATAAATGAACAAGTCAATGAATTCTAAAAAGCAAAAATTACAGTTCATACTAGCATTTGTCATTAAAAGATAAATTATTAGAATGTTTTTAGCTAATACCTACTGAATTCTTAAAATGTAGCCAAGGATTAGGTTATCTGTGTATATATATTATTTCCCTCCTTGCCCTCAATTTGCCAGGGAAAAGTATTGTATTTAATTAATAGATTAAGAAACTGTGGGAGGGATTTCACGATGGCTGACTAGAGGCATCTGGTGCTTGCCTCCTCCACAAAGAAGAGCCAAAATAGTGAGCAGATAATCACACTTCAAAGAGACCATCTGAGACAGGATGGTCTATTCCTACCTAAAGGACGGAAAGAGAGAAAAGTGAGGCAGATTGCTTAGCTAGGATCTCCTGGGAGCCTACAGAAGACTCCCTAGTGCAGGGAAAGGGTAAGTGAGAAACCCTACAGTTGTCCAAAGTCCCACCACAGACTCCTGCAATCCTAGCCACGGAGAGGCCCTTGAACCTCGTCAACACTGAGACTAACATAGGGAGCTGTGTGTAGACCATGTGACAGCACTGCTCCAGCAAGGGAGCTCAAGCTAAGTCCCACACTTCACCCCAAGTCCTAAGCAGCTGCAGAACAGCACCATTTTGAAAGCCTAGGCCCCACCAGACTGCACCCTGCCCTGGGGCCCAACAGCCCCTGCATCTCTACATCCCTGGAGCCCCATCTCATTGATATCCCCTGCCCATGGCTGCCACCAGATCTGGCTGCTGCCATCAGGGCCGAAGCGTAAGCCACTGGCTGTGACCCAGCCACCCTCAGTAGCAGGGCTGCAGCACATTTTCAGGGACTCCAAGGACAGGCTTCCCTGCTTACAGCTGCCATCACTAGGACCAAATCTCAATCCACCAGCAGTGGAGGCACCATGCATTTACAAGCACCCTAATGATAGGGTACCCCACATGCAGCCACCACCTGGGGCTGAAGTGTGTGCTCCCCAGCCACCTGCCTATGGCTGCTGCCACTGAAAGCAACCTCACCCTCTCCAGTAGCAGGGACGCAGTGCAGCCACTGCTGCCCCCACCTGAGCATTCTGCTGGGGACCTGGGGATCACCCTTCTCCTGCCTACCACGGCCAGCAACTGGATGTGCCAATGCAGGGCCTGAAGTCAGGTCTGTTCAGCCTGGCTCTGTCCTTCCAGTGATGGAGCTTGATGTCTGGGGGCCTGGGGATTGCCCAGCCCTTTTCGTCACCATTGGTACCTGAGCAATCCTCTTGGGGGGCCTGAGATTGAACCCACCCAACCTGTTGCTATCACTACAGTTAGCACCCACGAGAACCTGCCACTTATGGGCCTGGTCACTGGCCTAGCCAGCTTATTGCAGCTACTGCCAACAGCAGTGTGGATCACTTGGGAGCCAGAGCGGTGTTCCATCACAGCTACTACCATTGCCCACACCACACCCACTGCCCAGGGGCCAAAGGACCTGTCCAACTACATGAACCACCACTGCCACTGCTGGCACCTGAACAAGCCATTTGGAGGCCCAAGAATTGGCTTGTCTGGTTCCACTAACACCAGTGCCAGCATACATAACCCTAGGGCCCAAGGACAGGCATACTCAGTCCACCACTGCCACCACAGCTGCCTGAAGCCTGGCTTACCTAGCATTCTCATCCCCAGGAAAACTTTAGCAACCACAGCCTCCAGTAGCTACCACACCCTAAGCCACTGATGAAATTACAAAAGCACTGATGCTGTTTACCACAGAAGAAATCATATGAAGACTACAATACTGCATGTACCCAGAATCAAATCCAAAGTGTCCCATCCAACTAACATCATAGACACATCATCAGGAAGAACTCTGACCCTATGAAAGCAAATTCAAAAAGTTGGAGAAGCAACTATTTATACCAGATGTGCAGATACCCAACATAAGGACACAAGAAACATCAAAAATTAAGGAAATATGACATCTCCAAAGAAACACAAAAATTTTCTAGCAACAGATTCCAGTCAAAAAGAAATTTATGAAATCCCAAAGCATTCAAAATAATAATATTAAAGAAGCTCAATGAGATACAAGAGAACACAGATGAAGAATACAAAGAAATCAGAAAAACAATTCAGGATATGACGGAGAAATTTACTGACAAGATAGACATGATCAAAAAAGAACCAAACAGAAATTCTGGAACTGAAGAATTTATTGAATGAAGAACAAAATACCATTGAAAGCTTTAACAATAGACTAGATCAAGCATTAAAAAAACAGTTTAGAACTTGAAAATAAGTCTTTTGAAATAACCCAGTCAGACAAAAAAATAAAGAAAAATAATTAAAAAGAATGAACAAAGCCTATGTGACACATGGGACACCATAAAGCAACCAAATATTCAAGTTTTAGGTTTCCCAGAAGGCAAAGAGAAAAATGAAAGGGATAGAAAACCTATTTAACATAATAATAGCTAAGAGCTTCCTAAGTCTAGCAAGAGATTTAGATATCCAGATACAGGAAGTTCAGGGATCCCCAAATAGATACAATTTAAAAATGTCATCTCCATGGTACATGATACAGTTTGGCTCTGTGTCCCCAACTGAATCCCACATTGAATTATGATCTTCAGTGTTGGAGGAGGGGCCTGGTAGGAGGTAATTAGATAGTGTGGGCAGATTTCCCCCTTGCTGTTCTCTTGATAGTGATTGAGTTCTCATGAGATCTGGTTGTTTAAAAGTGTGTAGCACTTCCTGCTTTGCTCTCTGTCTCCCCTGCTGCCATGTGAAGATGTGCTGGCTCCCCCTTTCATCCTTCTGCCATGATTGTAAGTTTCCTGAGGCCTCCCAGCCATGCTTCCTGTACAGCCTGTGGAACTGTGAGCCAATGAAACCTCTTTTCTTCATAAATCACCCAGTCTTAGGCAGTTCTTTATAGCAGTGTAAGAACAGATTAATACAGAATATTGGCACCAGAGAAGTGGGACATTGCTAAAAAGATACTGGAAAATATGGAAGTGACACTGGAACTGGGTAATGGGCAGAGGTTGGAACAGTTTGCAGGGCTCAAAAGAAGACAGGAAGATAAGGGAAAGTGTGGAACTTCCTAGAGACTTGTTGAGTGGATCAAAATGTTGATTGTGATATGGACAGTATAGTTCAAGCTGAGGTGGAGATGAGGAACTTATTAGGAACTGGAGCAAAGGTCATTTTTGCTGTGCTTTAGCAAAGAGACTGGAGGCATTGTCCTCCTGCTCTAGAGATCTGTGAAACTGAACTTGAGAGAGATAATTTAGGGTATCTGGCAGAAGAAATTTCTAAGCAGTAAAGCATTCAACATGTGACCTGGCTGCTTCTATTAATAAAAGCCTATGCTCATTTGCATAAATAAATGACTGAAACTAGAACTTATACTTTAAAGGGAAGCAGAGCATTAAAGTTTGGAAAATTTGCAGCCCAACCATGTGGTAGGAAAGTAAAACCCATTTTCTGGGAAGGAATTCAAGGTTGCAGAAATTTGTGAAGAGGAGCTGAATGTTAATAACCAAGACAATGAGGAAAATGCTTCCAGGGCATTTCAGAGACCTTTATAGCAGCCCCTCCCATCACAAGCCCAGAAGCCTAGGAGGGAGAAATGGTTTCGTGGTCTGGGCCTAAGGCCCTGCTGCTCCGTCCAGCCTTGGGACATGGCACCTTGCATTCCAGCTGCTCCAACTCCAGCCGTGGCTGTAAGGGGCCAAGGCACAGCTTGGGCCATTGCTTCAGAGGGTGCAAGCCCCAAGCCTTGGTGGCTTCCATGTGGTGTTGGGCCTAAGACAAGAGTTGAGGTTTGGGAGCTTCCACCTAGGTTTCAAAGGATGTATGGAAATGCCTGGATGTCCAGGCAGAAGTCTGCTGCAGGGGTAGAGTGCTTATGGAGAACTTCTATGAAGGCAGTGCAGAGGAAAAATGTGGGGTTGATCCCCCACACAGAGTTCCCTGTGGGGCACTGCCTAGTGAAGCTGTGAGAGGAGGGTCCCCCAGAGGGTCCCCCAGACCTCAGAATGGTAGATCCACTGATGGCTTGCACTGTGCATCTGGAAAAGCCACAGGCACCCAATGCCAGCCCAGAAAAGCAGCTGCAGGGGCTGTACCCTGCAGAGCCACGAGGGCAGAGCTGTCCACCTCTTGCATCAGTGAGCCCTGGATGTGAAACATGAAGTGAAAGGAGATTATTTTGGAATTTTAAGATTTTCATAACTGCCCTTCTGGGTTTTGGACTTGTATGGGGCCTATAGCCTCTTTGTTTTGGCTTATTTCTCCCTTTTGGAACAGGAGCATTTACTCAATGCCTGTACCCCCATTGTATTTTGGAAATAACTAACTTGTTTTTTATTTTATCAGCTCATAGGCAGAGGGACTTGTCTTGTTTCAGATGAGACATTAAACTTGGACTTCTTAGTTAATGCTGGAATGAGTTAAGACTGTGGAACTGTTGGGAAGACATGATTCATTTTGAAATGTGAGAAAGACATGAGATTTGGGAGGGGATAGGGGTGGAATGATATGGTTTGTCTCTGTGTCCCCACCCACATCTCATGTTGAATTGTAATCCCCAGGGGAGGGACCTGGTGGGGAGTGATTGGATCATGGGGGTGGATTTCCCACTTTCTGTTCTTGTGATAGTGAGTTCTCATGATATCTGGTTTTTTAAAAGTGTGTAGCACTTCCCCCCCTCACTCCCTCTCTCTTGCCACCATGTGAAGATGTGCTTGCTTCCCTTTCATCCTTCCACCATGACTGTAAGTCTCCTGAGGCTTCCCAGCCATGCTTCCTGTACAGCCTGCAGAACTGTGAGTCAATTAAACCTCTTTTATTCATAGATTACCCAGTCTTAGGTAGTCCTTTATAGCAGTGTGAGAATGGACTAATACAGTATATTATAGTCAAACTGTCAAAAGTCAAAGACAGAGATAAAATGCCTAGTTACTTATAGGGGAACTCCCATCAGAATAACAGCAGATTTCTCAGCAGAAATCATACAAGCCAGGAGAGAATGGGATCATATATTCATAGTACTGAAAGAAAAAAATCCTGTAAGCCAAGGATACTATAACTAGAAAATTATCTTTCATCACTGAAGGAGAAATAAAGGCTATCCCAGACAAGCAAAAGCTAAGGGAATTCATCATCACTAAACTGACCCTACGAGAAATTCTTAAGGGATCCCCATGCCTGGAAGTGAAAAAATGATATCCAAAATCACTAAAACACATGAAAGTATGAAATCCACTGATTGAAAAAACACACAAATGAGGACACTAATGTTACCACTACCACCAAACCACAGTGATAAACAATAAGAAAGAAAGGAGCAAGGCATATAGAAAACAATCAGAAATCAATTAATAAAATGACAGGAATAAGCCTTCATGTATCAATGATGACCTTGGATATATACAGATTAAACTTTCCACTTAAAAGATATGGCTGAGGCTGGGCATGGTGGCTCACACCTGTAATCCCAGCACTTTGGGAGGCTGAGGCAGGCAGATCATGAGGTCAGGAGTTTGAGACCAGCCTGGCCAACATAGTGAAACCCCATCTCTACTAAAAATACAAAAAATTAACTGGATGTGGTGACAGGCACCTGTAATTCCAACTACTCAGGAGGCTGAGGCAGGAGAATTGCTTGAACCCGGGAAGAGGTGTCAATAAGCCAAGATCGCTCCATTGGACTCCAGCCTGGGTGACAAGAGTGAAACTCCATCTCAAAAAAAGGATACAGCTAAATTGGTCTTTAAAATCATCCAACAAAATGCTGCCTATAAGAAACTCATCTCACTTGTAAAAACACATATAGACTGAAAGTGAAAGGATAGAAAAATATATCCCCAGCAAACAGAAAGAAAACACAAAAAGTAGCTTTCCTAATATCAGATAAAGCAGACTTTAAGTAAAAACAGTAAAAAGAAAAAAGAAGATCATTCCATAATCATAAAGTTAAATTCAGTCAGATGATATAATAATTTTAAACATATATGCACCCAATACCAGAGCACCTAGATCTATAAAGCAAATATTATTAGATCCAAAGGGAGAAAATGACTCCAATACAATAATAGCTGGGGACTTCAACACCACAATCTCATCATTAGACGGATTATCTAGACAGAAAATTAGCAAGGAAACACTGACTTTAAACTGCACTTTAGACTGAATGGATCTAATAGATATTTACAGAACATTTTATGCAATAGCTACAGAATATACATTGTTCTCATCAGTACATGAAACATTTTTCAGAATAGACCATGTGATAGGACACAAAACAAATTGCAACAAATTTTTAAGAATCAAAATCCTATCAAGTATCTTCACAGACCACACTGGAATAAAACTGGTAATCAATAACAAGAGGGACTTTGGAAATGTACAAATACATGAAAATTAAACAACAAGCTCCTGGATGACCACCAGGTCAAGGAAGAAATCAAGAAGGAAATAAAAAAAAATTTCTTAAAACAAATGAAAATTGAAACACAACATACCCAAACTTAAAGGATACAGCAAAAGCAGTGCTAAGAGGGAATTTTATAGCAATAAACACCCGCATTGAAATAGTAGAAAGATTTCAAATAAACAATCTAATGAGGTACCTCAGGGAACTAGAAAAGCAAGAACAAAGCAAGCCTGAAATTAGTTGAAGGAAAGAAAGAATAAAGATCAGAGCAGACCTAAAGAAAATAAAGACTTTAAAAAAACACAAAGGATCAACAAATCAAAAGAGTTGGTATTTTGAAATGATAAAATAAATCAATAAAATGTTAGTTAGAGTTATCAAGAAAAAAAGAGAAGACCCTAATAACAAAACCAGAAATACAAAGGAGACATTAAAACTGATGACACAAAAATATAAAAGATCATCAGAGACCATTATGAACAACTCTAAACTAACAAAATGGAAAACCTAGAGGAAATAAATAAATTTCTGGTTACATACAACCTACCAAGACTGAATCAGGAAGGAATAAAAAACGTGAACAGATCAATAATTGAAAAATGAGATTGAATTAGGAATAAAATGTCTCCCCACAAAGAAAAATCTTCACAGCTGAATCCTATAAAACTTACAAATAAAAACTAACATCAATTATTCTCAAACTATTGCAAAAAAAATTGAAGAGGAGGGAATTTCCCCTAACTCATTCTATGAGACAACACTATCCTGATACCAAAACCAGACAAGGACACAACAAAAGAACACTACAGGTCAATATTCCTAGTGAATATTAATGCTAAAATCCCTAACAAAATACTAGCAAAGTAAATCTAACAAACAGCACATCAAAAAGATAATATGCCATTATAAAGTGGGATTTACCCCAGGGATGCAAAGATGGCTCAACATACACAAATCGATAAACATGATATATCACATCAACAAAATGAAGGACAAAAACTATTTGATCATCTCAATAGATGCAGAAAAAGTGCTTGGTAAAATTTAGCATGCCTTCTTGATAAAAGCTCTTAACAAACTAAGCATAGAAGAAACATACCTCAACATAATAAAGGCCATATATGAAAAAGCCACAGCTAACATTATACTGAATGTGGAAAAGTCTAAAGCTTTTCCTCTAAGAACTAGAACAAGACAAGGATGCCCAATTTCATCACCCCTTATTAATATAGTACTGAAGGTTCTAGCCAGAACAATCAGGCATGAGAAAGAAATAAAAGGCATCTAATTTGGAAATGAGGAAGCCAAATTGTCCATATTTGCAGATGACATAATCATATATCTAGAAAAAATAAAAGACTCCACCAAAAAACTTTTAGATCACATAAATAAAGTTGCAGAATACAAAATTAACATACAAAAATTAATAGCTTCTCAATATGCCAAGAATAAACTAGCTGGGAAAAAAATCAAGAAGGCAATTCATTTCCAATAGCTACAAAAAATAACGTAAAATACCCAGCAATAAATATAACCAAAGAGGTGAAAGACCTATGAAAAGAAAACTACAAAACACTGATGAAGGAAACTGAAGAGGACACAAACAAATAGAAAGATATCCCATGCTTGTGTATCAGAAGAATTAATACTGTTAAAATGACCATACTGCCCAAAGCAGTCTACAGATTCAATGCAATCCCTATCAAAATACCAATGTCATTTTTCACAAAAATAGAAAAAACAATTCTAAAATTTGTATGGAACCAAAAAGAGCCCAAAGAGCCAAAGCAATACTCGGTGAAAAGAATAAAGCTGGGTGTTGCAGGAAGTCAGGGACCCCGAACAGAGGGACCGGCTGGAGCTGTGGCAGAGGAACATAAACTGTGAAGATTTCACCTTAATATGGACATTTATCAGTTCCCAAATAATACTTTTATAATTTCTTATGCCTGTCTTTACTTTAATCTCTTAATCCTGTTATCTTCATAAGCTGAGGATGTATGTCACTTCAGAACCACTGTGATAATTGTGTTAACTGTACAAATCGATTGTAAAACATGTGTGTTTGAACAATATGAAATCAGTGCGCCTTGAAAAAGAACAGAATAACAGAGATTTTTATGGAACAAGGGAAGACAACCATAAGGTCTGACTGCCTGTGGGGTCGGGCAAAAAGAGTCATATTTTTCTTCTTTCAGAGAGCCTATAAACTTTGGAAGTGCAAGTAGGAAAGATATCACTAAATTCTTTTCCTAGCAAGGAATATTAATATTAATGCCCTGGGAAAGGAATGCGTTCCTGTGGGGAGGTCTATAAACAGCCGCTCTGGGAATGTCTGTCTTATGCAGTTGAGATAAGGACTGAGATACGCCCTGGTCTCCTGCAGAACCCTCAGGCTTACTAGGGTTGGGGAAACTCCACCCTCGTAAATTTGTGGTCGCACTGGTTCTCTGCTGTCAAACCCTGTTTTCTGTTGTTTAAGATGTTTATCAAGACAATATGTGCACCACTGAACATAGACCCTTATCAGTGGTTCTGCTTTTGCCCTTTGCCCTGTGATCTTTGTTGGACCCTTATCAGTGGTACTGCTTTTGCCCTTTGTCCTGTTCCCTCAGAAGCATGTGATCTTTGTTAGACCCTTATTAGTGGTTCTGCTTTTTGCCCTTTGAAGCATGTGATCTTTGTACCTACTCCCTGTTCTTACACCCCCTCCCCTTTTGAAACCCTTAATAAAAACTTGCTGGTCTGAGACTCAGGTGGGCATCATGGTCCTACTGATATGTGATGTCACCCCCGGTGGCCCAGCTGTAAAACTCCTCTCTTTGTACTGTCTCTCTTTATTGCTCAGCCAGCCAACACTTATGGAAAATAGAAAGAACCTACGTTGAAATATTGGGGGTGGGTTCTGCCAATAGCTGAGGGCAGAAAACCATGTGAATTCAAATATATTACAAAGCTATAATACTAAAAGCAGCATGGTATTGGTATGAAAACAGACCAAAGGAATCCAGAATAAATCCGTATATTTATAGTCAACAGATCTTCTTCAAAGACACTGAGAGCACCCAGTAGGGAAAGTACACACTCTTCAATAAATGGTGCTGGGAAACTTATTCCATATGCAGAAGAATGAAACTGGACTCCTATCTCTCAACATATGCAAAATGCAACTCAAAATGAACTAAAGACTTAAACATATGACCCAAACATATAAAACTGCTAGGATAAAATATAAAAAACTTTAGGGCATTGGTCTAGGCAAAGATTTTATGGCTAAGATCTTAAAAACACAGGCAACAAAAACGAAAATGAGAAATGGGACTGCATTAAACTAAAAAGCTTTTGCTCAGCAAAGAAAACAATTAACAAAGTGAAGAGACAACTGGTTGGATGGGAGAAAATATTTGCAAATTATTTATCTGACAAGGGTCTAATACTCAGAATACACAAGGAACTCAATTCAATAGTAAACAAAACAAAACAAAGCCAAAAATGAATAATCCCACTAAAAAGTGGGCAAAGAACTTTTTATGTATGTCCCAAAATAGGACATACAAAATATCAACACATATATGAAAAAATGCTCAACATCGCTAATCATCAGGGAAATGCAACTCAAAACCACAGTGAGATACCATCTCACCCCAGTTAGACTGGCAATTATTAAAAAGACAAGAAATAACAGATTCTGGTGAGGATGCAGTAAATGATATTGATTATACTTTTGGTGGGAATGTAAATTTGTATAGCTACTATGGAAAACAGTATAGAGATTTCTCAAAAAAACTAAATATAGAACTACCATATAATCCAGAAATGCCACTTCTAAGTATTTATCCAAAGGAAAATAAATCAATATATTAAAGGGATAACTGCACTCCCATGTTTATTGCAGCACTATTTACAATAGCAAAGACATGGGATCAACCTGTGTCCATCGATGGATAAATGGATAAAGAAAATGTGGTATATACACACAATGAAATACTATTCAGCATAAAAAGAATGAAATCATGTAATTTACAGCAACGTGGTTGGAACTGGAGGTCATTATGTTAAGTGAAATAAATCAGGCACAGAAAGACAAATATCTCATATCCTCACTTATATGTGGGAGCTAAGAAGTTGTGATCTCATGGAAGTAGAAAGTGGAATAACAGATACCAGAGGCTGGGAAGGGTGTATGGCAGGGAGGATGATGAGAGGTTGGTAAATGGGTAAAAACATACAGTTATATAAAAGGAATAAGTTCGAATGTTCAATAACAGTGTGGGGTGACTATAGTAAACAACAATGTATTGTGTATTTCAGAATAGTTAGAAGAGAGGACTTGAAATGTTCCCAACACATAGAAATGATAAATGCCTGAGTTGACTGATACCCCAAATACTCTGACTTGATCATTACACATTCTATGCATGTAGCAAAATATCACATGTATCCCATAAATATACACAGATATTAAATTTTAATTTTAAAAACAGAAACTGTGAGTCAGAGATGTTACATAATTTACCCAAGGTCACTGAGAATAAGAGCAAGAACTCAGAGCCAGATTGGCCCGAGCTTTTCCTTTCGTCACTACAACTCATCCATCCATTCATTCTGTACATGTTTCTTGAGCACATCAATGTGCCAGCTACAGTTCTAGATTCTGGGGTACTGTGGTAAACAAAAATCACATAGTCTTGCCTTAATAGCTCTTACAAGACCCTGAGAGGGACAAACAAAAAATGTGTATAATTAAAATTTGTAATAAGCATAAAAGCAAAGATAACTAGACGAATGTATCTTCAGATCTGCTGAATGAGGAAGACTCCCCTGCGGTGGTAACTAGAAAATGGAAACTTGAAAGATGAGGAGTTAGCCATACAAACAGCTAGGGAAAGAGTATTCTTACAAGGGGAATTGTATGTGGAAGGACTCTGATGTGAGAAGGAGCTTGCTTTAGGAGCTGAAAGATCAGGACAGCAGGACCTAGTAATCAAGAGGAAAAGATATGGCAGCTGAGCTACAGGTGTGGCTAGGATCTCCATCTTGAGACAGCCCAAAACTACATTGGATTTTCTGAATTTTATTCCAAGCCATTAGAAAGACTTGGGAGAATCTTAGGCAAGGGTATGATGTCAACCAATTTATGTCACTGACTGCTGCTTGAAGCACTAATTAGAGGGAAAGACGAAAGAATGGTTAGAAATCTATTAAGGCAGCATAGCTGAGATATGTTTAATTGGATGGGATGCTGGGAGTACCAATGGAGGAAAATAAATGCATCCAGGATATAAGTTGGGGGTCTCCACAGGAATAAGTGATGAATTGACTGTAAGGAAGGATGAAGAATATGCTGGGATGGCTCTCAGTTTTCTGGCCGGGGCAATTAGATGGATAGAACTGACAGGTTTTTTTTTTTTTTTTTTAAAGAAAAGAAGATATTCTTTGTTGTTTTCCAGACAAATATACATTTCTCTGTTCCAGTCACCAGAAAATAATGAATACCTTTTAAAAACACTACAGATGAATAAAAAGAAATGAGTTAACAAGCCACAAAAAGACTTGGATAAATCTTTAAATACATTTTGCTTAGTGAAAGAAGTCAGTCTGGAAAGGCTATGTACTGTATGGTGCCAATTACATGGCATTCTGGAAAAGACAAAACTGCAGCAATAATAGAAAGATCAGTGATTGCCAGGGGCTTAGTGGGTAGTGGGGGAAGGATTAAATGGATGAAGCAAAAGAGATTTTTCTAGGGCAATGAAACAATTCTGTATGATACTGTGAGGCATTTGTCATGACTGTGCTTTTGTCAAAATCCATAGAACTTTACAGCACAACAAGTGAGCAGCGATGCAAAGAATTTTAAAAATATAACTTAGGCAGTCAAGGGATCCCAGGATATAATGCAGAATATGACAAGAGAATCTAACTCTTTTAAAATATGTGACACAAACTCATTGAAGAGATTGGAGAGAAAATGTGCTGACCTAAATAACTTTGGACATGAACGGATTCTGTAAGACAAAAGACAAAAACAATTGTGCATAATCATTGTACTCCAGTTGATAAAGTGTCTACCCATGGAGGCACAGGTAAACAAGAGGTATGGTGATACCACAATACGTGTATACTAAAACCGAACAATTAAATAGATGAAGCACAAGATTATGGATGTGGAAGCTAAGTTTCTCACTTTATCTTCAAGTTTACTTACTAATGTTTTCTTCAGTACCAAATTTGCTGACAATCTTGTTCAGTGTACTTTTTACTTTATAAATTGTTTTTTATCTCTTAAGTTTGATTTGAGTTTTTACATGTTTTCCATTTTTCTCATTATGTGCATGGTTTCCTCTACCTTCTTGAATGAATGGAGGATGTTTATAATAGATGTCTTAACATCTATGTTCAGTAATTCTATCATCTCTGTAATTTCAGTGTCTTTTACTATTCATTGATTATTTTTCTGGTTATGAATTGCATTTTCTTGCTTGTTTGCATGCATAGCAATTTTTGCTTGGATGTCAGACTTTATGAATTTTACATTGTAGGGTGCTGAATTTTATTATATTCCTCTTATTTTTGGATTTGATTTGGGGATGCAGTTAAGTTACATGAAATCAATTTGACCCTTTTCAGGCTTGTTTTAAATAGTGACATCTCATTATGTTAAAGGACTTAATTCATCAAGGAAACATAATAATTCTAAATGTGTATAAGCCTAATAACAAAGATTGAAAATACTAGAAATAAAAATAGTAGAACCAAAAGAAGAAATAGGAAAACACACATTTATAACTGGAGAACACAATGGCTTTCTTTCAATAATTGATAGAATAAGTAGATTAAAAAATAGTAGAAAATGGAAAACTTGAAAAACGCTATCAAGCAACTTGATCTAAGTGACAATTATAAGGCACACCACCCAAAATATTAGAAAAGAGAAAAGACTTCAGAGCAATTACCTAATATTCCAACTTAAAACACTAGAAAAAAATGAAATTAACTCAAAGTAAATAGCAGGAAAGAAACAATAAAGATAAGAGCAGAAATCAATAATATAGAAAAAGAAAAGAGATACAATAAGCGAGTTGTTGAAAAAGATCAATAAAATTGATAATCCTCTAGTGAGAGTGAGCATGGGGAAAAAAAATCCAGAAGACATAAATTACCAATATCAGGAATGGAAGACAGAACATCACTACAGATCTTACAGACATTAAAAACATAATATGGGAATACTACGAACAACTTTAAGTCAATAAACTTAACAACTTAGATGGAATAGAAAAATTCCTTGAGAAACATAAATCACTAAAACTCCCATAAGAAAAATTAGATTATCTGAATAGCCCTATATTTATTAAAGAGATCAAATTTGTGCTTAAAAGAATGCACACACACACACACACACACACACACATCTCCAGACCAAGATGACATCACTGGTGAATTTTACAAAGCATTTAAGGAAGAAGTAATATAAGTTCTCCACAAACTGTTCCAGAAAATAATATAAGTAAAAAGACTTTCTAACTAACTTTATGAGGCTAGCATTCTTCTCACATCAAAATGAGACTAATATTCCAAGGAAAACAAAACTACAAACCATAGTTCCTCATAAAAATAAATACACACATACACGCACACACACACACACACCCCCTTAAAATATTGTCAAACAGAACCCACCAACATATTAAAAGAATAATATATCATGGCCAAGTTGAGCTTATCTTAAGATTGCAAAATTAGCCTAACATTTAAATATTATTGAAATTTTCACATTAACAGACTAAAAAGAAAAACCATATGATAATTTCAATAGATGCAGAAAAAATTTGACGAAATTTAACATCAACTTATGATTTTAAAAAATTATTATTAAACCAGAAATAAAAGAAAACTTTCTCAATCTGATAAAGGACATCTATGAAAACCCCATAGCTAACATCGAACTTCAAACTGATTTTTTCCCCTAAGAGCAGCAATAAAGCAAGGATGTCTACTCTCATCATATCTATTTACTCTTGTGTTAGCCAGTTCAATAAGGCAATAAATAAACAACAAATGAGCAAGCAAATAATTGTCTTACAGGCTGAAGAGGAAAAAATAAAACTGTCTTCACAGAAATGTGATTTTCTTTGTAGAACATCCTAAGAAGTCTACAAAAAACTATCAGAATTAATGAGATATCAAATTGCAGGTCAATATACAAAATCAACTATATTTCTTTATGTTAGCATTGAACAGTTAGAAATTTAAAATTAAAATAAAACATCATTTACAACAGTATAACTGTATAAAATGCTCAGGAATATATATAGCTAAATATATAAAGAATCCATGCACTGAAAACTATAACACAGGGCTGACAGAAATTAAAGGAGTTCTAATAAATTGAGAGATATACCATGCTCATGGACCAAGAGACTCAATATTGCTAAGATGTCAATTGTCCTGTAATTGATCTGCAGATACAATGCAATACCAACTAAAATTCAAGCAGGCTTTTTTTTTTTTTAAGAAATGAACACGTGAATTCTTAAAATATATAAAACAATGTTTATAAAGAAGAACAAAGTTGGAGGGCTTACGATAACTGATATCGAGACTTATTATAAAGCTATAGTAATTTAGACTGTGTGGTATTGTCAGAAGACAGACAGACACATAGATCAGTGAAACAGAATAGAGTTCAGAAAGGGACACATAACATTTGGCAAGGCAATTCAACTGGGGGAAAGATAATCTTTTCAATATATTGTGCTAAAATACTGGATAGCAATATGTAAAAAAAAAGCTCTTATACCAGATAACAAAAGTGAACAAAAAATAGATGTGAATGTACCTTAAATTATAAAACATTTTAAAGAATTCTTAATGACCTTTGGTTAGGCAAAAATTTCTTTAATAGAACACAGAAAGTGTAAACTATTAAAAAATGATATTTATTGAAATTTAAAATCTTTGCTCTTCAAATAATACTTTTAAGAAAATGAAAAGGCAAGATACATATTGGAAAAAAATTCCAAAATATATATCAGAATATATAAATAATTTTTACAATACAATGATAAGAGGATAGACAATCCAAATTTTAAAATGGACAAAAGATCTGAACACTTCACCACAAAAAATAGTTGCATCACAAATTAGTACATAAAAAGATGATCAACATCGTTAGTTATTATGGAACTTCAAATTAAAACTATTATGAAATATGACTACATATCTACAGAAATAACTAAAATTTTAAAAACCTGAAATTACAAAATGTTTGTGAGGACGTGGGGTAAATGGAACTCTTGTGCATTGCTGGTAGGAATGCAAAATGGCACACTTTGGAAAAGAGTTTGATAGCTTTTTACAAGTTAAACCTACATCTACCATATGACCCAATCATTCATTGTTAAGTATTCATTTACCAAGAGAAATGAAATTACATGCCCATGCAAAATTTTTTATTTGAATATTCAGACCTACTTTGTTCATAATAGCCAAAAGCTGTGAATAATCCAAGTGTCTATTAACTGATCAATAAAACTGAACTAAAAACAAAAACAAAAGCACCCTGATACAAAATGGTTCAAAAAATAATAAAAACATTAAAGAGGAAATATCAGGGGGATTTGAAAATTCATCCTAAATACTGAATAATGAGAATAACTTTACCAATTAACACCAGAGTCACTATCTCAAGAAAAATCAAATTTACTTATTTTCAACTAAATTTATTTTATCAGGCAATAAATAAATATGTGCAATAAGTGGCTCTAATAATGAGAAGATATTTTAATTCGCCTATCCATTTTTTTATGTAAATGAATGCATGAAAACACTTTGTTCTCTTGAGTAGCTTAAACATTCCCTCTCTAATCTTATTTACATTTTTAATTTGCTTTGCAAATTTTTCTTTACCCAGATAAAATTCAAGTGGCTACAAATTAAGAATAGAAATATCTAAATTAATGAGGTTTTCCCATATATCATTTTTAGATTATGTTTTTCATGGGTTTTTAGAGAGAGAGATTTGGTTCCAAAATTCCTCTGGAGCCTGGCAGATTTCGTTGGTCTTAGGTCTGGATGTATCTGCCTTTGTCATATTTATGCCAGTGGCTTCATCCATCAATTTGACTGTTTTCCCTGCAGAGCTAAAATTATATGTTATAAAGAAAGGCATAAAATAATATTTTGGTGAGCTCTTCATCAATGTTTTCCAAATAAGGACCTTTCAGATTATATTGTTTAAATATTTATTAATTTCAATAAAATGTTAATTTCTCTTCAAATATATCCCATTCCATTATTCCAGTAATCTTGGATTCTTTTCCAACCTCTCTGTTTCCCCCTCCACTCCTTGCACACATTACAAGTGCAGTTGTCTCATTGATTGAAGACATTTGAGCCCCTCGGGCTTGAAGTGCCAACCACTAACCCTGCCCTCCACCAAGAGTCCTCTAAAATCCCTTGTCCTCCACTCCTAAGAGATTGCATTCCTCTGCTCTTCCTTAATTCTGTCTTCATTCATTTTGCAATTTATTCACTTACTGGAGGCTACTTGAAAGCAGAGTCTGTGCTTAATAAAAGTTTAATGGTTGCTTCAATGAATGAAAGTTGTACCTTGTGATTAACATGTTCATTCAACAACTTTTTATGGAGCTAATGGAATAAGCCTTGAAAAACAAAGTCCCACCTTCATGGAATATAGGCTGTAGTTGAAGGGCGCAAATAAAAAATAAACAGCTGGGCATGGTGGCTCGCACCTATAATCCTAGCACTTCGGGAAGCTGAGGCAGGAGGATCACTTAAGCCTAGGAGTTGGGTGAGCTGTGATAAGCTCCAGGGTGGGCAATGGAGCAAGTCCGTGTCTCAAAAAAATAAAAGAATGAAATGTCTGGGAATTGAGAAAAACAAGAAAAATAATGACAAAGTCCCTGATTGCCTGGAGCTCATATCCTAGTAGGGGACACAAAATATGAAGCAAATCTTTAAACAAGGTGAGTTCAGCGGCAGGCACAGAAGCCCACTTCAATCTCACAGAAGCTAAAAGAGAATTTATTGGATCCTGTAATTGGAAAGTTCAAGGGCAAAATCCGCTTTGGGATTCAGGGTATAAAATGCCATGGGACCTTTACCTTTCCCTCTTTGACTTGACTATGCCCTGCTTGGCTCATTTCAAATTCTCCCTTCACACCAGTAGCAAGATGTCTCTGAACAAGCCTACGTGTCCCTTTCAGATTCCCTTTCAGAGCAAGAGAAATGGCCCTTCCAAGTGGTCCCAGCAGACATCTCCAGGAAAGCTCGCATTGACCAGATCTAGTCATTGGGACCTGACTCCCAACTAATCACTGTGGCTCAGGGGACACGGATTTTCCAGTTTGAGTTATATGCCCACTACTGGGACTAAGGGAGTGAGTCCAGCTTTGCCTCAAGCAAAAGCATTGGATGAGATTACAATGAAATGGGGGCGGGGAGGGTGGGAGCTGGGCTCTCCAGGATGGGGAAGCTGGTCAAGCAAAACCATCTAGCACATGGCTTTATTTCCATAGCACTTGCCTGCACCTTAATACTGATAATAGACTCTCTCATGTCCTCCCATCACCCACTACAAGAGGAAAACAAGGAACAGAGGAAAGAGGACAATTAAGCAGGCGGGATCTAAGTGCTCAATGAGTTTTTAATTGTTGCTTTGGGGAGTGTAATGTGTCTGTATGCTGGGACCTCATCCATTGCTAAGTCTTGTAAATGTCCTATTCAGAGGAAAGATAGGGCTCCAGGGGGTCTCCCCCAGGGTGTTTTTGCCCAGGATCAGTGGATGAATGCCAAGGACATGTTCCAACACTGAGGTGCTAGTTCTTCAGGTTGCATGTATTATTGACTGAAGGTCCTTCCTTACTAAGCCCTGTTAAAGAAGGAGCAGATTGTTTATATCTTTCAAAAGCAAAGCCACGGCTTCCCAGCTGTACAGAATGGGGTCATGTCAGAGGGTTTTGCCAGGGAAAACCAGCAGGCTGGTACAGCCTGACATTAACTTCCCCCACAGTTAGCCACCAAAAAGGCTGTGTTCCCATGCACGCTGACCCAAAATCCACATGATGCAGCTGCTCATCAAACAGCTGCCCCATCACCATGCTGGGAATAACATCCTTGATGCGTCTACTAACAGCCTGTGCCAGGGCTCACAAGAGCAGATTAGATGCTGCAAGGGGGGGCTGGATCCAAAGCTATAATTTGAGCCAGGATCTTGTTACACTTACATGCAGCTGTTGCATTCAGAAATACAATATATTTCTTCCTCTTCTAAATAGGCTCTGTTCATCTCAACTGCTTCATTTGCTGGCTTTTTTCTACAACTTTGGCAGTTGGGTATAATAATGTAACTGTTGAACTATCTGCTGTTAACAACCTTCTTTTTGTGGCATTCTTTTCATGTTACAGGCACTTGTGAAGAAAGAAATGTTTCCCCTTCCCGTCGTTTTGTCAATCATGATATCCTTTTTAGTGGCATTTCATTTTTCTTTGCATGGCTTAAAATTCCCAACAAAGAGAATGGAACTACCTGCGATGCTAAAAGGCCTCCATGACTTTATAACATGACCCACTCTTTTCATTATGATGGTGTTTAAGGGAAATGAAAGTACTTCAGTCTTTAAGTGCTATGACTGTCTGATGTACTGATACCATTCCCAGTGCTGTAGATATTTTGCCTTTGTAACAGTGAATTAATTCGAATGATTATTTTTTTCTTGTAATAAAAACTATTTTCAGGATCTGAACTCAGGAGTAATTACAATGTGTCACTTATTTTCAGCAGGGAGAGCCATACAATTCAATGAGTGTTTATTAAGCACCTGCTATGTGCAAGCCTCTATGTCTCATGCTGGGGAGGATTCAACGATGACTTGCTCCGCCTCTGACCTTAAGGAGAGTGCTACCCAATAAGAGAGTCAGACAGGAACAGAGCCACTCCTAAAGCAAAGCAGAACATTCTGTGAGTGATTGATCATAGAGATTTAGCTGCACCCATGGAGTTGGACATCTGGGGAGGCTCAACAGAGGAGCAGCATCAAGTAAGCCTTAGAGAATGAGCAGATTTAGGCCAGGAGTGGTGGCTTATGCCTGTAATCCCAGAACTTTGGGAGGCCAAGGAGTGGGGATCACCTGAGGTCAGGAGTTCGAGACCAGCCTGGCCAACATGGCGATACCTCATCTCTGCTAAAAATACAAAAGTCATCCAGGTGTGGTGGCGGGCGCCTGTAAGCCCAGCTACTCAGGAAGCTGAGGTGGGAGATTCGCTTGAACCCAGGAGGCAGAGGTTGCAGTGAGTCAAGATCGTGCCACTGCACTCCAGCCTGGGGGACAGAGCAAGACTCTGTCTCAGAAAAAAAAAGAATGAGCACATTTAGATTGGCTTTATTTTGTTGAAGAACAGAATGGATGAGCAGAGGCTTCACAGCATCGAGTTGCCTGTGTTTTTAAGGACTGCTGAGTTGGGTAGGTGCAGCAAATAGGGATAGGGCCAGCTCGTGGGAGAACCTGAAGTGCCAGGTCAAGAGATTGAAATTTTTTCCAAAAGCAGTGGGATTCCGCATGCTTATCTTAGGTTCCATTTCTCCCTCAAAAAATTGGAATCAGAATACCCTTGATTCAATGTCCTCATTCTTAGGAGGTGCATGTTGAGGAGTTTAGGAGTAAAAATCACACTAAGAATCAAGACATTAACAAATGTCAAGGTTGGGGGAAGAACATATAGATGCTCATTGTGTTTTTTTAACTTTTTGAAAGTTAAGAGTTCTCACAATAAAAATTGCGACTGAAAAAGAATACCTCATTCTACCACAGAGTACAGACAAGTTGGTAAATCTGCCTAGCATTTTAAGGATTCTGGGTCTAGGGATTTCGCTCAACCAGCAAACAGTCTGTTCTAACTAAGAGTCCCAGCTCCGTCACCCCAGAGCTATGGGGCCTCAGACAGGATACTCAAGCCACCTGAGCACTGGTTTCCACATCTGTCTGATGGATGCAGTAATAAGACCTGCCAGCCTCCCGGGGCTCTTGGGAAGATGAAATGACAGAATTCACATTTAAAGCCCTTGATGCGTGGCCTGACACACACTAGGGCTTAGGTAGTGGTACTACTATCCTTAAGCTTTAAGCTGAAATATTATATTTCTGATTCCCATTCTCCACCTTTCTGCCCAGCCTCCGTGATCCATGTCACAGACTCAGGGCAGCATCCCGATGGCTTTGCTGGTGCCTCACCCTTCAGTGAGGGCTGAGTTATGAGGTTCAGCAGCAGCCTGCTTTGGCAAATAAACTCTGTCTGTCCAATCTGATAGATCGCAAAGACCACTCAGATGATACCGGTGAGCAGATTTTGAATATTTAGATGAGGTGTCGATGTCTTCAGTGGTGTAATCATTTGATTTAAATTTTAAAAAATGCAAATAAGGTGTGAAAATGACACTGTTCTTTTGATTGCATCAGCAGAACCACTATCCTTTTTATAATTTGTTTCTAAACAAGTGAAACTTATTTCGATGTGACAACAAGTCATCATAAATGTGACATGATTGATTTGAAGATGGCCCGAAAAGCTCAAAAGTCATCTTTTTCCTGGCACATTCTGGTTTTCTCGTGGACCCACTGCGCCTATAAAATGACATTACACCGAATCGGGAGGCATCTGCATGTAAAACAGAACATTTAAGACCACGCGCTCAACTAACAAAAAATAAACTTAAACGTTCTAGGTTGAAGCCACGTGTCTTTGTTTCATGTTTGAGAATGGGAATGCACATACATGTGTACATACAGCTAAAGTACTAAGCAAAGTGAAGTGAGTGATTTAGTACATATATATTTTCTTGCTCACAAAATTATCAATTTACTATTAATATCAAATATTAGCAAGTCGCTGGAAAAATAAGCATTCCAATAATCTTTTGGTTGGGGCATTAATAATCAAATTTTGATAGGCAATTTAAGAATGTGAATCAAAAAACACAAAAGGCTTTCGCACCTGCAACATTGATTCTATGGCTAAAACATTAATAAGCATAAATCTACAGTGACTTTCATCAAATCATTCTTTATAATAAGGAAAAATATGAAACTTTGAGAAAGCCCAAAACATTGAATTACAATACATCACAAGGTGGAATATTACTTAACCATGGACATGAAATTGTAGAAGATTCATGTATACATATATCCTAAGTAAAAATGCACTGAAATTACACACAGCAAAACCATGAATATTCAATGCAAATATATATGTACACAACAGTATAACCAAATATATGTGTAAATATTGCTTCATTTAGTTGAAATATACCACAGGTACACGTATTACAATGATAACAGTGCACATACTAATACTTGTATGAATGAGATTCTCCAAAGAAAACACAATTCAAGCAACAAAGGTAACTAAATAATAAAACTGGCAAACTAAAACTACTTCGATGCAGCTATACATGGCTTCCAGGCTTCCAGTAGTTTTGTAAATCTCTTTTTTAAAATAGATTTTTAAGAAATAACAGTTTCAGATTTACAGAAAAATTGGGAGAATTGGACAGAATTCCCATATAGCTCACACCCAGTTTCCCCTGTTGTTAACATTTCACACTTTATGGTACATTCGTTCCAGTTAATAAATCAATATTGATATATTATTATTATCTGGAGTCCATACTTTATTCAGACTGCTTTAGTCGTTACCTAATGTCCTTTTTCTCTTCTGGGACCCCATCAAAGACCCCATATCACATTTAGTCCTCACATCTCCTCAGGCTCCTCTTGGCTGCGGCAATTTCTCAGACTTCCCATGTTTTTGATGACCTTGATAGTTTCGAGGCCTTCACACTTGTTAATGGCCTCATTTGCCAGCCTTCCTATTTCTAACCACTTAATACTGGAAGCTTCCAACACTGTTGAAATGCTTTGAATAGTCTTTGCAAGAGACTTGTATGGTAATGTCAGAGCAATTGTGATTGACTAGTAGTTATACTTTAAAATTGTGTTTGTGTTGAATAATAGATTAGAGCATTTGTATACAAAATTGCTTTCTGGTAATTAGATATTTTGAAATGTGTTGTATAACCCCAAATTTCATTTTACTTAAAATTACAGTTCACTACAATTATAAACATAACCCATTTACATTGGATCAGTCTGATAGCTATTATGCATTATGGGCATAATTATATCTACCCCATATTCATGCCTTTCTCACTCTGTAAAAAAAAAATATTGCCAGAAAACTAGGGTGGAGGGAAATTTTTAGAGGGGAGAGCTGATGGGATGGCGTCACATCCTTTTGTCTCCTTGCTTCCAAGTCACAAAACCCCAAAATCCAAAAGCCTGTGTCATGGGTCTTTTTCCCTAAACCAAGCTCTCAGGGCTTTGAGAGTCCATGGACCTGCTTCTTTCATTATTTAAAAATATGTCCTAAGCCGGGCACAGTCACTCACGCCTGTAATCCCAGCACTTTGGGAGGCCAAGGCGGATGGATCACCTGAGGCCAAGAATTTGAGACCAGCCTGGCCAACATGGTGAAACTCTGTCTCTACTAAAAATACAAAAATTAGCTGGTCATGGTGGCACTCACTTGTGGTCCCAGCTACTCGGGATGCTGAGACAAGAGAATCACTTGAACGCAGGAGGCAGAGGTTGCAGTGAGCCAAGATCACGCCACTGCACGCCAGCCTGGGCAACAGAGTGAGACTCAGTCTCAAAAAAATAAAAAGTAAAAATTAATAAAAATATATCCTGAGCAGGTTCTCTGTACCAAGTACTTGGCATGAACAGAACAAACTTTTGTTCCTGCCCTCGTGGATCAATCTAGACAGGGAGATAGACTTCGAGTGAATAACCTGCTAAAGACTTGGCCAGCACGATACAGGAGTCCCATAGGTTGGGAGAGTCCCAAGCCTCGCTGTGATCTCACTTTTCGTCCCTTCTCCCTAACCTGACTGTCATCTGTGTACCAGTCTATGTGCTTGCTGCACCTCTCGGCACTCTGCATGTGACACATCTCAGCCTGCCAGACCGATCCAATGTAAATGGATCATCTCAGCCTGCCCAGCCACGGCTCAGCCCCTCCACGTCCCTGTTGCTGCGAGCTCTGACTTGTCTGAGACTCCTCATCTCTGACAGTTTCCCATTTTGTTGACGGGGCCATGCTGTCTGGCTTGTGATGAGAACTGCATGGCATTAATGGCAGATCAGACATCACAGAAGAAAAGCAGTTGCAGACACAGCTATCAAAACTATCCAAACTAAAACACTGAGGGAAAGACTGAAAAAAATTAATGGAGGATCAGTGAACTGTAGGGAAATATCAAATGGCCTAATATGTGAATAATGGGAGTCCCTGAGGAAGCACAGAAAGTGGAGGAGATAGAAAAAATATTTGAAGAAATAATGGCCCCAATTTTCCTTAACTTCAGACAAAGTAGATTCCAGAGCAAAGAGCATTACCAGAGATAAAGAGGGTCATTTCATAACAAAAAAGAGGTCAATTCAACAAGAATACATAACAATGCTAAACGCTTGGTGCACCTAATAAGAGAGCTTCAAAATATATGAAGCGAAACCTAATAGAACTGCATGGAGAAATAGACAAATCCATAGTTTTTGTCAGAAATTTCAGCACTCCTGTTCAATAATTGCCGGAACAAGTAGACAGGAAATCCGAAACGTATTTTTGTGTTAATATAGTCAATTCAGCTTTCTTTTGATCAGTGTAAATATATCTTTCACCATCCTATTACTTTCAACCTACTTGTATAGTTATATTTAAAATGGATTTCTTGTAGGCAGCATGTGATTGAGTCTACAGTTAATCAAACTGGCACAATTTACAATTTTAGAACACTCCACCCAACATTAGCAAAATATACATTCTTATCAAGTACACACAGACTACTTACCAAAATTAACCAAATTCTGAGCTATAAAATATGTCTTAATACATTTAAAGGGATTCAATATATATAAAGTATGTTATCTGACAGTAATGGAATTAAATTAGAAATCTATAAAAGAAAGACATCAAGTATATCTTCAAATATTTGAAACTAAATAACATACGTTAAAATAACCCATGGGTTAAAGAAGAAAACAAAAGAGAAATGAGAAAATATTTTTAACATACTAAAACCACACTAATATGTCTGAAAATATAGCATAATAAAATTTGTGGGATGCAACTAATGCAATACTTAAAGGGAAATTTATAGTAATAAATTTACATCTTAGAAAATAAAAATAATTACAAATCTATGACTTCAGCTTCCACTCTAAGAAAATTTTAGAAGTAGAGCAGCTCAAACTCAAAGTATGCAGAAGAAAAGAAATAATAAAGATCATAATGGAAACCAATGAAATACAAAACAGAAACCCTAAAGAGAAAATCAATGAACCCAAAAGCTGGTTCTTTGAGAAAATGAATAAAATTGATAAACCTTTAGCCAGGCTGATGAGAAAAAAAGAGAGCAGATACAAATAACCAATATCAGAATTAAAATAGATGACACCACAACAGATTTTAGATTTTACACATGTTAAAAAACATAAAAACCTTATGCCAGTAAATGCAACAGAGCAGGTGAAATTGACAAATTTCTTGAAAGACACAAAAACTACCAAAGCTCATCCCAAAAGAAATCAAATTTGCCATCTTGTTGGTTTCGTGAGTATATATACAATGTCGAGGCATATCAAATTGTGTACTTTAAATATGTGCAGTTTATTGCATCTCCATTATGCGTCAATAAAGCCATTAAAAATATATCACCTACATTTATACTCAGTAATCCCTTTCCTGGGAAGCTATGCTTTAAAAATTACACCACCTGTACATAAGGATCATGTAAAGGGATATTACCGCAATGTTTATCCTAATGCTAACAAATGAGTGGTTGAATATGTTCTGGCACATACCTACCTTGGAACATTATTCAGCTCTTTAAAAAGATTGAGCTCTTGTCCAGCAGCTGACAGGAAGGGATCCACTGGATGTGCTGTGAAGGGAGGAAGCTAAGACGCAGAGCAATGCGTGTGTGAGATGAAGCTAATGCAATGGCCACAGTGAGTGAGAGGAGGGCGGTCACACCTCCTTTGTTACCAGAGAGGGCAGCTCCAGAGGAACCCTGTTTGAGCCTCTGAGCTAAGATGGTTCCTGTAACCAGAACTGAGACTTGGTGTCCAGAAATGTTCTCCCATCAGCCTCCAAAAAGGGGCATCCAGCAGAGACTACTGGTCTTGCAGTTGAGAACTACCCAATCTGGACTCAGTTGTTTTCAACCATCTGGGACTGAACAAGTTTAAATTCTTCATTTACATGAACAGATTTGGTTGAGGCTGGCGTGGAAACTTTTCCTACTTAAACCAGACCCACACCTTGTTCTCCAGAGTCCTTTCCATTTACACTGGAAGCTGTGTCTCCCAATCTTCAGATTCTTTTTTTTTTTTAAAGAAAATAAAGCTCTCCTTTGTTTTTCCTTTGCAGAACCGACGTCTTTTTTAAATACATGTGTATTTTTCCACTTTCATGTGGCTATCAAGTTACTACCTGAGACTAGGTAATTTATAAAGAAAGGGGGTTTAACTGACTCAGTTCCACATGGCTGGGGAGGCCTCAGGAAACTTACAATCATGGTGAAAGGCAAAGGGGAAACAGGCACCTTCTTCACAATGCAGCAGGAGAGAGAGCACAAAAGGGGAACTGCCAAACACTTTTAAAACCAATAGCTCTCATGAGAACTCCCCCATGATCCAATCACCTCCCACCAGGTCCCTCCCTCACGCATGGGGATTTCAATTTGAGATGAGATTTGGGTGGTGACACAGAGCCAAACCATATAAACATATAGTCTATTTCCACTTTTGTAAACGGATGACCAAATTTCTGTCACATGAATATACTGTCTATGCATACACATGTATATATACATATATGCCATACGGATATATATATATATATATACATATGTGTATGGTATTGTTAATATTGGTTTAAAGTCAGGGAAATACGGAAATAAGGAGAATAGTAGAGGTAAGCAAAAATAAAGGTTACAGTTTTAAAAAGAGGCTTAACCTAGTTTGGATACTAATTCAAATAAACTAAAAAATATGTGAGGTAAGAAGGGGAATTTAAATGACTGCATATTTTGTAATATTAGGGAGCTAGTGGTGTTTTTTAAACTATGAAAAAATGGTATTACAGTTTTGTTTTTCAACGTTATCTTTTAGAGAGGGATACTGAAATACACATTTATGAGATGATATAATTCTGGAATACAGTCTTGGGATTTGGAAAGAGTGGGAAGGAGTATAGAGGAAGCGAGCTTGAGAATAAGTCAATAATCACTGGGTAATGGGTTTAGGGGGCATGTCTAATTATATATGTTGAATTGTTTTTCAGTAAAATTATTGAAAACTGTGGTTTCTGGTCTCACGTAAGGAGACTGGAAGTTGTCACTCCTGGCCTCACAACAAGAAAAAAGATGAACAAATTCTTGTTAAATCTATCAGAGAACTGATTCCCAGGGCAAACTGCTGTCCCCTAAATTGGAGGGGCAGATGAGCGGATACAGAGAATCACAGCTTACGGGAGCAGAAGCCACCATGGGAACCCACCCTGGAGTAAGAAAACCTAAACTGTAACTGAGGAATTGCTGGACAAGCTCAGAAGCTCCAGGGAGACCCAGTTGTAGGGGGAACCCCACACTTGCATGAGTTTTACTCCCAGGAGCTCTACTAGATTCTTATAGTGTAGATCAGAGAAAAATCACACTTCTGGCAGAGGTAAGAGGGAACTAACCATTTGGAAATATGCCCAGAGTGTTCTGTTCTCCTTAGCAAAAGACTGCCCCCAAGCAAAACTATTTTACTAACCACTGCGGATTTTGCCACAGTGTAACCTGCCTGGGCAAGAGAAATGCCCAACTCCAGCCCCCGCTACCCTTCCTGCCTAAGGGGGAAAAAAACAAAACAAAACAAAACAAAACAAAACAAAATGAGAAGCTGTGTGAAGGTCTCAGCCCAGGGATACAGACCCACTAGAGGAAGGAGACCAAATCAGAGGACCAGAGAATGCTTCCCTTCCCCATACCTGACCATCTCCCCAGCAGACTCCTGCGTCATAACAGGAATGCAGTGGAAAGAATGGCACCTCTCAACCTGCTTTAAGAAGAAATCTCTAGCAAGTCCCAAAGACGATGGGGAACCAGGAGCTGGGACACCCAAAGAGAGTAGCTCCTGACACCTTCCAGTGACAGCAGACACAGCCCAGCTCCTAGCCAGATAAACATATAACCTTTCCTGGAAGGCCCCTGCACCTCTGTTCCTTTTACCCATCACCTCACATCACATATAGCTTCCAATCAAAACATTGAAAACTAACTAAACAAAAGCAGAAAGGAGTGCAAGAAAAAGCCACGCGTGCACATACAATCAGACCCTTCTCTTGGCTTATTGTTTCCTCTGCTCCTACTCTGGTCCCAGACATTGTCATCTCAGCTTGGTCATTTTCCAATTCTAATTTCAGCCCTCTTCTATGGGAGTATCCTCTCCTCTTTTCCATCCTGGCCCTGCAGGTTAGGAAATCCAAACACGACTCTCCCCTCAACCTTGTACTCATTGGCTCCAAAGGTTTAGCTCATGCTATTCCGTCTTCTGGGGGTATCCTTTGAATCTACTTTACCAAATCTGACCAACCCTTGAGAACTCAGCTGCTTCAGCACAGACCTGCACATCCTCTACTGATGTCTCCATTGGGAGCCAGTGCTGAGGAAGCCAGGACAGAGGTTATCCTTCCCTCCATAAGTGGGATTCAGCATGAAGGCAAGGCTATCATGGGAAGAGGAGTGGGGGTACATATCCAGGCTCCTGGCTCTTCCATACACTCACCTGACGTGACTTGGGCAAGCCACTTGTTCCTTTTGGAGTCTTACTTACTTCAAAATGAAAGGAATATCTCCCCTGTATCACAACTTTAGGTTTCTGGGCAAGATCTTCTGTGAGGAAGTTACAAACTTGCAGGTAGCTTTATTCACATAGAGAGTGGTTATTAAGAAATCTTGTATTATTTCATTTTCCTTGTATTAGTCTTTTCTGTCAACTAGTTTGCAAGTTCTTTTTGGGCAGGATCTCTGCTGTAACCCTCTTTGTATGTGCTGATTGTCCAGTAACATGCATGTAATAAGCATACTGTGAATAATTTTCTGAGCCAATCACTGCTTTTGTGGCTCATAAGGGTATATTTCCGCAGGCTGAGACCATTGCATATCATCCCTTCCCCATCTTCAGCAGAGATATCTGTTATTGAGCATTACAGATTAAAATCTCTGCAAACAAAATACAAATCTATAATTGAGTTAATGTTTCATTATTTTACATTGTTTCATTTTAAAAGCAAAGCAATATGAAGTGGCTTTTTAAATTTTATAAAGCAAAATGTGAAGTGAATAGTCTTTTCTCATCGATAATGGCATCACATTCTCTTTATTTATCATTTGATATCAGGCATATTACTGCTAAAATGGTGGTGATCATATAATGAATTCTGACAGCATGAGTTCCGCAGATTTCACAGAGGCCCATAGCTAGCAACTAATCCCAATTTCAAAAGGTACAGATAGCCATAGGAGATGAGAGCCTAATCAGATTTTCCTAAAATGACTGTTTGAAGAAGGTAGACTGTACATTTCATATTAACCTGTCTCAAAGTATTAAAAACAGCCATGATTTTTATTTCCAACCTTTACCTTTATGACCCATGTGTCATTGGCCTTACCAATCCAAATTTCAGCTCCAACTCCTCAGCTCACTGGCATAAAATTCCCCTTTAAGATTCATATCTTGAAGAGGACAAATTAATTGTGGCATATTTACACAATGAAGTGCTACTCAGCAGTAAAAAGTAATGATCTTTTAATACATGGAATAACGTGGGTGAATCTCAAAAATATGTTGCCGAAAAGAAGCAAGGCACAAAACGGTGCTTACTATATGATTCTATTTATATGAATTTCAAAAACAGGCAAACCTAAGCTATGGTGGGAAAAGCCAGAATTGTGGTCTCCTGAAAGGTGGGGAGGAAGGCGGTGACTTGATAAGAAAGAGCACAGGGAAATTTTCTAGAGGATGGATCAGAGATGTCTGATATCTTGACCTGGGTGGAGAGCATAATGGGCGCATATGTGTAAAACTGTACCCAGTGCACACTTAAAAAGTAGACATGTTTCTATATGTAAATTATACCCCATAAAGTCCTATTTAAAAAGAAGTATTTCTGCTTCTGAAAAGATGAAGTAGACATACTTTCTCCTATTCTTTTCATAATGTACAACTAAATACCCAGAACATTACACATACATAACAAAAATTTTAAAACTCTAAAATGTGAAGAAAAGAAGGCGGAACAGTGGGAACCCTGAGACCAAGTGAGGCAGGAGATCAGTGGGACTTGTTTTGCAAGCACTGGCCATGACCCGGGTTGTGACCCTGTTAATGGGAGCAGGATCTGGTGGAAACAGGGTACAGGGAGAAAGTTGGCAGAAACCAGCCAATGACTACAAAAGTCACCTCTAGCTGCCCTCACTGCTCGTTAACATAAAGACACTCCCACCAGCACCATGACAGTTTACAAATGCCATGGCAATGCACCTTGGCAATGACCTGAAAGTTACCTTATATGGTTCTAGAAACTCCCTTATCCAGAAAGATTTAAATAACCCTCCACTTAATTAGCATGTAATTAAAAATGGATATAAATATGGCTTCCAACAGCCCATAGACTCTGGGTAATCTGGGTACAGAATGCCTATGGGTTAGCCCTGCTCTGCAAGGAGCAGCACCTCTGCCAAGCACTGCCCCTTCAATAAACTTGCTTTCTCTCACCACTGGCTCACCCTTAAATTCTTTTTAATTCTTTCTTGTGCAAAGCCAAGAACCCTCCCAGGCTAAGCCCCAATTTGTGGGCTAACCTGCCTTGCATCACAAGCAACAACACAGTGGAGGGTTCTTGGGGTTTTCTTTTTGCCTCATATATCCCAAGCTTGGAGCTGAAGAAGCTGGCAACCTGGATGGCCCACACATTGCTGGTAGGAATACCAAATGGCACAGGCACTCTAGAACACGCTTCGGTGGCTTCTTAAAATATAAACATGCAAATCCCACATGACCCAGCAGTGCACTTCTGGGCAATTATCTCAGAGAGATGAAGATTTATGTTCACACAAACACCTGTACACGCATGTTTCATAGCTGCTCCATTTGCAGTAACCGAAATGGGAAACAACTTAGATGTCCTTCCACGGTGAATGGTTAAACACACTGGAGTGCATTTGTACCATGGACTACTACTTGGCGAAATAAGAACTATCTGTGCAGCAACCTGGGTTAATCTCCAGAGAATTAGGCTGAGTGAAAAAAAAAAAAAAGCCATCCCAAAAAGTTTACATGCTGCATAAATCCCTTTCTAGAACATTCTTGAAATAACACAATTATAGAAATGGAGAACAGCTTAGTGGTTGCCAGGGGTTAAGGATAAAGCAAGGGCAGGAGGGGGCTGGGTGTGGCTATGAGAGGCAGCAGGAGAGATCCTAGTAGAGACAGAGCCTTCGAATCATCACTGTGTTGATGTCAGTATCCTGGCTGTAATTGTTGTATTAATTAATTGTTAACAGTTTTAAAAGATGCTGCCATTGAAGGGATATAAAAGGCACATAGGTTCCTTCTGAATTATTTCTTATAACTGCATATGAAGCTACAATGATCTCAAAACAAAAAGTTTAGTTAAGATAGCTTTAAAATTATAGCAGAGGAGGATTTGACTGGAAAGGGGCCTGAAGGAGCTTTCTGGGGTGATGGTAACCTTTTATACTTTGATAGGGACTTGGGTTACACGGGTGTCTGCAGTTGTCAAAAATCAGCAAATGGCCACTTAGCCTTTGTGCACATTGTCTGTAAATTTTACACTAAAAACTAAGTAAAGGCCAGGCGCGGTGGCTCACACCTTGTAATCCCAACACTTTGGGAGGCCGAGACAGGCGAATCACCTGAGGTCAGGAGTTCGAGACCAGTCTGGTCAACATGCTGAAACCCTGTCTCTACTAAAAATACAAAAATTAGCTGGGCGTGGTGGCGCACATCTGTAATCCCAGCCACTTGGGAGGCTGAGGCAGGAGAATTGCTGGAACCCAGGAGGTGGAGGTTGCAGTGAGCCACGATTGCAGCACTGCACTCCAACCTGGGTAACAGGGCAAAACTCCTCTGTCTCAAAAAAAAAAAAAAAAATTAAGTAAAAGACCTCTCACCACCAACCTAGGTATAGTGGAAAAAACATCATTCATCTTGATCCTCTAGGGAGCTTGTGGAGGGGCAGCAGCTTTGCTTTCCCAGTTCCTCCAGTTCTAAACTGAACCCTTGCTGAATTTCTCACATGGTGAACCCTGGGTGGTTCCTTTTCTCCACTGCTCAGCTGGACTCTGTCCTTCCACATGGCTGTGTGTGACTGACCTACCACCCACCAACTTAAAACTGGACACTGGGTATCCCTGTCCTTAAACGTCCCTCAGCCATTGTTGACCCCTGGGAACCTCCACTAGTGGCTTCTACTTGGGCTCTGGTCTTGCATTAAATTTCTGAGCCACTTTAATTCCAACCCCTCCCCGCCTCATCTTTTAACATCCTCCCTGGCTCCCTGACCCTCCACCCCAACACAATTCTTTTTTTTTTTTTGAGACAGAGTCTCACTCTGTCGCCCAGGCTGGAATGCAGTGGCACAATCTTGGCTCACTGCAAGCTCCACCTCCCAGGTTCACGCCATTCTCCTGCCTCAGCCTCCCACGTAGCTGGGACTACAGGTGCCCGCCACCACGCCTGGCTAATTTTTTTGTATTTTTAGTAGAGACAGGGTTTCACTGTGTTAGCCAGGATGGTCTCGATCTCCTGACCTCATGATCTGCCCTCTTCGGCCTCCCAAAGTGCTGGGATTACAGGCATGAGCCACCGCACCCGGCCCACAATTCTTACAACAATCTTTCTCTGTGTCTCTTCCCCAGCCTAGCCTGACTCTTTATCAGAACAGCAAGAGAATACGGAAGCTTGCTAAGAGGGCTCCTTTCTGAGTGGCCCAGACATCACCCTCCTTGCTCATAGAAGTCATCAAGGAAACACTGGAATGGTCTCTCCTACTCATCCCCAACACCCCCAGCACATCAGGCCAGCCTTGAACTAGGGTGTCTCTGTGCTAAGTGTTGCTCTAAGGACCACCTTGACATTCTCTTCCCAGGATCTCAGGCCTGCCGCTTTTGATAGAAGAAGCCTTCAGCAGGCTGGGGTGGAGTGGAAGTTATCTTTAAAAACAACAAAGGTCACTCTCTGCAAAATTGAGTGTGGTGATAGGTAGAATAATGGCCTGTAAAAATGTTCATGCCCTAACCACCAGATCCGGTGAATGTGTCATGCTACCTGGCAAGAAAGACTTAAGTTTGCAGAAGGAATTAAGCTTACAAATTGGTTGACCCCAAGGTGGAGAGAGTACCTTGAATTATCCAGGTGCACCCAGTGTAATCAGAAGCATTCTTAAAAGTGAAAGAGGGAGCCAGAAAAAGATAGTAAGGTGGAGAGGTGATATGGAATGAGAGAGGGGCAGAGAGAGATGATGTTGCTAGCTTTGAAGGTAGAGGAAGGGGCCATGAGCCAAGCAATGTGGGCAGCCCCCAGAAACAGAAAGGGCAGGTGAAAGAATTCTCCAGCAGAGCCTCCAGAACTGAACCCAGACCTGCTTGCACCTTGATTTTAGCCCAGGAGACCAATGTCAAGCTTCTTTTTTTCAGCTCTATTGAATTATAATTAACAAATAAAATTGTATGTACTTAAAGTGTACAATGTGATGATATGACATATGTGTACATTGTGAAATGACTACCACAATCAAGTTCATTAACACAGCCATTGCCTCACATAGTTACATTTTGCTGAGAGGAGCGAACCCTTGAGGTTTACTCTCTTAGTAAATTTCAAGTACACAATACAGCATTGTTAACTACAGTCTCTGGACTGTGTGAGAACTCCAGAACTTGCTGATCTTATACCTGAAACTCTGCACCTTGAACCAACATTTCCCACTTCCTCCATCCCACAACCACCCTTCTAGGCTGTTTTTCTATAAGTTTACCTCATTTATTTTAGGTTCCACATATACATGATAACATAAAGTATCTGTCTTTCTGTGTCTGGCTTATTTCACATAGCATAACGCATTCCAGGTCCATCCATGTTGCCACAAATGGCAGGATTTCCCAATGTTGAACTTCTATCTTATGGAACTGTAAAATAATAAATTTGTTTGTTTAAGCCACTAAGTTGTGTTAATTCATTACAGCAGCAAGGGGAAAGGAATACATTTTGAATACAGGTACTGTGATAAGTAAGTGGGAGGACCAAGGAGAATAAATTATGCCCAAAGGCTTTGCAATAGATTGGTTTACCCTAATGCTGTTGTAATAAAACTTACTAGTCATAGCTGTCTCTGATGCAGATCAACCTTGCCAGGGTTTTAATGAATTTTTTTGAAGAAAGTCAGTACATTCCAGTGAAGTCCATTTTACCCTGACCAGCCATTTCTATATTGAAAGAAAAATAATAAGTATGAAGACAGGAAAAAAAGAAAATCATTATTAGGGTGGTTGTTTTGTAGGCAGTTTTGATTTGGACTATTGACTTCTGAAATTTCTAAGCTGAGAGGGATAGTAGCTGGAAGAAACTTTGCAATTAAAATTCTACAAGTTTATGTTTTTTCTTAAACTTTTACGGTGTTCTCCTGTACACTTCTTTTTTAACAGCAAGTTTTTGAATGACTTGTCTTTTCCAACTTGGTTTTAATAAAACCCACAACTAATTCTGCATTTACATTTCAACAGTTTCCAACATGATAATAAAAACTTTAAGGAACTGGCATAAACCAACTTGGGAGCAGACATAACTGATCCTTGGTGAGCTGACAGTTCAGCTGGTGGAGGAAGAATGTTCTGGAACCTGTCATCTGTGGGGAGAAGGATTCAGGAAGCATGGCTGTCTGCATGTTGCTATGAACTTACGTTGCCTGCAAGGGCCCCCTCAGGCCATGGGAAGAGTCTACAAATGTGTTCACCACATGAAACTTGCCTGAGTCAAATATGTTCCAATCAGCTTAGACCACTGTTGATTTCTACTCCAGTTTCTCCTCACTCTGGGTGATGTGGAGTGGCTGATAGCAATTTTGGGGTTGGCTCTAGGAAGCTGAGCTGGGGATACATTTAGCTTGGGTTTGCTGGGACATGTGATTTGCAATGGCTTTCATGTGTAAAAATATTATTATAGCCACAGTTTTAAGCCAGCAACACACACTGTTAGATCCGTAACCAGGTTTGAAGTTATCGTATGCTAAAGATAACACTACTACACTATAAGGCCTTTCCTATGCTGCTAGTGTGCCGGGAACTGTGAGGGGTCTGAGGCTTTACTTTACTTGTAAGATCACAAATGAGCCTCCCAGTTTCATGGATGTTGGTAGAAGACATGAGACTCCTGGGCCAGAGACAAAGGACTTCAGTATTCATGGCAGAGCAGGCAGCATGAACTCATGTTCCTATCAGTTCCTTTTGTTCCCCAGGGTTCATAGGGGTGACACAGAGTGGCCCTAGTGGATGCCGTGCAAAGAGCGAGTCTGCATCACAGCTGAGGATCACCAAGTTTAGGAGATGCACCCCTTTTAAGAGACTACTAGCAAACTTTCCCAACCTTTACCTAGAAGAAACATTATCTTTACTATCCTGGTCAGGAAACAAATCTGCCCTCTGACCTGAAGGGAGATATGATTGCTGTCTTCCAAGGTCACTTGTTATGCTAACATTCTTGGAAAGATAGTCCAGGGGGTAAAAAAGTCATCAGTTTCTTTGCTGAAAAGGTGTGCAGAAATATTAGAGATCCATGGAGAAATATCTCCAGTACAGTGCTATATCCACAGGCATTGATTCCTTAACCTAAAGGCGGGAAAATCTCTCCTTAGCCTCTCACTAGCAGCTGACAGCCTTTCTCACCTCCCTAGCTGAGTCCAGCACACTTTTCTTTTCTTTTCTTTTCTTTTTTTTTTTTTTTTTTTTTTGAGACAGAGTCTCGCTCTGTCACCCAGGCTGGAGTGCAGTGGCGCGATCTCGGCTCACTGCAAGCTCTGCCTCCTGGGTTCACGCCATTCTCCTGCCTCAGCCTCCTGAGTAGCTGGGACTACAGGCCAGCACACTTTTCTAATCTTATCCTGTCTCCTTCTACCTCCCTACACATCATTCATGTAAATTCACCTGTCCAAGCACATCTATATAGGTTCTTTTCAAATTTCCTGCAGATTTGTCATGGAATATTGACATCAGAGATAAGACAAAAAAAAAGCCACTACAATGTGAATATTCACAACAAACTGGTTAATGAAGGTCTTCAATTTTAAAAGAATTTAAGATTAATCCCTGCAGAAGATAACCTCAAGTGCCCTGAAATTTTACAACTCATACGTGAAAGACTTCATAGAAGTTTTTCCAAATACGGCTATAATCCTAGACATTTCATGAGTTTGAGGAGCTAAAAGGAACTTTCCTAAGTTACCAGTAATAAAAAATAAATTTTGGTCCACCATGGCAGAAGGAAGACCGGATTATCTGCCTAGTCTAGATAGAGCTGCTCAATCCAATATGGTGGCCACTAGCCACTTGTGACTACTGGGCATTCAAAATGTGGCCAGTGCACATTGAGAAGTGATGTGAGTATAAAACGCACACCAGATTTCAAAGACTTACTAAGAAAAAAAGAATGTAACATTCCATATTAGCATATTTTATACTAATTATATGTTCATATTACAATATTTGGCTATATAGGGTTAATAAAGTATATAACTACAATTACTTTCATGTATTTCTGTTTTACTTTTTTAAATGTGTTCACTAGAAAATTTGAAATAATAAACGTGGCTCACATTACATTAATCCAGGCAGACAGTTCCTGCAAATTGATTATGAGATTATTTAGTGTATTGCTTCCAGCCTGTTTCTCATGAGGTTCCAAATGGCTGTAGGATGAGAGGAGAGTTGGGTGAAGAGAGGGGCAGGGGACAGAGAGGGTGGGGACAATAAGAAAAGAGGAGGCAGAGGACCGAGGAGGTCAGACAACTCTTGAGAGAGATGCCTGCTCTTTATTTTATGATCCCATTCCACACAGTATAAAGGCCTTCGTCTTCATCAGCACTGATGTTTAAGAAGAGGGAAGAATGAGTTAACAGAATTCGGTCTGTGCAAATGAGGCAAAAACAGATCACCTCTTGAAGGAAAAAAATGATATTATAAAGGAGGCTGAGCAAATTTGTGGGCAGGAGTAGTAATGAGGAAAGTCAGATACAGCCCATCTATGAGTTTAAGTTTATGCCGCAGAAGGACACAATTGGAAATTTTTGAGTAATTGAATTTAAGGGCAACACAGAAAGCAGCAATGAAAAGAAAGCCAGGTGACACTGAATCAGAGACGTCCTCGGATGAGAGGTTGCACACCCTGGCACGGGGGCTGCGCTCTGGTCCGTGGCAGTAGTAAGAAGCAAGCAAATAGCAAAAATAGAGGTAAAGGATGAGGTCAGGCATTCCTACCACGTGAGTTAATCTGGTGCTAGAGTGTACAGTGGTATATGTCTAGTGTAGTGTATAGCACGCTTTTAAAAGACTGAATGCAAGGAAGGAGGAATGATGGATAACTCTGTGACAGGTAAATAAGTTCTCCAATTTGTAGAGGAGAGGGCTCAGATGATCAAAGCTGATAATCAATTTCGTTATGCCGTTCAGTCACACAGAACACCTCAGCGGCACATCACTCAATTTCCCCGAGTGCAGTCATTATTCCTGACCCTCGTAATAATTCCTGAGGCACCGAGTACTCTTCTGGCTCCAAATGTGGGTTCTCCCCTGACTCCTTCTTTTCCTTTATCCCCAACACAGTCAGCCGTCGACTTCTAACTGTCCTTCCGTCTAAGTGTCCTCCAATCCACTTCCTCTCCACTGCCTTTTTCAGCACCCTGGACAGGGCCTCTTCCCCGGTTCAAGGGAGGATTGCAGTGAGGATTGTAGATGACCTGTCCCGCCCACAGGCTGTAAGTGTGAAGTGCGGCCCACACGTGTGCAAGGCAGTCTGCAGATCTCAGATACAGAGCAACCCGGCTGCTCTGCTTGGTGCGACGGTTCTCCCCAAGGTGATGATACCCTGAGCCCTTGCTCAGGCTCCCATGGCCAGGGTAGGGGAGATCTGCTCTTCCTTGCATGCTACCTTCACTTGGTGTGTGCTATGGCAAGGATGCTCAGGGCTTTATATGGTGCAGAGTTTGGGAGCAGCCCCTTTCAGTGTTGACCTACAGTCCCCTTTCTTCCTATATCTGGACCTGCATCAAGGTGCTGGGGCAGAGTAGAGAATAACCACTACCTTGCTGAAGATCCCCTGCACCTGTGACTGTGGCTTTGTAGCTAAGACCTGTTGATCATATCTTTGTCCTTCTTCACCCAGAATGGGGTCTCTCAGAAGAGCCTCTTCAGTCTCTGCAGAGTCTCTCAATTGCCCTTGTTTTTCCACCCACACTGAGACAGCCCTAGACCCTGACAGACGGTGACGTGGACATAACATTGGGATGAGCAATCGTCATCAGTACTGTTTTACTTCCTGGCTCAGAAACAACCAGGTACCTTCGATTCCCACTGTCTGTTTACAGGATAATGCCCAAATTCCTGCCCTCCCCATTCTCTGTGTTCTCTGCAGCCTTAACTTTCAGTTTTTTCCTAGCACTAGAATCCACTTGAGCCATCATTCCTCCCTGGGGGGAGGACATCACTGGTTCATGTTTGAGTCCAGATGCTTTGTTTCCTGCTACTCCCTCCACCTCCATGAGGATTCTTCTCCTTCCAGTCCATCTGTCCATCAGTCCATCAATGATGACTGATAGGCAGAGGCTCAGCTCTTCAGGCACCAGCTCCTGTCGTCTTCCTCCAATCAGCCACCACCAGTCCTTGTGCCCAGGCTGGCTCCTGACTCTGGACACTCCTTTATGTAGCTGTTGCTGTTGGAACCATTCATGTCAGAGCCATGTGACCTTCCTCACTACTTCCCATCAGCATCTCACTTTCCCAGCTTGATGGTGATGACCTTGGCTTACTCTTCCTTTGCCTTTCTGGCTGAGTGAGATGCACCCTTGGCCTCCTTTAAAAACACAAATGAAATAGGTGCTGGTGTGCTTTCTAAATCACAAAAGAGGAATTCCAAAACATATTAAATTGCTTAATATTTTTTAATGTTTGTGTTTTCAGAAGTAGAGATCCCTGAGAGATATTTCATGTCATGAATATATTCAGTTTTAGTGTTGAAAGGCAGTCCTGGAGGAGCCCTCTCTGCAGCCATCGTTCCAATGGCTGCTCTTGCAGGTAAATGAAGGCCTTGGTTATTAATGTGTAGAACCAGTGGCGAGACCTGACAGAATTGAATAATTGAAAGGAGCAGAAATAGGCTGTACATGTAAAAATATAACTATTAAAATGGCAATTTATGATGATGAGGAGTCCCAACTCAAATTAGCTTAAGCAAAAAGCAGGATTTATTGGCCAATATAATTGGGAAGGATGGGCTGGAGAAGGTCTCAGGCACCATCGACCCAGAGGTTCAAATTGAGCCATCAGGTTCTGCTTTCTCTGTTCATCTCTCTTCATCTCCATGGGGCCTCTATCCCTGTGTTGTTCTCACCTCTCAGGCTCCTCCAGGTGGTGGGGACATGGACACCAGCAGCTTTGGTCACATAGCCAGCCAGCTTCTCCCTGCCAATTTCCTATGGCACACCTTAGAGTGGGCTGCCTTGGCCATGTACCCAAACCTGGGCAGTCGCTTTGCTGGCATTTGGAAACTAGGATTTAACAGACCTGCGTCTAACATCCACTCCATGGCAAGGCAGAGAGTAATCAGGCTGAGTGGGTGAGGGGCAGTTAGCGTTGTTACAAGAAGAAGGAGCATGCACAACCCACGCCAAGCAAATAAAAACAACACATGTTACCCCAGCATTTAAACATGCAATTGGCTCAATATCTTTGTCTGTCCAGTCATAAGCAAAGAAATGCCATATGGGGCAACATTAAAAGCTGTGCAATTAAGATGTGTCTGTTACATCCTCTTGCATGTTCTCCAGATGCCACCTATTATCATTTTATGTGACTTTGGTTTCCCCCATTCTGACCTACAGAAAAATCTTCAATTTCTTCCTTGTATACATCAGGTAGCCAAAAGCCCAGCAGTGAAGTTGGGAACCACAGCTGTGGGAATTGCTCCTTCTCCATTGCAGCAAGATTGCTTCCTGTTTGTCAAAACTACTTTTTGTGTGGAGCACCCTTCCCTGGGGCTGTCTCCCTAAAACATGCAAAGATCTCAGGTCCTACAACTTTCCTTCTTTTCAGCTCAAACACAGAAAAGGATGAAGAAATAGTGTAAGGGGCCCCATCTAAAGAAGGCCATGGAAGGATCCCTGACCCATTCCTTCCAAATGGGTCAGTTACTGGATCAACACCTTCCAAGGTGAGAATCCCACCAGATCTTCCTCTTTACTCAGCATTGGGATGCCCACTTTGCTAAGATCTCTTCCAGATTTATCAGCTAATCTTCTTAAAAGGAAACAGGGTATCTCTCTCTCCCACCCATAACACACCCTCCTGAATTGCTTGAAATGCACTTTGCATCCGGTGGTTGTTTTGAAGCCTGTTCACATAGTAGATTTTTTTCAATCATACAATTGAATAATTGACAAAACCCAATTTCCCAGCTCCCATTCTAACTGAACAACACAGTGTTGTATCCAGACTCTATCTCCCTTCTCTTATGCCTTTTTCTTGTATAAAAATGTATCTGAAACACAGAATTTTGTCCTTTTGTAAAGAGGGAACCTTCTGCCCAGCAGATTAGGGAAATACATGGGCTGGTGTGAATCACTTAAATTCATACCTAAGTCCATCCAAAGTTTATCTGTGGAAAACACATAACTTAGTATCCCCAAAGCCCACTTCTGGTCTTGGGATAGAAGTATGGCTCAGGAATTCTCTTTACAACTTTGCTTCCTGTAACATGGACACGCTTTGATTGCTTGAGCAGTCTTATCAATAGAATTAACTATCATTATCACGGCCAGATGCGGTGGCTCACGCCTGTAATCTCAGCACTTTGGGAGGCCGAGGCAGGAGGATCACTTGAGGCCAGGAGTTCAAGAATTAACTATCATTATTGAGAACTTACTGTGGAACTGACTCTGTGCTAAGCAATTTTGTTTAAACATCATGACAACCCCTAGGTTAGGTATTAGCATCTTCATCTTATATATGAAGGCAGCGTGGGATGCAATCATGGAGAACTGTGCCCTGGATGGGCCAGCTGGAGATGGAGCCCCAGTACCAGAACTCACGTGCCCTGAGTACTGCTCCATCCAGGGAATTGTGACTTGGATACAGACAAAGCCTTGTTTAGTGATGTTTTGTTTTAAATTATCTTCTGTTCATTTAACAGTCTTCAAAATGTCACTCAGTCTTCATTTTATTTTACTGATAATGCAGGCACTTCATCTAGAGGCAAAATAGAATATGGTATCTAATACCATCTCATGCCAGTTAGAATGACAATCATTAAAAAGTTAGGAAACAACAGATGTTGGCGAGGCTGTGGAGAAATAGGAATGCTTTTACACTGTTGGTGGGAATGTAAATTAGTTCAACCATTGTGGAAGACAGTGTGGGGATTCCTCAAGGATCTAGAACCAGAAATACCATTTGACCCAGCAATCCCATTACTGGGTATATACCCAAAGGATTATAAATCATTCTACTATAAAGACCCATGCACATGTATGTTTATTGCGGCACTATTTACAATAGCAAAGACTTGGAACCAACTCAAATGACCATCAATGATAGACTGAATAAATAAAATGTGGCACATATACATCATGGAATACTATGCAGCCATAAAAAAGAATGAGTTCATGTCCTTTGCAGAGACATGGACGAAGCTGGAAACCATCCTTCTCAGCAAACTAACACAGGAAGAGAAAACCAAACACCTCATGTTCTCACTCATAAGTGGGAGTTAAACAATGAGAACGCATGGACACAGGGAGGGGAACATCACACACTGGGGCCTGTTAGGGGGTTGGGGGCAAGAGGAGGGAGAGCATTAGGACAAATACCGAATGCATATCAGGCTTAAAACCTAGATGATGGGTTGATAGGTGCAGCAAACCACCATGGCACATGTATACCTATATAACAAACCTGTATATTCTGCACATGTATCCCAGAACTTAAAATAAAATAAAAAAAGAAACAAAAATGGTGTCTAAAAAGAACACATAAAGATCTAACTCTGAAATAAAAATTGAGATGAAAGCTTAATTTTCTAATTATCTTGCTCAGCTTGGTCTTCGGGAATGCAAGCCAGCTTTCCTGCTGTTCTAGAAGTTAACACAGATGCAGATTTTCCACAAGGGCGTGGTGGAGAAAGCACCATGTTATGGAGCCTTGCACCAAATAATCTCAGTGTTTCTAGTCTTGTGGCTAAAAACACACACACTTGCACACACACAGACAATAGATATGTTTTAACTGTTTGTTTATACTTATAACCAACAGTGTGATCCATTTTCATTTAGAAAATTCACTTTCCGTATGGCAGTGAGACAAAGGAAAACCTTTGGTGTTTTAAGAATTGTCAATGATGTGCAATAAACAGATGCAGGGATGAAGTGATTCCACATGTCTGGCATGAAAGCAGCTTTACTGACTTTGAGAGAAAGAAAAATACATGAATGGATGTGGAAATCATTCGTCACTCTTAAGGAGGTCTTACATTTTAAGCGATTATTAATTTTAGAAAATTTCCCCTCCTACAATTTGAAGTGCCACACAATTAGTGGTGGGTGCTTTTACTGAAGAGCTGTCCTGAAACAGTAGCTACCATTTTTTCTCTGATATAAAGAGAAAATTTAGTACAAAAGGGGCTTATGACAAAGAACCTAAAGTGGGTTCACTCCTTAAGTAACTAAAGAGACTGATAACCAATATGTATTTTTTAGCCTACACTGAATAGCAAATATTTTATTTTTCCAAAAGTTATGTTTTTAAACTGCATCTATGTTAGGAATGTCCTTGCTTATAATGTTTACAATTAATTAATAAATAGTGAATCTGCTTTTTGATGAGCCAAACCCAGACTCTGCCCTCTGAAGACCCCAGGGGATGAGGCAGACTGAGACAGGAATGGGGTGTGGTGCAGAGAGAAAGGGGTGATGTGGAATTGAGGCTTGGCCCAGATCAGACACAAGAAATTCCTCTCCTTGCCAATTCTCTCTGGAATAAGATTTCCTGACAATCTTCACTCATTGAAGTTATTCTCAAAAATACATAGTCATAAGAAACCGCTTAAGGATATAATCATTTAATGTTTTTTATAAATATATTACCTTAAATGTATTTTAAATTGTGAATTTTGGCTTTGATTAGTATATTATTATTTGATAATTAAACTATCAAATTAATTTTAATATAATCTTGAATGTTATTTATAATCTGTCTGGCTTCTTTCCATTTAGCAAAAGATGCATCCATTTTTGTTTACTTTCAATTGATTTTATAAGAAAAGGCATGATTTGTCAAAGATAAATTTTTTATTTCAATACCTTTAGGGGTTCTGGGGGGTTTGGTTACATGGATGAATTGTATCATGGTGAAGTCTGAGCTCTTAGTGTCTGGGTCATGCAAATAGTGTACACTGTACCCAATCAGTAATTTCTCATCCTTCACCCCCTGCCCACCCTTCCCTTCTGAGTCTCCAGTGTTCATTATACCACTCTGTATGCCTTTGCATACCATAGCTTAGCTCCCACTTATGAGATATGTGACACTTGGTTTTCCATTACTGAGTTACTTCACTTAGGATAATGGCCTCCAATTCCATTTAAGTTGCTGCAAAAGACCTTATTGTGCTCATTTTTGTGGTTCAGTAGTATTCTGTGAGACATATATATATATATCACATTTTCTTTATCCACTCATCAATTGATGGGCACTTAGGTGATTCCGTATCTTTGCAATTGTGAACTGTGCTGTGATGAACCTGCACAAGGAGATTTCTCTTTGATATAGTGATTTTTTTAAATTTATTTTGAGTAGATACCCAGTAGGGGATTGATGAATGGAATGGTAGATCTACTTTTAGTTCTTGTCAAAGGTAAATGTTAAAGTTACATGTGGTAGAATGTTTCGACTGGGGACCAAAAACTGTACATTGAAACATAGGGTGATTGTTACATACATGTTATGCTGCACTCCTTTGAGGTGACCAGGTGTTCTGAACTTCCACCTGGAATGGGAGTGGAAGCGCCCACACACACCTCCTCCCATACTCCATAGTCTTTGTCAGCTGAGGCTCTACTTTCTATCCGAAGCTTTCAACTCCAGTGAAAATCTTTGTACCAGGCATTCTCCACTTTGTACCAGGTATTCTCCACTTTGCATGCTTCACACATTAGCCTGAATATTCCCCTAATTTGGAGAAGAGAAAATTTAATTTCCATAACTTTGATAAAAACAAAGATGCTAAAATTTAGTTTTAAAAATGCTTTGTTTAAAAGGGGTCCAAAAAATATTTTTAGGTCTAACAAACATATGCTTACTTAACACCCACCTTTTGCAAAGCATTCACCCTGTCCATTTCCTCTCTCCATGCTCTTTTATCAAACAAACAATTTCCAAGGCCAGAGACAGCCTATGAGAAGAATATCTTATTTTGGCTTTAATACTTCGAGTTTTCCTTTGCAAGACCATTTATTTTGAAAAAGGAGGGAAGAAACCGAAGCTGCCTATTTATTTTCACTTGAGTTTCTTTTTATTTACACTAACATTGTAAAAATTTGATATTGCAAAGTTTGGGTAGACTTTGCTCCACAAATTTCTACTGAAGGTTCAGAGCTGTAAATCTCAGAGAAGTGCAACATGTCTAGGAATTGCTCACATATCCTTCATTTGTGCCCTGCAAGTATCACCACAGGCAGTGAGAAAGGGCATGTGGTTAACGACGCAGGAAGCATTTTCAATCAGCCTTTACATTGAATTTGCCTCACACACGGGACAGTAGATGCATCATCGAACTAATAAGGCCAGGAAAGAAATGTCATTTGCTTCAAGATAACCTCCAAATTTCAGCTTGCTTTCCTCTGTAAAATAATAAGAATTAAAATAGCCATTGCCAGCATTTTTCTTAAAACAAGTTAGGAGTCTGAGAAGTCAAAATAAAATCTTTTTGTTTTATCTGATTATTTAAAAATAAGAAATGCCTTTATAATGAAATCTGCAGAATACGGGAAATACTGGTTCACAGACACATTTTCAATGCAAAAACACGTTTAAGCTTGAGCTTTTTCAAGTATCAAAATTGATCATTGAAGGGTCCTCTTTTAATTGATTACTTACCTGGGTCTTTTGTTGTTGTTGTTGTTGGGGTTTTTTTGTTGTTTGTTGTTCGTGTGTTTGTTTTTCCTAAGCATAGGTCCTTCAACACTTCTTTGGAAACAGTTTTCTCCTTGGGCTATTTAAAACCAATTTTGCTATGCAGTGAGAGATTCATTCTGTCTTTTGATGGTATCATCTGTCCATCCATCCATCCATCCACCCACCCATCCATTTATTTATTAGAAATTAGTTTAGTGGCTTCTTTATGCCTCTGTGATTTCTACGCCAGACACTGTAATAAGTCTAGAAATCCAGGAATGATACAGAACTTAGAGTCTCACTGGGGGAACTCTGTCTGCACACCCTGGGCTTTATAAGACCGCCAGGGCCACGTGCCCACTAGGAGAATTAGACATCTATCTAATGAAAATGGCTTGTGGAGAACAGGGCAATTTAGACTCTTTCCTGGTGCCGCACGGGGAAGGGCTGTCTCCACTTCACAATGATTAGACACCTACCTCCTCTAGACCTGTCAGCAGCAGGAGCAGCAGCAGCAACAGACAGTGATTGCTTCCAGACTTAACCCCAAACCTCACTTGCTTCTGTGCCCGCTTGCAAAGCCCTCTTGACCAACGGTGGGAGGTTCGAGAATGTGCCATTTCTGGATTGTAACGGACAATATTACAATCCCCTCCAGCCACTGAGTTTCTCTGATGTCCCAATGGCTTGTTCAATAGAATTGAATCTGGCAAAGTAAAGAAAAGATTCACATTTATTTTTAGAATTTAACTTAGTGTTTTATCTGCAGGCAGGCTCTATCTGACTAACAGAGCAACTAATTGAAAGGAAATCTTCCTTCTCACAAAGTTACCTCACAGGAGTTCAAGAAAGCATGAAGATCAAAATTACTGTGAAGACGTTTTATCCCAAGTGATTTAGTAACACAAACTAGCTTCCAAAACATATCCTGGATCTCTATCAATTAATATTTCCTTAAATAATCTGTGAAATTGCCCAGTTACCACATCCTCACTAGCACTTGATATTCTCTCTCCCTCCCCTTTTTAATTTGGTCAATCAAATAGGGACAGAAATGTGTGCCCATTAATGTCTTATATAGAATTTCCTAATTATGAAGATCCAATTTTTCATCGGTTTATTTCCCCTTTACCTTTTCTAAATAAATGAATTGTCTGTTAAATATTTATACGTATTTTTATATTGAGGTATTTGGCTTTCTTTTTTAATGTGGATAATTTTTTGTGATATATTTGCTAAATTTTAAAAAATTGAATTTAGTAAATAATTGACTGCATATTTCTCTTTCCTTTCTTTCTTTCCTTTTTCTTTTTGTAGTAGACTTTATTTTTTTAGAGCAGTTCTAGGTTCGCAAAAAAATTGAACAGAAGGAAGAGTTACCACTAATATGGTTAGGCTTTGTGTCCCCACCCAAATCTCATCTTGAATTGTAATCCCCATAGTCCCCACAATCCCACATGTCAAGGGAGAGACCAGGTGGAGGTAATTGAATTATGGCAGCGGTTCCCCTCATGCTGTTCTCGTGATAGCAAGTGAGTTCTCACGAGATCTGATGGTTTTATAGGGGGATTCCCCCCTTCACTTGGCACTTCTCCCTCCTGCCACCATGTGAAGAAGGTGTCTTGCTTCCCTTTTGTCTTCTGCCATGATTGTAAGTTTCCTGAGGTCTCCCCAGCCACGCTGAACTGTGAGCCAATTAAACCTCTTTCCTTTATAAATCACCCTGTCTCACGCAGTTCTTTACAGCAGTATGAAAATGAACTAATACAACTACATACTTCCATCCCCTGACAAATGCACAGCCCTCCCCATTATCAACATCCTCCACCAGGATTTTATATTTGTTACAATGTATCAAGCTACATGGACACATCATTATGTGTCCACAGTTTACATTAGGGTTCACTCTTGGTGATATACATTCTACTGGTTTTGACAGATATATAATGCCATGGATCCACCATTGTAGAATCATATAGATTGGTTTCACTGTCCTAAAAGTCCCCTGGGCTCCACCTATTCATCCTCCACTCCCCCTGGTCCCTGGCAACCACGAATCATTTTACTGTCTCCATAGTTTTGCCATTTCTAGAATGTAATATAGTTAGAATCATGTGGTATGTAGCTTTTTCAGGTTGCCTTCTTACTAAATTTTTCCACAAGCAAAATTCCTGGTCTCCTCCTCCTCCTTTCTTGCTTTGTCCATGGTCTTCCCCACCTTGAGAATGGCAATTCCATCCTCCCAATTGTTTATTGGAAAACATCCATATTTTAGCCATGAATAATATTTCTCGTAGCTTCTGTAAATTTACTCTGAAGAAAACATTTACTCATTATAAATAAAAACCAAAAACCCACACAAGCTGGGCTCATGTTGCAAGGTCACCACCGTTTCTACATCACCAAATCAGATACAGGGGAGTCCTTGTATCTCCCGAGAAAACTCAAGGCAGAAATCAGAATCACAACCAAACACTGCAGTTGGAGATCAGGAGGAAATGTAGCTTCCTCCATGCCCAGGCAAGACACAACCTTTGTGCTGTTGTTTAATTTCCACAGTTGCACACACCTTATCAGGAAGACCATTCACGTCTCCACGGATGAACCACCTGTGCCTCATCTGAAGCCAGCACCACCGCCTGGTGCACTGCAGGCCTCCCTCACCACTCAGGAGGGGGTGCTCCACACCACACTCTCTCCCAGTTACCAGATCTCCTCATCCACTGGGTTGTTCCATAAACACACAATCACCAAACACACTCTACTTTCTCTCACTAAGCAAACAAACAAGACAAGGTAAACAAACAAGAAATCCTTATTTTCTAATACCATCTGACAGCACTCCTTAAGTGACTTGGAGCCCCACTCCAGGAAACTAAGTGCCATAAAGGATCAAAGTGAGACCAGCCTCAGGCCATCTTCAAACCAACCCCAGTGAGGAGGGTTAAGACACAGCACATTTCTTTAGGAATTGAGCCAAGGGGAATATGTGCAACACAGTTTTGTGTTGGTTTCATAGTTTTAACAACAGAAATTTTAAGTCTCTTTCGCATACAAAGATGCTGTGGGAAGGTAGAACTTCTTTTTCCCTCTGGATTTGTCCTGAGGTGCCCAAATTATCTCAGAGGCCGTCTGAAAACCAAGTGGATTGGGAGCTGAGTCTCAGTGAGGAGCGAAACACATTGCCTGCTTTCCACGGAGCTTTCAGTGAGGACTGAGAGCTCACTGAAGACTGTGGGACAGACCAGAGCGCTGCAGTGTGATAAATTCAAACACAGGAAAATCAAAGTGGATTCTGACAGTGTAATCATAATTACTGATAAGTTCCTGGTTAATCATTATTCATGTCATGGGATGTTTTAAGTTCCCCCAAAACAGATGGGCAGAGCACAAACTTCTTTTATAAGAGTCCTTCAATTTTCTAAAGCGAGTCAAGTTTTCTGAGCTCTTTGCTGATTGGCATGGCCCAGTAACCCTTGACGCATATAAATTTGGAGAGAGAGTTTCTTGGCTGGTTGGCAGTGGTTAAAAAGTTACCCAACAGATGGCTCAATTGGTTCATTAGAAATAGATCGTGTTTGGAGAAGCTCTTGCTGTATTTCAGTGGTTTGCTGCTCTGAAATCGAGGGTGGGCGGTGGCTCCTAGTTGCTAAATCCGCTGTGCCTGCTCAGAGCTCTAGAGGGGGCCCACAGAGAGCTGCACAGGATGAAGCCAGTGTGATCAGAATCAGCTTTTCTTTCTTTTTTATTTTTTATTTATTATTTATTATTATTATACTTTAAGTTTTAGGGTACATGTGCACAATGTGCAGGTTAGTTACATATGTATACATGTGCCATGCTGGTGTGCTGCACCCACTAACTCGTCATCTAGCATTAGGTATATCTCCCAATGCTATCCCTCCCCCCTCCCCCCAACCCACAACAGTCCCCAGAGTGTGATGTTCCCCTTCCTGTGTCCATGTGTTCTCATTGTTCAGTTCCCACCTATGAGTGAGAATATGCGGTGTTTGGTTTTTTGTTCTTGTGATAGTTTACTGAGAACGATGATTTCCAGTTTCATCCATGTTCCTACAAAGGACATGAACTCATCATTTTTTATGGCTGCATAGAATTCCATGGTGTATGTGTTAATCAGCTTTTCTTAACCCCTGCTCTTAGCATGTGCCTGACTCTAGTAGGTGCTCAGTTAGAGTTTAAAGCCAAGCTCCTCCCCTGCTGATGATTCTTTTTTGTTAGGGTAGGGAGTCTCAGTTTTGTGATTTGGAAGGTGGGGTGCAGCAGGGCTCATGGAGAAAGTGGGATCAACCCCATGCACAGATGGTCCTGCCCTAAGACCCATGCCTTTGAACCTCTGCCCCTGCCTCCAGCTCCTAACTGAGCTTGGAGCTATCTGCTGTGAAAAGCACATTGCCCCTTGGTTCTAGCTCCCTAAGTGTGATCTGAAGTAGGAGCCCTCTGGCTTAGATCATCCAGAGGTTCATCAAAGTCTTTGGCCCACTGAATTGTCCCCATGAGTGTGTGACCTTTTTCTCTCAGTTAAGTGTGATCACTATTGGAGGGAGGCAAATGCGTGGATCAGGGTCCCATGTTGAACTGAAAGTGGAGGTTTAAGAAGCCATGAGATCGTCATTTATGGGCTGCTGTTGAATCAGAAAATGCTATTGGCTCTTGCCAATCAGTTCACCTTCTAGAAGAAGTTGTGTTCCATCAATGATTTGTTCATCAAGAAACATGACTTAGTTAAGGGTCAGCCACAAGGAGCCCCCTGACAACCTTAAAAAACTAAAAGGTGATGGGTTTAGGAGTTCCTTGTTCTTCACTTGCCGTTTTATACTTGGTCTTAGCCAAAAGGCCAATAAATGATATTATTTGCCATTTTAAGGTGTAAATTTTTAAGAATTTATTCCTTTTTCTGCTTTTAAAAAAAACTGTCATTGGAAGTTTATTTTGAGGAAGTAAAAATATGTTCTCAGTGCAAAATCCTGAACTAGAAGCCATTTTTAAAGTGAATGTGTCACTTCCTGAGCCAGTGTTTGATTATAGAAAATAAAACTGACCCACACAAGTCAGTTTAGCTTCCTGCCATTGTGCGTTGGCTCAAGATTTTGTTTATCAAAATGCAACTTTGCCTGGTTCCAGCTGCAATTAATTCTCATGACAAAAAGGACTGCAAATCAGGCTTTTGCTGAGTTAGTACCGTTCTTCATTTTCCCAATTAAACCATTATAATTTTTAAAATTATGTTTTCAGTTGAGAACTTGAAACAGATTACTTTTAAAAGGGAAGTTAGAAGCCTAAGCTTGAAATGAGTGAAAATACGCCAGGTAATGAAGACATTTGGAGCTTCCTGGAGTTGCTGAGGATTAAGACAGACATGCCTTTGTCTGTGCAGTTCTGACTCTGAAGCTGACGTTGCAGAAGGCACTTCAAACACAGCCAAAAGCAGCAGCAGCCACCGATCCAGAATGCATAGGTGTTCTTAGAATGTTATTTCAGAGATGAATTTTATCACCGTGTCAATGCAAATAAGCTCAAATATTATTGTCATCTGTTCAAAAAAAACTGAGCAATAAATTATACAAAACCAAGATCATGATGTAGTGTTTGAAAAACAAACCTGCTGGCTTTAAAGAAAATCTAAGAATTTTTTTTGAGGTCAGAAAAAAATTCTTTATTTTATTTTTAATTTTTGTGGGTACATAGTAGGTCTATGTATTTATGAGTAAGAATGTTTTTTTTGAATCCAGAAAAAGTGGTGTTTTGACTAGAAACAATAAATGAGAAGACAAGTAAATAAAACCTAAAATAAGAAGTTGCTTGACTCTTCCGTCAAGCTCAGTTTCAGAAAGGTCTTATGGTGAAATTCACATTATGAGAGAGAAGTTGATGACAACCTACCATGTCAGTATGATTGATTCTAGTTTGGAACAAATATAAGTAGTCCCACTGGAAAACATAGCCTTCTCAAATGGCATGGTAAAAATGCATTTTATTCAGATTGAGTTGCCTTTTGCTTAAATAAATGGTTAAGATATTGAGTTTAATTCAATGCTTTAACCTTGCAGTTGGTTGATGACAAACATGTTAATGATAAGACCATCATATTGATCTGTGTTTACAATGTTTATAATGATGATGTCTGTAAACACTAATTACAATGCAAAGCACCTGATGGTTAGATAATAACACAGAAATTTTAAATGTGTGAGTGTTTTTAGTTATGGCAGGATTGACTAGGGAAGACACATGCATTCAGAGGCACTGATGTGCTTAAAATTATGACAGTTTTTGTTCCTGAGAAACATCCCCTGAGATGATGTTTGTGGAAGTTGTTTATCAGGAAGTGATCCCAGGAAAAACTGGTAGAGGAATGGGGAAGTGGTACCAGGAAGGAAAGGAAGCCAAGCAAAGGCAATGCCAGGCTGAGGCTTGAGCAGTGAAACTTTGATTTAAACCCACACCCCCACCTCCATCCCAGGACACTGTAGAGATATGTAACTCACATGTCAGAAATATTCCAGTTAGTGTAAAGAGAACAGAGGCATTTACACTATTGGTTAAGGGCTGATCCTGAGGGCATGTAAATTCCCAGACACTTGTCTTCTCTCCTGTATATAAACAAGGTGCTACAGCAGCCTGAGGCAATCTTTCAACAAAGAGACATAGGTGCTTCCTTGGAGTGAAAGCAGGTATGCATGAAAATTGTTAGGAGCAGTGGCTGTGGGTGATGCTGATGCAGCTGCTCCAACCCATTGCACACTCTAAGCATATTAAGCACACCTCACCTGCAAGACCTTTGTCTGTTGATTTCTGTGTGTTTATGGCAGAGTCTGCTAGTTGCATAGCCAACATCTCTTCTGCCCATTTTCCTCACTAATAGAATCCTGATGGCACCTTAGGCACAGACAGCCCAGATAAAATATCCACATTGCCAGACTCCCTTGCAGCTAGAAATGGCTGATGTGATGCACCTTCACCTCTCTGCTCTCCCTTTTTTTCCCTCCTTTTCCCTCCTGCTTGGTATGCAGGTCATGTTGTGACAAGAGATGGCAAGCATGACAATGAGGTCTGCCATGAGCACAGTGGAAAGCAAAGACAGAAGAATGGAGAGAGCCTGGTTCCTGGAGTCCCCTGCATCAGCCCTAGAAGGCCAACTCCTTGTGCTGTGGGTTAAATACAACTCAAGCTAAGCTACATTAATCAGTTTCTTTTATTTCAGGCTGAAAGTACTCCTAACCAATGCTGCATTAAATGGAGGTGGTAAAAAAAAATACACTTAATAAAATAGGTGGTGGGTTTTATTTATTTTTGGTCAATTTTTAATAAAATGGGAAGGGGCCTTGATTGTTTGTCCTGCTCTGTAGATACTAGCTGACTTGGACTGGTCAGTGTTTTCCAATTCATGGTTGGATTATGTTTTTTTTCAAGGAGGAAAAATAATAGGCACCACTTGGATAAGGGAAATGAATTCATTGTTCATCCTAACAATAAAGAATGGCTCACAGATTTGGTTTATTTTAACAGATGTTTAATGTTCTTAATCAACAATTGCAAGGTGAAATGGAATATGTTTATTGCAGATGACAAGATTGCTGAAATGAAGATGAGCTTGGGAACTGGATGAAGACAATTTGTCATGGGGACGATTAATCATTGGGGACTCTCACTCATTTACATGTGATGAGATTTACTGCATTGGCAGCAAAATAAAGTAAATCATCAATCGTCTTTCCTCACCAAGAAATAGTCTTGCTGGCAGTGTGAAGGACTGACCAGGAGTTCTCTCCCATGTCTCTTGAGGTCTGCAGATTCCCCTATTATGTGGCTTGTAGCAGGTGTGGTTGCCAGTCTTCCCCACCCCAGGCCCTGAGCTCCAGGAGAATGAGGTGTGGCTCTCTTATTTCCTGTTTTATCCCTTTCCTTAGCCATATCATGGGCTTGTAAATATTATGGAATGGATGAACACAGAGAGGGTGACAGACCTCTTCAGTCTGCCGTACATACAAACATTTGGCCCCCACTCAGAAGGTACAGTCATTGAGAGCTGCACTTGTGGAAGCCCGGACACTTTGCACTGTGCAGCATCTTGGGCAGCATTGCAGTTCCCTCTCACGGGCAATCACACTCACATGGGTGGTAGAAAAGTAAAAAATACTGATGCCAGCCTGGATTTCTGAAATACTGAGCTAAGAAGTCAGGGAAGAGAAGGGGCCAGGTTACAGAATCTCATAGATAGCTTCTTCCACTTCAGCCTAGGCTGGGTGGATCGGCTCACACCTGTAATCCCAACACTTTGGGAGGCCAAGGTGGGCATAGCTTGAGCCCAGGAGTTCAAGACCAGCCTGGGCAACATGGCAAAACCCCGTCTCTACAAAAAAAAAATCCAATTGATCCTAGGTTTTTGAAATTGGTAGACTCACTGCTACAGCATTTCATCTGCTAAGCAATGAAGCATAAAGGAAACCTTTGGTTCCTATTTTTCTTTATGGTATATTTAAAGTATTATTTTTCATGTTAAAGGAAGCCTAAACACCAAATTAGAATATAGGATTCACTGCTATTGGGTGGCAATAGGAAATTGGTGGGAGAAAACAAAACCAAAACTGGAAAAAACATTTTAAAAACTGGAAAAAAATCAAAAGGAGTTAAAAATGTTTCCATCCAATTATCCCTTGTGGTGGAGGGAATGAACTGGTATTTCCTAGGCTGTGTGGTGAAATGCAAAGAGGCCCTGTGGATATAAAATTTTCCTTAAAGTCTAACAGTTCTTCTGGAAAATGAGTACTTTCTATACATTAACTTTCTTTTCATCTATAAAAACCAGAAGAGTAGCATAAATATTTTGGAAGGGTCAAGAAATATATAAAGGCTTATTAATTTTTGTTATATAACATTAAATTCTAGGTACTGAAGGACTGGCAATTAAATGCCCTTTTAATCCAAACTCTCATCAAGCAAATGGACAGCTAAGAATAGTGGATTATCTAGCTTTTAGTCTTGCATCTGTAGTCTTCATGAATTAGAATTCTCCATTTTCAGTGGTTTCACATGTAAGGTACCATGAAATCAAATAATTTGGATTCTACATCACTCCTTCTACAATCTTTGTTTTTGTATTCTTTTGTTTATAAAGCAGAGTAGTTCCATGGAGAGAGAATATTCTTTTCAAAAAACAGTTCTGGAATCATTTGACATATACATGCAAAGCAATAAACATTGACTCATACCTCACACCATATACAAAAAGAAGTCAAAGTGGCTAGTCTTAAATGTAAAAACTAAAATTATAAAACTTCCAGTAGAGAACATAGGAGATTGGTGATTTGGAATTAGGCAAAGATTTCTTGGATACAACCGAAAGTATGACCAATAAAGAAAAAACTGGGAATCAGAATTGGAGTTCATCAAAATGAAAACCTTCTGCTCTTTGAAAGACACCATTAAGGAAATGAAAAGACAAGTCACAGACAGGGAAGACATATTTGCAAAACATATAATGGGTAAAGAACTGATAACCAGAAAATATAAAGTACTCTCAAAGTTCAGTAATAAGAAAACAAACGTCTCCCCTGCCCTGAACAAATGTTTTGACCATGCAAAACATTTTACCAAAGAAATACACGGATGGCAAATTAGAATGTGGAAAGATGGTCAGCATCAACTGCCAATTAGAATTACAACAAGTTCCATGACACCCTCTTAGAATAGCTTTAGAAAACCCAAACAATTTCAAATACTGGCTAGAATTCACAGCAAGTGGATTACTGGAGGAATGCAAAATGATGCAGCCACTTTGAAAAGCAGTTTGATAGTCTTTCATGAAACTAGACATATCTTTAGCATTATACCCAGAAATCCCAATCTTATGTATTTACCTAAAAGAAATGTAGTGCATAAAAACCTGCACACAAATGTTTATAGCAGCTTTATTCATCATCACCAAAAACTGAAAGCAATTCCACTGTCTATCAGCTGGCAAATGGATGGACAAATTTTGTTAGAGCATGAAATGTTACTCAGAAATTAAAAGGAATGAACCACTGAAACATGCAGCAATGTAGATAACTCTTAAAAGCATTATGCAAATTGAAAGAAGTCAAACTCAACAGTTAGACTCATCATCATACTGTACAATTCCATTTATATGACATTCTGGAAAAAGGGAAACATTACAAATAGAAACCAGACCCATGTTTCCCAGGGGTGAGAAGGGGAAAGCAACATTATTGATTATGAAAGGGCTAGAGTGAACATTTTGGTGTGATGGAAAAATTCTATACCTTGAAACTACCACCAAAGTAGTTGTATCACTATATAAGCTTGTCAAAATTCATAGAATTAAACATCTAAAGAGACAGAATTTTATTCAGTGCAAATTCTACCTCAACAAATTTGTGGGGGTGGGGGTAACCAAGTGCAATGTGGAAGCAAAACAATCGGATCCCAAGCCAAACAAATGAATAAACAAAACAACATTTCAAAACCCAACAGCTATAAAGGACATTATTGGAACAGGTAGGAAAAAAATCAAAGTGACCTATATATGGGTTAATATTAGAGAACACATGTTAAATTTCTTCAGGATGATATAGGTAGCATGAACATCTAAGAGAATGTCCTTTCTTTGGAGATGGAGTTGAAGGCTGAAGAGTTTAGGAATGAGTGAAATATTGTGGTGTTTGCAAGTTATTTTCTAAAGGTTCAAGTCATTCAGGGAAGTGTGTGTGTGTGTGTGTGTGTGTGTGTGTGTGGAGAGAGAGAGAGAGAGAGACAGAGAGAGAGAGAAGAGAAGGAGTGAGAAAAATGTTCCCATTTGGTGAATCTAAATGAAATTTTCATTATACTCTTCTTTCTACTCTTCTGTAGGTTTGAAACTTTTCAAATAAAAAGTTGGCAGAAAAATGTGTTAATTCTTTTTCATCGAACAGTGAGCTTTGAAGAAGTTTGTCCTAGTAAATAAAATAATTGAAGGTATACACAAAGATGTGGGGAAAATATGCTCAACACTATAAAATTTATAAAGCTAACAGATTAGAAAGTACCAAAATGCCCAACATATGGCACCTAACTCAATCAATTTCTATTGAACAAATGAGCATTTGCATTAAAGGATAATGGGTAAATAAATTATAGCATAGTAATATAATGGAGTATTATGCAGACATTAACTATGGTATAGTAATAGAATATTATGCAGATATTAAACATGTTTTGCTAAATATTTAATGACATGGGGAATGCTTATGCTATGTTAAGTGAAAAAAAATCAAAATGAAAAACCTGTACATATGAAGTTACTTTCTAAAAACTTTTATTTTATTTTATTTTATTTTTGAGACGGAGTCTGGCTCTGTCGCCCAGGCTGGAGTGCAGTGGCGCAATCTCAGCTCACTGCAAGCTCCGCCTCCTGGGTTCACGCCATTCTCCTGCCTCAGCCTCCCGAGTAGCTGGGACTACAGGCGCCCACCACCATGCCCGGCTAATTTTTTGTGTTTTTAGTAGAGACGGGGTTTCACCATGTTAGCCAGGATGGTCTCGATCTCCTGACTTCCGGATCCACCCGCCTCGGCCTCCCAAAGTGCTGGGATTACGGGCGTGAGCCACCGTGCCAGCCCTCTAAAAACGTATTTTTTAATACAGGGAGAGAAAATCTAGGAGAAAATCCACTAAAAAGTTAAAAGAGGTTGTCTCTGGTGATGGGATTTATTTTTTGTTTATACTTTGCTCTATTTCCCAATTTTCTATGCTGAGTATATATTTTTTATTTTACTTTTGCCACATCAACATCTGAAAATGCTTTTGAGTTTAGCGATGCAGTGCATTAGAAAGGAAACAGTGTATATAGAAGAATTTCTGAAAACAAGTCTCTGTAAGACGACAACATGGGTGAGACCATAGGGACATTCTATGAGTTCAACAAATCCTTGATGGATTCATTGATTCACAGTTATTTACCTTATTATGTCAAAACCGCTGGCTTACACTGAGTTGTTCTCTTCCTCTTCATTAAGAAGACATTTTCAAATATGCTTTAATAAAATGATAGCATTTTCTAATTGGGTATTACCCTTAGAATTTAAAAACATAGTAAAATTAAATCTTCAAAGCAGATGAAATAGAAAAAAAAAAATCGTTGCCCCGTTTTCCCGCGTTTTCTTGGCGGCCCCTTGCGTCTCCAGACAGGCTCTGCTGCAGGGTGTGTTGGGGTGGGGAACCCTGGGCGCCTGGTTGTCGGTCTCTGCAGATCAAGGCTGGGTCATCCAGTGGAGCCCCGTGGGTCTCAGATTTCAGAAAAGTCCTTTTGCACGGCTGAGGTCATTTCACCGCCCGGAAGGGAGGGCTGTGCAGGGGCCCCGGCCACAGGACGCACAGTGAGAGGATGCTTCGGCTTTTCTCAGGCTTGGAGCCCGAAAGCCGAGGTCATGGGATGCTGCAGCGAGGCCAGGAGCATCCAATTTGGGGAAACTGCTCTTCAGGGAAGTGTTTGGGTGTGTTTGCTTTGGGAGATTCCTCTTAATGGAGGATTTGATGACTCGAGTAGAGAAGCTGCAGTAGTCAGGCTGATGCTGAGCAGCGTTAAGGAGGTCAATGTCACACGTCTGGGAGAATCCACAGGGAGAGCCAGGGGCCCGTGGCCGGGGAAGACCTGGGATGCCAGCGGGGTAGCTGGGAGGGTCGAGTAACTGAGGGCGTCTCTTGCTAAAACCAGTACCATGAATCCTATGAGGTCTGGATATTATTAAAGTGTCAGGCTGACATGGTGTTAAGAGAAAAGGGTGGCAAAAATCCCAGGAGGCAAGCAAGAATGTTTCAAGCAAATTGTCCTTTAAAAAACTTACCAAGCCATATTTTATTTTTTAATGACAATTTTTTTTCTTTATTATGTCTTCTTGAACATTGATTGTTATTGTGTACAGACAGGTCTTTCACATATTTCACAGAGTAATTTCATATTGAATGGTATTGAGTTTTTTCTTTTTTTAATTTTTAATTTTTGTGGGTACCTTGTGGTGCATATATTTATGGGGTACATGAGATGTCTGGATGCAGGCATGCAATGTGAAATAAGCACGTCATGGAGAATGGGGTATCCGTCCCCTCGGGCATTTATCCTTTGAGTTACAAACAACCCAATTACACTCTTTCAGCTATTTTAAAATATACAATTATTATTGACTACACTCACCCCACTGTGCCATCAAAATGCATATTTTTGAATGGACCTTTTTTAATACAAATATTTCTCTATGCTTTATTTCTCAGGATCATCTGAAAGCCTGTGGGAAACTCTTACCAGTCCACACGTTTGCTTTGCAACTTATTTGAACATTAACTGCTGCAGAATTCCAGTGGTGCCAGGCATTTCGAATATCCTAAAATGGACACTTGCCCTTAAATAATGTAATTGTGCTGCATAAATACTTTTATGCCTGTGAACTCAACTGAGTTAAATATTAACTGTAAAGAGTCCTACGAAATCTTGTAGTTAATAAATGATGTTACAGCTTAATGTTGGTGCTTAGGAACCTTTGAGAGCTTTTTATCTTCATATTTTAAATTCTTAATGATCCCTCCCCCTTTCTTATTAATGCCATTTTGAGAAATGAATCTTTTTATTCAGGGAGTCCGTACCATTTTCCTCATTCGTTGGAAGAAAAGGGACTCTAGTGAAAGTGAATGCCGCCTCTCTTTCTCTTTCTCTCCACTCTGCCACTGCCTCTATCTGACTGTGTTCCATTGAAACAACTGGAATCAAATTTTAGCAGGAAAATTCACTTGATATGACCACGCAGCTACATGCTTCCCCGTACCAAGCTCTTACTGTAGTGAGCACCCTGTGTGTGGATGAGTGTGTACCACACAGCCACACACAGTCATGGTTGGGGGAACCTCAGAATGTGAGAACAGCTAAGGTCCTCAGGAGATCATTCTAGCCCAAAGCCCTCATTTTCCATGTGAGATAACTGAGGTTCAGAGAAGACAAGTGAGATGGCCAAGGTCTCCAGCAGGCCTGGGGTCACTGTTCAGACTCCGTGCCCTTCTGTTGCACTGTGTGGTGTGGAAGGAGCAGGAACACGTCAGTTTGAATATCAGCCCGTTTCCCAACCCCACAGTGGGGCTGGGGTCACCTACCCCTAGGCTGGAGGTGAGTGAGGTAGTCTTCCTTACAAGGCTTTCAATGTGCCTCGGTGAAAGCAGATTCCTGGAACTTCGGTGCGGTTACCCAGCCCTGGCCTTCAGGGCCCATCCCGCTGGTACTGGGGTGAGGTGGAGGGGACCCAGTGGGTGGGAGGCAGTAGGCGCTGCCAGTCTTTTGGTGCCTGTTCCTCGGCACAAGTACCACCCCATGCTCTGTTAAAAGGAACTTCATAGTGGAATAAGTGTGCGGGCCACAACACATTGTTCAGCTTTGTGTAATTCGGCAGATCTTGGAATGATTGGACCCCACCCACCAACATCCTGCTGAACGAGCATAGTCAGTAACAGCTCAGGAATTGCTACTCCAGGCATGGGTGACTAAAAATAAAACCAAACTTCAAGGAAACAAAGCCAAGACTATTCCGTGGCTAGATTCTCGAATGTGAGTCACCTCTCCCTATTCCACTGTCTTCATGGCTGAGAGGGGCTGCTGGCCCAGTTCATGCTCCTTTGACCCCAAGCCCATAGTGATCTCCACCCCGAGATCTGTTCTTGGTTCTTCTTTGAACCTGACTTCACCTGGGGCACCACATTCAGTGGGTACTTTCTGGGACGTTTCCCACGCCCACCCCTGGAGACCTCACCTGCTGACCTTGAAGGTACAGCTCAGACCTCTTGAGGCAGGGCCTGGAACTGAGCCTGGCGTAAACATCATGATTGTGCTCCCCATGAACAAGAGCTCCTCTCACAGCTCCCTCCCTCTTCAGTGAGGGATGCTTCCCAGCAAAGTGACAGGCACACCAGCTTGGCTCCTGGTGCCACACTTGACCTGGATGAATGCATGTCAGTGTCCAGACAATGGTTCAGATTTTACAAAATCTGATCAGATAGAAGCCCTGAGTTCATTTTATGTTCGTCCGATGTAGGTGTTTTGATTCTTCCCTTTTCTTTTTCTGTTTTATTTTTTTTTCTTTGTGCCTTAACACTTCAAGACAGCTTAGGTCACTTAAAGTTCTAAAGTCAACATAAGTCCTCTGGAGCATATCCAGTACAAAAGCAGAGAGAGAGCTGGACTCCTTTTCAATAAGGACCAAAGGAGTTACCCACCCAGTATGCGGGTATCTTCAGGTTGCTAAAAGGTATTTTCTGTGGTCATCGACTCTGTAAGCTGGGCTCTTCCTACTCTTATAAAAACAAGGACAACTGTCCCATTAGCTTAATGAACTGGGCTGTGTGATTCACTAGACCGAAATTGTGAAATTCAACAAATCCCCCTGGAAACCATCGGTGTGTCCTCTAAAGCGCTGCCCACTGTTGCTTAGGGAGTGGCAAGCATATGCTTTTTTCAGGTCATCTTTACTCTGCAAACGACTGAAGAATGACAAGCAGTTATGAGGTGCTATTAATTTTTATGAAAAGAGAAAACAATTACCTTTAATAGAAATTGGGATCCCTTTTTAAATGAAGAAAAAAAGACTTTGCTTATTCCAGTCAATAAAAAAGTAGACGAAACCATTTATTAACCAGTTGGTGGCAGTGTTTTCATTAAGAAAAGATACAGTGATATTATGCACACTTTACTTCTGATTCATTTTATCAAATGTTTAAGAGGATGGACTTTAGGTATTTCTCACTAATATGCTTAAAATTCCAGCAATATTTGCAACTTCCAACAGGATTTGGAATTCCAATGGGAAACAGAGTTTTTAAGAGTTCCTGAGTAAGTTTCTACCTCCAGGAAATTACATCAAGTACATGATGCGAAATTTCAATCTTTGTTATACTTTCTATTGCTAGCCTCTTTGCTAAGGTTTATACAAATGGTAAACAGCACTGCTTGGCTGGGAACACGCTTCTGTTGATTGGTTTACAAGTTGACTTGAGCTATACGGATAAGATGCGCTTTTAACAGGTTAACAGTTCCTCTCTCCTGTGTTCTATCAAAGAGGAGAAAGGAAGTCATATTCAGCTCTCTTCTCTAAAATTATCCAACGAGTGCTTTTCTCACTTACTCCCTGCAGACAAGGAAGTCTGCCTGCAGGGAAGGGAGTCGTACGTCACAGACGAGCAGAGCACCCCGAGGTTTATTTCTGTAACATAGTCACGTGACAACATCCTTGCCAACATGTAAATTCCATTACGCCAAAAGAGATTGCCAGTCAGGTGTGGGAATAACGTTGTCCTCCTACTGAAAGGCACCAAAAATATCCACAGCCTTGACCTCTCCATCTGGGAATATGATTTTACTCCTTCTCCAAGGGACTGAACCCTCCCACTCATGTGCTGCTGGCACCATCTGGACTGTCTCCATCTGGGAATTGGATCCTAAGCCCACACAGATGTACTCAAAGCCAGTGTCTCTACCCAGTAGATACTCTGACCTCTTGGCCCAGGGGGAGACACAGAGCAGCACAAAGTAATTTGTCAGAGTCTGTATTTTTCCCTCCTCATCCAGAACCTGTGCCTTCTTACTCTCCCTGGGATTTGAATTGTGTTATTTTGTGTTCAGAGTTTTATTTCCAAGGGTATGTTGTTCTAACTGGCATTGCATTTGGGATGATCTTTACCAATTAGTATGGCAAAACTCCCTTGCCCTTCCCTGCTGCCTCCAAGATGCACAGCCCTCCAAGCCCATACAGATGAAGGATTGGGGTCACCTAACTGAGGGCTGCACAGCAAATTTACAGGAAAATGAAACTGGCAGCCTTGGATGTAGTTTTCAGTTCATGAAAACTATTGTATGTGAATGAAATGCACATTGTTGATTTAATCAAGTGGGAATGCATGGCCTGCCCTCAGAACAGGAGCAGTCTGGCCAAGGGAAATGGGCCTTGAACACTTTTTTATCAGGTGATTACTCCAATCGTCACATTGGCCAGCCTCCTAGAAGCTTGCAAAGATGACTAACTAAGCCTAATGCGTATAGAAAAGCTGTCACAAAGGGCTTTGTGGCAAGGCCTTCTGAGGGATCTAAGCATCCAGTATCCTCCACCATCCACACAAGGCCACCCGAAGCTTCCAATGCCCTTGGCTGGGACTTTTGCCAATGACCTGGGACATTCATGTCTTTACGGATGCTGGTGCCCGGAAGACACTTGGCATTTGACCTGCAAGTGGGGTAATTGAGTCTTAGCTTCAAACCATTGAGCAGCAGGTCAGGGGGGCATTGCAGGGCAGAGTAGCTGTTTTTTCAAAAGCTTGAAAGACTGTCAAGCTTCAAAAAAGGGGTTAATGTCAATGAATGGCCAATTCCCACTCAGTATAAGGAACAATTCAAACTGCTCCTGATAGTACACAAGTGAGAACATTCATAAATGTGGTACCAGAATGATTCAGGTTCAAATCTTCACTTTCGTACTTCCCAGCTGGATGACCTTGAGGTTATTTAACCCCTCTGGTCATCTCTTTCACCTGCTCATTCTGTTCCTCAGAATTGTTATGGTGGTCAAGTTCAAATGCATGTGATGGGTCCCAATTTGAACTGTAAATATTGTCACCTGAAGTGGGCATCATTTTTAAGAAGCAGAGCCAGTGGTTACCAAGGTTATTAGCATGGGAATTCATAGGGTAATAATAATTTCATTCATTATTCATTGAACTGTATTGTTCATTTACATGATTTCAGATAACCCTCTCAAGAACCTCTGAAAGAATGTTGGAATTCTCATAGGTAAGGAAAGTGGGGCTTAGAGATGTGAAGTAAATTGCCCAGATGACTGGCATCCCTGAAACTGGAACCCACATCTATGGGGGCTCTTATCTTCTCTGGGTCCCCCATACACCCCGCTTAGTCAAGGGAAAAGGTTATTCCCAGTGATTCCAACAGGGTTCACTGCAATGCAGAATAGAAAGAAAACGGAAGAGAAGTGTGCACATCTTCCTATAAGTCTCCACCCACTGAAATCTGGTCACACCAGGAGATCAGCAGTAGTTTAAAGGTTGTTTGCCTCTTACTCTTTGACAGAGCTGCCCTGCTCCTTTCTGTACATAGCAGCTAAACCTGTAAGTGTATAATGCTTGAGAAGATCAAAGGGTTGTCTTCTAAAATATGCTCTAAATAGCTATTAAATTCTACTTTAATCTGAATTATAAATTCTACAAACACAGCTGTGATCTCCCAAGTGTATCATGATTGTCTGAACAGCTGGGCAAAAGCTGCACTGGTGTAAATGGACTTGTCTCAGACATGTCTGTCACAGCCCAGCATGAATTGGAAAAATTTTCCTGTGATATTCCTTTGGTTTGTTAATAAATGATTACAGGCAGACTGAGAGTGATCTAAACCCTACAATTAGTGTTGTGAAGACAGGAGAAAATGTGCCTATGTACACATTGCAGATCAAATTGTGCACTCTGAAAACCCTGCTGCCTAAAGTTCAGAGTCCTATACATGATCAAGACCAGGTATCAATCAGCCAAAACATCATCTGCTCAGAAAAAAGAATCTGTGCACCCTCTTTTTCCTTCTCTTGTGTTTCATTCTTTCCATTTCTCCCACTTCTCCCTTCCTGTCTTCCACCCTTCATCCCCTCGTCCTTTTCCTCTGCTTGTCAGTTAGTTTTTAGTTTTATCAAACTTACACATGTATATAAGTTAAAGAGCCAATTAATCATACACATTTCCTTACTCCTCCTTCCCCTTCCCAGAAGCGATCACTTTCAACACCTTCAGCTGATTATTTTATCACCTCCATATCTCCAAAAATATGCCTGTATTCCTTCTTTATTTTTCTGTTTCAGACATTATAGAGTTAAGTCATCATTTTCGTGAGATCAACAGTTGTTTACATATTGTGACTTTGTAACATGAGACACAGGGACACCATATAGTAAGCTAAGAGTACTCGTCTTTTCCTGCACAACTTTTGCTTTCTCTGGAGTTAATACATTTATCTCTTTAATTTGATGAATTGTCTATGTACTCATCCTTAATCCAACAACAAAAGCTTCATTAGTGGAATAATCTCCTCTTAAGACATGCAGACACATCTGGATCTTTGTCTGTTTAGTCTTCCTGAAGAAACCTCTCTCAGAGCTTTCCAAGCCACTCCAGTCTGAATCAGTCAACCTGTAAGCTTGGGGCACAGCTGTCCCCTAGAATCACCCTTCAGAATTATTTGCAGGGTTCCTCCATTTATCTTTTGTCTTCATCACACGCTCTTTTATTCCTATGTCACTTTCTTGATCTATACTCCATTTTGGTGTGAAGCACATCCATCTACAGACTCCTGAGAAAAGGTGCATGAGAAGTGCATCTTTGAGACAGTGCTTGCCTGAAAATATCTTTATTTCACTCCCACAATTTCCTTCACAATTACAAAGATCTCATGCAATTGGCTCTCAGCTATACATGAGTGTTATTGAGAAGACGGAAGCCTCTCTGATTCTGGATCTGCATGTGACTTTTTTTTTTAACTTACAGAAGCTTATAGATAGGGTCTTCTTTTTCTTCCTGAATGTTCTGAAATTTTATGATACATGAATAGATTTGGTGAGGCCCATTTTCAACTATTATGTTACATGTTTGGCAAGCTCTTTTAAACTAGAGACTGATGTTCTTCCATTATTGGAAATTTTCTTGCATTATTTCATTGATTATTTCTTTCCATGTGCTCTCTCTTTCTGGAACCACTATTTCCATATTATTTAAATGTTGAACCTCCTAGACTTGTCCACTAATTATTTTCTTCTATTTTATATTTTTTAAATCTTTTGTTCTGCTCTCTGGAAGACTCCCTTGACTTATGTTTCAAACTTTCTAATGACTTGCGATCTCTATTGTGATGTTTTTTATTCCCAATAATGTTTTGTTGTTGTTGCTGTTCTTTGAATATTCCTTTTCTATAGTGTCCAGTTCTTATTTCATGGTTTCATTATATCCTCTTATCCGTGTAAGGATATTACTGATAGTTTTTTGATGTTGCTTTGGTCCAGTTTGGTTTTGATGTTGTCGTATTCCTCTTCCTGTATAGTTCTATTTCCTAAAAGTTGCTTTTTTTAAATGTGTAACTGTTCTATCTTCCATGCTAGAGGCTTTCCTCAGATGTCCCTTAATATTTGCTTGTCTTCTCCTATTAAGTAGAATGCACTGCAGAGTTGGCCATGAGCTCTAAACACATTAGCTGGAGGTTTTCTTCTATGTGCCTCATTGCTAAGTGGGATGGATGACTGATCAGCTGGGGAACCTCCAGTGTTAGCATCTTTGTGTCTTTCCTTCGGGTGGCCAAATAACCAAGGGAAGAATCTCCAAATCTAATGACTGGAGGGTGAAGTGCCAGCCTTGTGGGAACTGAGTGAAGGTAGAGGGTTGAAAGAGATTCTCAGCACCCAGGATGTCCATATTCACCTGACCTCTAAGTTCTCAGTAGAGTATCTCTGCATTCAATTATACCTAGTTCCTCCAGTCCAGAAACCCTCTTTTTTATTATTGACAAAGAATAAACTTCCAGTCTTGTATCATGCAATGGGCACAGGGGAGAGGTAGTCACCTAGAATGAAGGAGGGAATCTGGGGTCTGATTGCTTCTTAAACCAACTTCTGAAAATACTCCTTATTTTAGTCATCCACTTTAACCCTACTTCCAGAGGTATACAATGCCACTAAATATTAAGTCTTTTGAGGTATAAATCATCTTTTTTTTTTTTTTTGAAATGGAGTCTCTCTCTGTCACCCAAGCTGGAGTGCAGTGGTGCAATCTTGGTTCACTGCAACATCTGCCTCCTGGGTTCAAGAAATTCTTGTGCCTCAGCCTCCCGAGTAACTAGGATTACAGGCAGGTGCCACAACTCCCAGCTAATTTTTGTATTTTTGGAAGAGACGGGTTTTGCCATGTTGGCCAGGCTGGTCTTGAACTCCCGGCCTCAAGTGATCCACCTACCTTGGCCTCCCAAAATACTGGGATTACAGGCATGAACCACCATGTCTGGCCAAATCATCTTAATTCTCAGTTTTTTCCATTGCCAGTTTAGGATTAAGTTTTCCAGGATCTGATAGGTAATTTACCCGCTTTTCTATCTTTTTTGTCCCTTTCAAAATTTTATTGCTGTTGTTTCCTGCCTCATTCTCCTTATCCTTTGGGTTTATGCTTGTTTTAAACATCCTTTTATTATGATTTTAGTGGAGCTTCTGGAGGCTATAAACATAGATGTATATGTTCTATCTTCCACCTTTAGTGGAAAGTCAGCCAAGATTTCCCTTTAACAGTTGAAGTCATGAGAAATCATTTGTTTATATCTACCTCTAATATGTATTAATGTTTAAACTCATTTTCTCTTGTCCCATTTTCCATGATGATGAAAGACAGCTAATCAATGATTTCCTTATGCACATTTTCAAGTACTCCATTAAGGCACCATTAAACATAAATGGAAGTGACTCCTCTTTTTCATTAAGAATCATCTTAACTTTTAATTTGTGCTTAAGTGCAGTTTACAATCCATTGTGATTCCTTAGATATTTTTTAGTTCTACTTATTCCTAGTTAGTCACTTCTTAAAAATAAAGCAAGGTTTAAGTAAGTAAATAATTTATTCGTTTAATCAGTAAGTATTTATTATTTTCCAGTCACTGTGTTAAGTACAGAAATAGCAACAGGGAATTAGACAAATATGTCTTGTGCACAGGGACCTTATTTCCTGTTCTAGTGGAGCTTAAATTCTAGTTGTCATTCTCTAAACTGATTATTAAAATTTGGCATAGCATATGTTTTTCTGACTGGCTATTTCTTTAGTGTTTGCTGTCACTTTGAACTCTTTTTTGAAGTTCTCTTATGCAGTGTAAGGATCCCATTAACATGTCAAAAAATTCTCACAGAGAAAAGTAATTGTTTTGGATGTCATTATTTGGGGGGAAGATTAGATTTTGGTTTCCATCAGTTTGGTATGAAAACTTCACTGGTCCTCTTGGCACATTAGTTATATTTACATTAATATGGAAATTCCACTTCACAAAGCTTATTTCCCAAGTTCTAATGGTTACGTAATAGAAGAAGCATCTCCTTATATTATTTTATCATCTTTAATTACAGTTTTCAAAAAACATTTTATGTAATGTATTTATATTGGCTTGCCACTAAAAACTATGTTAAGATATTTATGTATTTATAGGAACCATGTTTGGGACATGGTTATTATAAGGACATATAATAAAAATTGAGAATACAGTGTATGAAAAAATCCATTGCAAGTGATATATTTTGCATTTTGCTATATTTTTGCAGGCTAGAAAACTGGCATAAAACTTGCACCTAGCAAGAAATATGTGAACCATATTGAAATTTAGAAATAAATGTGTCCTTATGAGGTTTTGGTGGATATATTTGGCTGTAACATTGCCCCAGGATTTCCTAATCGCCCCATGGAAGTGACTACCCATGCCTAATGTGCCTACTGTTCTGCATGGCCTGGAATCCAGGTACAGCCATATTCCCTGAAGCAAGCAATGCTGGTTGCTGCCTCCTCTCCCTGAAAATATGCTTTTTTTAAGGAAAGATGTCCCACCCAGGGGTCATTGTGAAGGTGATACCCACCATCTCCTGTCACTCAGGCCACCTGTCCTATTCCAAAAAGCTAAGGGAAGGTGGTTAGACATCAAGAATGATCAATCCTGAAGACCCAGTCCAGTCCACATGACATTCTAGCAACAGGCAGACTTATTTATCTTTCCTACCAATTCTTCCTGGTGTTTAAATGTTTTATAGACTCTCTGGAAGACACAGAGAAAGCCTGTCTTTGAAGAGAAGTCCAGTGGACACTTCACGCTCAGTGGACTTCCATGGGATTGTCTTCCATGAATGGCTCCCTCCTGAGGCTGATCCTCCACATCATGGTTCTGTGGTTGTGATTCATAAATGAGGTTCATATGTAATGAGACTTAGCATGCCATACACTGTGTTCACACAGAGGGGTCTTTCCTGGCCACAGTTGATTGAGCCAGGAGAGAGTGCCCGCCTGGAGCCTGGCCAGTCAGAATCCTTCCACCAGAGTTTCCCAAATACCAGGGACTCAGAGCACAGGTTTCCTTCTCAGGGAGTTTCCTTCTCCCTGAGCCGCTGAAGCTGTTAGATGAGCACAAGGTATCCCCAGGTCCAACTACACGAAGGAAGCTGTTCTGTTGAGTAGGAGAAGAGAGAAGCCAACAGAGAGAGAATGGAGGAGAACTTTCCAGACAGAGTCTGGCTGAAGCTGGGCCTGAGATCAGTGGCTTCTGAGGCCCGACCACACTCCTTCCTCCATGTCTGAGAACATGCTCTGTGTTTCAGAAACTCCATTGAACTTGGCTCTGGCCACCTGCCATCGGAGGAGTCTTGACCGATAGCCCACCCCAGCCCAACACATGCTGTTTGGTCTTCCTTAGAACCAGATGTTGCTTATTTCCTGTGGTTCTTCCTCAAGCACACTGAGCCAAAAGCTTCTCAAAAATTGTTCTGTTTCCAGAGCTCACATCAAGTGATATTTCAAATTAGAATAAAGAAGGGGAGACAAAAGAAAAAGAGTCTACTGGGATCAAAGTTGCTTTGAAATACATAGGAAACATCTCTCTGAGCCAGCAACAATGAGAGTCCAACTGGCCTGTGTGGTCAAGCCACCCTCGGAGGGGATGCTTCTCCCTCTGCTTGTAAGAGAGTCCCTTTTTGGAGCATGGAGCCAAATGAGGGTGAGTTGTCACATTTCTTTCTTTATTGGTTCACTTACTCAGCTCATGCACTATTTTAATATGCCTCCTACTCAGCGCCAACTGCTGACGGACAGGGATTCATCTTCTTCTCCTCCCCCATCTCCTCCTTCTTCTTTGAATCCTGTGATATAGAGTAGAGGAGGCGCACAACAGATCCTTGTACATGAGTAGATCAACTGTCTTCCTTCATCAAGGAACTGGTTACCATGCAACAAGCCAAATGTATCTCTTGATGCTCCCTAATGAAAAACCTTTATGCCTATATCTGAGGAACCAGAATTATGATGTCTTGATGTTTCTCCTGCACCAAATCCCCAAACCTACCCCAAACCAGCTTGAGAGGGCTGTGGCTACAATTTCACAAAGGTTGGAATTACGGATTGTGCGCTCACAAAGAAGTGTTATGAGTGTCAACAAGACTTGGGGTTAATAATAGTGCAATATGCTTACTTTTTTATGTGTAAATATTTTCTGCAAACTTGAGCACCATTCTAAAATTAAACGTGGAAAAAGAAACTTGTGCACATAACTTAAGCAAAGAAAATTTAGCTGAAAGTAAACAGACATCCCACACAACCACTCTACTATAAGAAATCTAAAACCTTATGATTTTTAAAAATATGTAGTTTAAATCTTACAATTGCTTTCCTTCTTTCCAGCAACTGAATATCTTACTATAGATGAGAGGAGGAAAGTGGGAATGGAATAGATTTTTCTAATCTATTAAAAAAAAATTTAGCATACCTTGTTCCAACATCTGTCTCAGACCATTTCACCAAGTAGAAAGACTTTCTTTTCTCTCATTAAGCCAAATTATATTTTGAAAATTTAAAAGCTTTTAACAGTGTTTTCTTCATGAAAATACACAGATGGAGGGGTCTCATAATGGCAAGTGATTTTCCAAGCCAGGGCTATTTAAAATATATAATCATCAAATAAACTCATCAGATTTGCACCTGGGAGTAGCTGCTTCAAGTAAAATATACTCCTTGACTGTCTGGGGTCCTAATGAAAAGTCCTGGATTTTCTCTTGGGCTATGCAGTATTAGAGCCCGGTGCGAAGCAGAATGAGAGAAAAATACAGAGGTGACTACAGTCAGCAAGTAAGGCCAATTTCCAATTTCCATCATTTAGGATTATAACTACAAAATGGTAAATATCCAAATGAGCCCCTAATTTGTTAGTGGAGTGTTTATAGAGCTACTGAGTCATTCAACTGGAATTACATAAGACACCATTTGAGAATTATATTTCTTGTCATATTTTATGTTGACTCCTGTGTGTGATGCTGGGAGTGTGAAACACAGAGCACAAGCCAAGCATGGTGGCTCATGCCTGTAATCCTAGCACTTTGGGAGGCTGAAGTGGGCGGATCACTTGAGGCCAGGAGTTCAAGACCAGCCTGGCCAACATAGGAAAACCCTGTCCCCACTAAAAATACAAAAAAAAAAAAAAAAAATTAGCGGGGTGCGGTGGTGTACACCTGTAATCCCAGCTACTCGGGAGGCTGAGGCACGAGAATTGCTTGAACCCAGGAGGCGGGGGTTACAGTGAGCTGAGATTGCACCACTGCACTCCAATCCGGCCAACAGAGCAAGACCCTGTCTCAAGAAAAAGAAAAAGAAAGTAAGAAACACAAAGCATACCTCTATATCACAAGCAGACAGGCAAGGTCATGGCCATGGAGTCAAGACATTAAACTGTTGGATCTCAGGAAGGTCGATAACTAGAGTCCCCAAAAGAGAGACCTAACATGGTTTCCAGGACTGTGATGCTGCTGCTGCTGCTGCTGCTGATGGTGATTCAGGGGATGGGGGGAGTGCTATGCCAAGAATAACGCTAAAAGTAGCAATTTTTTCAGTACTTACTGAGTATCAGGCTCTGTACTGAGTACCGTATGTGTATTACCTCGTTTAATCTTTACAAAACCCTGTAAAACCGTTATTGTTATTCAGGACATTTTACAGAGTAAGGACATAATTCCTAGATAAGTAAGTAACTTGCCTAAGGCAACCAGCTAGTGAATGGTGAGCTGGGAGTACTCCTAGGTCTATAATGCCAGTGCCCATGACCCTGATGGGGATTGGATAGCATCCAGTGCATTCCAGTCCCACCTGATTTTGCTCATTGATCTGAGGCCAGGAGCCCAGGGAGATCTGCCTACCCACCCTTGATCTGCAATGTGGCTGTGTCTGTTTCTTAAGTAAAGTGCAGTTGTACTTTAACTGGAATCTTGCAAATATCTGTTCTTCCGACCTGATACAATTTGCTGCTTCTGAAATGGTAAACTTAAGGAGAGCTTGGAAATAGGATAATGAGTTAAACCTTCCAAAAGTTCTTATAAAAAAATTGAATGTAGCATTTAAAATTAATTATTTTGAAGAGTTACTAGTGAAAGCATAATATCAATGGTAACACTGGTCCTTTGCAAAATTCTTTCATAATTTGGAACTTCTGGGATCGTGGACAAGACAGTTCATATTCTCAGTGGTAAGTTTATGCATGATCTTTTTGAAATATAACATATCATCTGTAAGTCAGAAAACAGAGAAGTTCTTATCCTGAGAACCCACAGAGCATGGATTAATAATTAAGAGTATGTCCCTGGTTTATTTCTATGGAGCTCAGTTTTATCAACTGTAAAAACTGAAATTACAGCATCTTCTTTCCCTATATCACAGAATTATAAGAATCAATTCAGATATAGATGTGAAAGCTTTTTGAGATATAAAAAGAAAAAAGGCTTATCCAAATGGAAGCGATTTTTTTCATGGTTATCACCACAAAATAAAACAAAATAATTTTTAAAACCTCATTCAACTCCTCCTTCTCCTGTCCTCTGGTATATCATCTTTTTTCGTGCTTATTGGCATGATTTTATAACCAAAGGTGCCACTGCCTTTATTCTCCCTCCCTGCTCCCAATTTATGTGAGAGAGCTAGTCAGTACACATTTCGGATGGAGGGTAATTCAGAACCTTCTCATACCCACATGCCCTGGAAGCTAAGGAAAGGAAGTCTCCCACGTAAGAAGAGGACAAATTTATACTAATTGTGCTTGTTGAAAGTTTTATGTAATACTTCCAGTAAAATAACACTCTAAGGCAGGTGCGTTGGGCAACTGAACTGCTGTGGCCAAATTATTAGAGAACATCAAAGTTGTTTAGTAGAAACCAAGACATTGGAGAAAGCACTGACATCTGACTTCAATGGAAAGAAAGAACAATAAGGCTCCTGCTTAAGCATCCAAGCAGCCAAGGTGAACAGTGTACTGTAGAAGCATTCGTTAGCAAACTGCAGAAAACTCCACTCAAAGCTGTTTAAATAAGAAGAGAATTTATTGGATCACATCAAGTGAAGGGCTAGGGTGGATATGGCTTCTGGCATGATGGACTCCAGAGCCCCAGACCTTGTCTCCAGGGACTTGGGTCTCCCCAAATTCCTGTATCCCTCAATACTATTGAACGTTTTCCCTTGCTGTGGAAAAATGGCTACCAACAGCCACAAGACCATGGAAGGAAGGAATTTTCCTTCTAGGTGGATTCAGCAAAAGTCTGGGCTCCACGTGATCATCCCTGCACCCATCCCTGTAGAAGGGAGCTTAGTAGGCTGACCAGCTGCACCTTGGTCACATGGCCACCCCTGGAATTGAGGCCAAGCCCAGAGAAACCACAGGGCCAAGAGTACAGGAATGTGGGTCCTTGACGTGCAATCTTTTATTACCAGAAGGGGGAATGGATACTAGATGGTGACAAAGAGCTAGCATCTACTGTGCAAACCTGGAGAAAGCATAAGGACATCACGACCAGCTCACTTCATGACACCTCCTTAACTTCCACAAATGAAGTCCAAATCCTGGACTTTGTGATTAAATATCAGGCCTGTTCCTGTCCTTAATGGAGAACCCATCTCATCAGCTGTGTCCCCACCCATATCCCCAGCATCGTCCAGTGTCTTCTCTTGAAAACCAGAGGAAACCTGCAATTAAAATAATTTTTAAAACCTTTAAAAAATCCACAGAGATGCACCCTCTCCCTTTGGACAGTATTTTATATTATTAAAAGAGATGCTCCACTCACTATCCTGGCCTGAGGTGCTTGCCTTTGAATTTGTGTTCACTCAATATCTGCAGCAATGCAGAGGACACAGAGTGACTGCTTGGCCTACACTGGTGGTCAGAAGGGCTTGGTTCTTCCGGGAACCAAGAAAGAGTCCACACCAAAGCTTTGTTCCTCTCTTGAGTGCTGAGAAGCAAAATTCTAGCAGTTCTTTTCTGTGTCTGGTAATCAGCAATGCACTGCACCCTGCTACCCAATCGAGATGAATGCTGGGGACAGGGAGGAAAGTCGGGCATTTTTATCTCATTTTTAAACCTTCCTTTTGGCAGATGAAGAGCTGAGATTGCAGCCCCATTGTTTCAATCCTTGACAACCAGCAGCCCATAGTGAAAGTACAGTTTGTGTCTCCAAAACGATACAATATGGGGTAGGGAGAAAATAGAGCCAAGAAACTCAAAGCTAGAGGAAAATTAATTTAAGCTCGGTGTTTCACAGATGAGGAAATTGAGCATAAATTGTGCAATGACTTGGTCAAAGTTCTGCAGCTAATCAGATGAATAAACAAGGCTAAAAGGTCTATTTGGGAAGGCATAATAAGCGCTTATACATAGAAAGCCCTCAATATGTGAAAACAGGATTTGGAGCAAGTACAGCTGGGTTTAAGTCTCCTCTGTGTTTTAGCTGTGTGGCTTGGGCAATTTAATGGACTTCTCTATGCTTAAATGAGATAACACTACCTGTGTCATACTATTGTCGTAAGGGTTCAGAAGGCTTACCAAAATACTTGCCGTTAGTAAGCACTCAAAAGTGCATGATTATTCTGGAATTTTACTTTTAGAAAGCAGGAAAAGAAGGAAAGAAGGGAGAAAGGAAGACACAAAGTGGTCACTTGAGAAAATCAAATAAATCAGAGAATTTCTTCACATACTTAGAAAGTAAAACGAACAAAAGATAAAAGCCTAAAGAAGATAATAGAATGAGATTGAAATAGACCCGGCAGGCCTAAGTAAAGATAACCAAGGGAAAAACAGCGCCGTTGCAGAAATCCCAAATGTTTTAGAAGCTGCAGTTACCAGAAGCGACACCGCAGAAACCAATTGAATAACATTCAGGACAAGACTGAAAAGTCACAGATAACATAGAGGCAGAAGACAAAGAAACAAAAAAAATGACAGAGAAAATTACTGTTCGGGGGCCGGACATTTAAGCCTCCCAAACTGTCTGGGCTGCACACCTCTGGGCCCCCTGGGGAGCCTCAGCAGGGAGGCTGCGCTGCCCCCTAGTGAAGACAGCCTGCATCAGGGGCTGCACTCACACACACGGTACAACCAACACACACACCTGGCACCAGGTCAGGGCCTCAGGCATTTCTCCTAATACCACAAGCTTAGGTTTACATCTGCATCCAACCCCCTTCTCCTCCCATGACCTCCAGACTCACATGAAGAATCATGCGCTGGGGCTAGGACTATGACTGCCCAGCAGCTGCCGGAGGGCCCAGGTAACACATCCCAGTATGAAGGAGTAGGTGGTGAACCCTGTGGCAAACTTGGATGGAAAGGAGCAAGCAGACAAATGTGACCAAAGACTTGGTGACAGATGATTCGTATCTCCACCCGCTGCCTGGTGAACTGTTCCAGGACACAGTGGTTCCTGAAGCCGCGGAACACCAGCTGTCTTCTATGGATGTGAGACCAGCTCAGGAATGCACCTTGCTTTTGCTTTGCCTCTTCCTTTGCTTCTCTCACTGCCGTTGTTCTTTCATCCTTGCTGTCCTGGGATTGGATTCCAAAGGGTCACCATGAAGTTTTGCTCATATTCTGTTTTGGGGTTAATTCAGACTTAGATAATGATCAAAATGTGATGACAATGGAGATGATATTGGGTTCTATGAATTAGAGAATACAATAGAATGGAGAATGGGCCAATGGAACTAATAATAAAAATGCAAGAGAAAAGGACTTTCAAGAAATGTACCATGGCCTAGAATAGTATTAGGGAACAATAAATACTGGGATTAATCCTGGTAAGATTACTAAACTTCAAAACAACTAAAAGAAACATATAAATATTCAATAAGAAGAAACAGGTGGCTCATAAGCAAAAATAAAAAAAAAGATTGGGTAGAATGTCTCCTCAACAACATAGGATTGCAGGATAAAATGGAGCAATAAAATGTCTATAATATTTTGACAGAAAAAATGCAAGTCTGAAGATTGTATACTCAAGAAACTTATTTACATGAGAAGTCTGCAGAAGGACACTCAAAATATGCAAAAGGGATTAATATTTGAAATGCACTTGATATAATCTCACCCAATAAGTGATACTGTCCTGGAACAGAGATTTAAATAAAACCTTAAAACCTTTTATTATCTTGAAATAGGAACATATTTTCTTTCCCATGACCCAATAGCCAGAAACTGTAAAGGAGAAAAAAGAAAGATATTTGCAAGGCAAACACAAACAATGCAAAATATAATTACAAATGTGACAAAAATGCTAATATCCAATTACATAAGGAAGTTTTAACATCAGTAAGAAAAGAAGCCCGACTGAAAAATGGACCAAATACATGAAAAAGCAATTTATAAAATAATTCCAAGTGTGCGTGTGTGTGTGCACAAATATTTGTTCTTACTCATAATGAAAAAGTACATATTCAAACAAGAATGTGATATTGCTTTTTACTTAACATATTGGCAAAATTGAAAAGGATAGACAATGTTCAGTGTTCCTATAGTGATATGACTGTTCTGGGGGGTAAGTTATAGTAAGTGTTGAGATTGTAAATGTGTATATTTGTTGACCGGCTTTCCCACTTCTAGCATTCTATCATTATAAAAGAAGAAGATAGATGTGTAGTAGTATACATTGTAGCAATCTTCCCATTAGCATAGTGCTGTGAATGATCTAAATGTCCATTAATAGATGATAGCTTAATTAAGTATGATATATCCATTCAACTGAATATCATACAGATGTTCAGCACAATGCTGTATTTCAGCATTCTTCGACCTGGAAAGATATCCATCAATATTTTGGATTTCAGAATGAGAATTTTATAATCACTTTTATATATAAAAAAAAGTATGTGTGTGTGCACACAAGCATAGTCCCACCCATATCACACAGGTATCTGAACGCATGAGGATCGTTCTCTATGGGAAGAGAGATAGGGGTTACATTTTTACTTCTTTGTCCTTTCTTAGTGTAAATTTTCTAACTGTACAACTTTTAAATTTACAGTAAGAGTCATTAATACAACTGCCTTTATTTAAGAAAAAAACTACGTAATCTTTTTATGAGAAAAGATTGTGACTTTCACTGGGGAGTTCCTGTGACGTTGGTCTCGCTGTGTGCCACTTTTACCATATTAGTGTTCCAGAAATAAAGAGCACCCAAATTAGGACAAACAGAGGCTATACATTTAGAACTTCCATGGCAAGGGTCGGGCATCATCACTTGCATTTGGCAGAGGCCTGAAGGCAAGCGAGGAGCTGGAAAGTTTCATAGTGAAAAAAGGAATGGCTTCCAGTATGATATGCTGGCAGGGTGTTGGTGTGGGGAAACTGGAGGTGGAGTCATGTAAAGTAAGACGTCGTATGTGATTGGTTGGAGAACATATTTGGCTTTTTCTGCTGGTTCTGAGTTGGAAGTTGGGGGCGGGGGGTGGGAATTAGGAATGCTGGCAGTCATTGACCATGTCCTGGCTGTTCTGAGCCCATTACTGCAGTGATTGGCTTCCTGAACTGGCTGCTGCAGCCTTGTGGGTGTGCATCGTTGTACATGGTCTGACCATTGCCCGTTTGTATATTCATCTCTCAATGCACTGCAATTAATTTACATTATTGGCCACATCATTTCTAAAAAATATAGAATTCTTCCCTTGGGACTCAGCCATACCAGCATCTATATTAGCTTAGCAATATACTCAGAATAATATCTAATCTATATTTCCATTATCGGCAAGTATTATCTGCCTCTATTCTTTACTGATTTAGTTTATAAATATGAGTTATATAGCCAACTTTCGATTCAGCATTAAACTGGAATGTTCATAACGCCCCTGCTGTGGCTGGCTGCCATTTGTGGAGCACTCACGTGGGATCAAGCACTGGGTTGAGTGCACAGCGTGTACTATTTATCTTATCTCTCACTACAGCCCCACTGGGATGTCACTGAGTTCCATTTTACAGATGAGGAAACTGAGGCTTGGAGAGGTCCAGGAACATGGCCACAGTCATGGACCTTGTTAAGTGGAATGCCATTTTAGCTCGGCTATGTCTGACTGTAAAGCCGGAGCTTATAAATCCCAGGAAATGTGAGACCGCGTAAAATGATTTGACCACACATCCGACATCCGGCCTGGGTTACCAAATCCCAGAGAAGCCTGGGAGAGAATGCAATGCACCAGCTCTGAGCTGCAGATCTTTCTTCTTAAAGACTGTAAAGGAGTCTTAACCCATAATTCTTTTATATACCTGGAGAGTTTCCATCATGGTTGCAGGAAGCAGGATTCTAGCTAGTGTCATCCTTTGGCAGTGACCGTAATTCATTTTGATAATTACTAACCTGCTTGCCCAAGGATGCACGGAGTCCCATCGTGGACAGGGGAACAAGAGTTACAAACCCCCCGCAGGCTGTCTTCTTCAGTAAAACTTTTAGTGCATTTACTGTTGTAGATGGCAAGACACCACAGATCCATTCTTTACAGAAGAGTTACCTTACCACGTTATATCAGTGTTTACCAAGTGCGTGGGCAGCTTCTTTATAATTTCATAATTTTCTATTTGAACTGGATCCAGTCATTTTCTAATTGCTCCTTTGTTCTTTCCCATGGGAATACATTTCACCATGTGAAATATATCTTGAAAATTTCTAAGACATCTTCGTTTCCCCTCACTGTGTCCTTTTTGCCATTTCTATTTACTTACTCTCCACCCTGTCTCTCCTACAATCAAATGCAGCCAACTTTTCTTCACCAGCCTGTGCCATTCAAAAATGTTGGGACACTCAAGTAAGATAAAGGCTTCAGACACTGGGCTGGGGACATGTTCATATACTGGAGTCAGACTGCCTGGGTTCCCAACTTGGCTTTACTGCTCACAAGCTACATGACCCTGGGCAGAGAACTTAATCTCTTTGCACCTAATGGCTTATCTGTGAAATGGGGCTAACAAGAGTATCTACCTAACAGGTATTTTGTTGTATTTTTAGAGTTGTTATGGAAATTGAATGAAACCTTATGTAAACTCTTCAGCCAGTGACTGGCACATAGTAGGACTCCAATAACTCAATTATTTATATGTGTTTAGGCCCTAAAAGAATCTAAGTCTGAGCCTCAAGGTTGTTCTACAGCACACAGAGACACAGACAAACCCTATGAAGGAGAAGCTTGCTTTCATGTGTGATATGGCTTGGCCGTGTCCCCACCCAAATCTCATCTTGAATTGTAGTTCCCATAATCCCCATGTGTTGTGGGAGGGACCTGGTGGAGAAAATTGAATCATGGGGACGGTTTTTCCCATCCTGTTCTCATGATAGTGAGTTAGTTCTCACGAGATCTGACGGTTTTATAAGGGTCTTCCCCCTTCACTGTGCATTCATTCTCCTTCCTGCTGCCCTGTGAAGAAGGACATGTTTGCTTCCCCTTCTGCCATAATTGTAAGTTTCCTAAGGCCCCCCCAGCCATGCTGAACTGTGAGTCAATTAACACTCTTACCTTTATGAATTGCTCAAACTCTGGTATGTCTTTATTAGCAGTGTAATAACAGGCTAATATAATGCATATACTTGTGGTTTAACACTTCACAGGTTCTTTTTTGCAGATGTTGCTCACATACTACTCAAATTTGGTATGGATCTCACTTCTTAGGGCTCTGTTCCAGCATGGGATGGTCCTCTCCCATAGCTGAGGTGGCCACTCATAATGTCAGTGCTGGACAGACTCCACAGTGCCCCCTCCATGGTCCCTATGTCCTTGCGTTCATTCTCTTGTATAAGCCCCTCCTCTTGAGTGTGGGCAGGACTAGTGACTTGATTTTAGCCATTAGAATACAGCAAAGGTGATGAGACGTCACATTCATGATGATGTTACCTAAGATTGCAGCACCCCTTTTGCTAGAAGATTCTCCCCCATGGTGGTATTGATGAAGCTGGCAGCCACGGTGGGTACCTATGTGGCAAAGAACTGATGGCAGCCTCTAGGAACCAAGGTGACCTTCTGCCAACAGCCAGCAAAAAAACTGAGGCACTCAGGCTTTAAGCCACAGAGAAATGAGTGCTGCCAACGATCACATGAGTTTGGAAGCAAAATTTCCCCCCAACTGAGCCTCGAGATTATACTGTGGGTAGTTGGACATCACAGATCACAGGGCACCAGCTTTGAAGCCAGGCAGACCTGCCACTTACCAGATATGTGACCACAAGAAAATCACTGCATCTCTGTAAGCTTTGGTTTCCTTGTCTGCACACAGGACTAAAAACATCCTAGTGCCCCTCACATGGCTGTGGAGGGGCAAATGAGACACTATGTGGAAAGCACTTGGTAGAAACTTCAGACCTGTCAAGTAGAAGCTAGGTGAACATTGAATAGCAGCCTGTTTGTACCCACATGTTGAGTCTCACTTATCTCCTTGGGTTAGATTCCTTGGCAAAGTTTCTCCATAGAGGGCATTAGCTGGATTTAAAACTTGATAGGCAGATGTCAGCCAGGTAGGTGCCAACCAGAGGCTCAGACACACTCTAAACAATGCACAGTGCAAGATGGAACTCACAGGCGCAAGGCCCAGCAGGTGGAACGATCCTGCAGGACTTGGTCTTGGTCTTTGTTATTCTGGAGAGAGATATTTATGCTGCATGGGCTGCATCTGTGGCTCCATCATGGTTTGCGCTCCAGGAGAGGCATCTTGCCTTTCATCTCCCTCTGTGTAAGGCAAGCATGAGAATGACCTTGCAAGCTGGGGACAAACACTGAGCTGGTGGAGTCAACTGCTCAGAAAAGTTGCACACTTGGCTTGGGGGAAGGTGGCACTGGGAGAAGCTGACAGTGTGCACAGCCCACATGAAGAGGAGAAGCACAGGTGAGAGTCCATCCCAGACAGCCCCGAGAGAGCCATCACGGTCAACCAAAAGGCCATCTTTACCCCATAAAGGAGAAGTCAAGACAAAATCTTCCACCAACAGAGAAGCCTGCCTATTTCCTCACCATGTGAGTGTGTCTGAATATTAACAACGAGGAGTTCAGGAGGGAAAGAGTGGAGAGGAGGCTCCTGGATGCTCACTGTTATTTTCAGATGGGACAAAAGGAGAGATGAGAATATTGAGTGTAGGAACAGGCCTTTAATATCAAATTGCCATATTCTCAGCCTTACTGCATGTGGGAGATGAAATCTAATTGTTTTCAGATTTTCCTTCCCTAAAATGTTGATCTTTTACTGCAAGTACTCAAAGATGAATGGGAATGAATGTTTGGGGTAGAAATTTTATAGTAGACCTCTTTGTTTGTTTTTTAAGGATTTAGCATTAGAAATAAATAGCCAACAGAAAAAAATGAGAGGAGCACCCTAAAAAGTCAGGTACAAGAGTAGAAATCTTAATTATTTTATTTTTTTGCTTGAGCTTTAACCCACAGACTTTCCATCCATACTCATGTGTATTAGTCAGAGTTCTCTAGAGGAACAGAACTAATATATATACATGAATTTATTAAGTATTAACTCACAGGATAACAAGGTCCCACAACAGGCTGTCTGCAAGCTAAGGAGCAAACAGAGCCAGTCCAAGTCCCAAAACTGAAAAGTCTGATGTTCAAGGGCAGGAAGCATCCAGCACAGGGGAAAGATGCAGGCTGGGAGGCCAGGCCACTCTGTCCTTCACATTTTTCTTCCTGTTTTATATTCTAGTCGCGCTGGCATCTGACTAGATGGTGCCCACCCAGGTTAAGGGTGGGTCTGCCTTTCCCAGCCCACCGACTAAAATGTTAATCTCCTTTGGCAGCACCCTCACAGACACACCCAGGGTCAATACTTTGTATCCTTCAATCCAATCAAGTTGACACTCAGTATTAACCATCACAACATGCATCCCTCCAAAAAATAATGGGGGATATTTCTATGATAATCTCAGTAGATATTTGTGAGAACAAAACGTTCCTCATTCGCACATGAAAAATAATCCAGGGGCATGACATTCTAGCCTCAAAACCATTTTCAGACTGTGGGCCAGGAATCTGCTCTACTGTCCCAAATCCCCTCAGCACCTTGGAGAGCAGCCGCGTTCCTGTCCCAGGGTCCTGATCCAATCCAGGGCTTCACTTCACATCGCCGCTTAATTACTTCTCAGGGCAGAATCGCAAAGCAGGCAAGCAAGGAGAGAATTCTTGTTGCTGGATGTCATTCACACCACGAATCACTCCTACTTTTATTGAAACCTGCTAGGTGTGTATTTTCGTTTTCACTCTTAGGAATTTATGAAAACCAAAAATACATTTGATGATGTCATTTCTTTGCTTAAAAACCCTCCAGTGGTTTCCTCTTTCACTCAGAGGAAAAACAAAAGTCCTGCAAGGCCACACAGAAGCCCTCCTACCTGTAAGGTGCCATCTCTCTCCACCCTCACCCTGCTCACTCCAAGCCAGGAAACTGGGATTCTCGCAGTTCTCAGTGATCCCTTACCTGAGCGCTGAATCAGAAATCGCATCCCCATCACCACCTCACAATACTGCAGCTCCCCCTTCCTTGCTGTTTCTCCTTATCACCATCTGAAATACTATGTACACCCACACATATATATACACACAGATATAGGATTATATATTAAATATATATTCTTATTTTCTCTAACTCCATCATGCCATCCCACCCCAATAATTGTGCTCTATTTTCTTCACTGCTGTATTCCCAGTACCGAGAACACAGAAGGTGCTCAATATTTGTCAAACAAATAAATTAATTAGTAAATGAACAATCTTCAGATGTAAGTAATACAGGCCCCATTTTAAGGGTGATTAAGCTTGGGGCTCAAAAGGATTCTAGAAGCTAGAGCAAGGTGGCACCACTGAGTGAACAAGGACCCCAGGATTCAAGTACAGTTCATGTGGCCCAGTGCCTTTGGTATCTGGCCTCCTAAGCTTCCCTTTGCACTCCTCTCCTCCACACCAGCATTCTCTCTCTCCAGGTATCCATGGCCCTCATGAGTTCTTTTCTTTCCTTTCCAATAAAATCTCTCCAGACAGAACATGAAGATCAATCACATTCAGATAGAGTTGGCCAAAATTGACTAAAAGATTATTCATCCCTTGGGATGCTTGCAGTCCAAGGGCTTCCAAAGCTTTGCCCGATGCATCCAAATCTCAAGGTGAAATTCAGGCCCCCAGCAGCACCCCTGGCGTTGGACGGTAGAGGGTCACCAGGGCCCTCTCTCATCACTGCCCCTGTCACCCCAAGCCACTTTCCTCCTTGCCAATGCAGCCTTGAGAGCAGGCCTTGCTTTTAAACGCTTTATTCCTAAAACTTTAGCAAGAGGTGCAATTTTTCTTCGGAAAGAAAATACTCCTTCCTACCAGCTTTTCATCTGCTATGATTTTTGGAGTGCAAATAGTTTTTCATAGGCCTCTTTCCCCCTGACGTTAAAATGATATTTTAGCTCTAGAAGAGGGAAGTGAATTTTTCCAATTATGTTTTTGGTGTTTTATTGTTCCAGCCAATCCATATAAATGCAAATAATAGAAAATTAGGAAGATTCTCCTGAAATAGCAATCTTTTCTGTACACAAGATGCCCCATTTACACCACACTTACCATGAGCTTATTAATGAAGTAACTTGTTTTCTACTCCGCAGGAGTAAATAACGCCTATCAGCCTATCTAATTCGCTTCCCTGCCAATAACGTTAGGCAGATAAGAAATGCCAATTTCCCTGACAAGCTTCTGTCAGATTTTGCACATTTTATTGGAAGTACTTTGCATGTTACCCTTGAAACCTCACGGTGCTGCAGAGCCCTTTGCCGCATTTGCAGATGCTCCAAGAGAACTCCAGTTTCAGGGCCGAGGGTAAGGAGAGTGGTGCTGCCACTGGCTGATGGCTTAGATTCTTAAAGTCACCTCATAGGAACAAAGGCAGAGGCCATAGCGGCAGAAAACCGAGAGACACAGGATTGCCTGAGTACTTCACTGCATCTGTGTCCACATACATATAGAGAAGTGGGAAACGGAATGATTGTTTGGGGTTAAAAAAGAATTAAAGGTACATCCACTTCAAAGGGTTTTGTTTGTTTCTGATTTCAAATATTTCTTTAAAATCTCAATGACTTCAGCCACTTGTGTGGCCACCAAGCAGGAGGTAACTGGATATCATTAATGGATAAGGGAAATGCCTTCAGATCCTACTCCAACACCTGGAGCACTGCTGGGCTGATCTCTCATTTCAACACCTGCACAGAATTCTCCCACCTGCCCCACTCCACACACCCTGGGAACAGAGACAGGGGCCACGGTGCTGCTGAAGGGATGGCAGTGGGCTGGTATGACCTGTTATGCGGCCGCTGGTGGGGGAAGATGCCAGGGCCACTGCTAATGTGACCATGACCGAGAAAGGACCAGGCCCATGAGCAGATGAGGGAGCAGCAAAGGAGCAGGTGGAGGACACCCATCCTGAGCTACCTCTTCCTCTCCCAGTGATGCCCGCGCCCTGCATCCCCACCTGCTTGCCCTCGCAGATGCCCAAAGGCCATGTTTGCATCAAGACTCAAGCCCATGACTTTGAATCTAGAAAATCAGCCCATAGCTGCCCCTTCTGGTGTGTGTTCCTGTGAGTGTGTGTGTCTTTAGGGGAACACTGATGTGAAGGAGGTGATCTTAGAAAGAAAATATGAATTTGTTTAAGCAGACTTTCTAAAAAGTATTGAAGGGTATATCTGGCTTTCCTATACATGGAATATCTGCTGAAAGAAGGACCAGACCGGAAGGCCACGTGTGTCCTTTTGGATCCAGGGAACAGTGAGGGTGCAGTGGGTGATGCAGCAGAATGAGCAATGTCCTCCTCTTCTTGCTCTCTCATACCCCTTCTTAGGGGTCTGCCCTGCCACAGCTCATGCTGTAGTCACACACACATGACCCTGTCTGCATCTCTGGCTTCTGCAGAGAGAACCAGGAGTGGATTCCTGACCCCAAAGGGAAATCAAAGATGCTGGCCCAGGGGAGGTGCTGGGCCTGATGTTGTGAGGCCCTACAGAGCAACAAAAAGCCCCAGGTGGATGGAAGTTATTGGAGAGCAGAAACAAAGGTCTTGCAGACTATCCGGTTTGCAGGGAAGAAAACGTAGCTAGAAGGGCGCAAAGGACCCCGGAGGGCAGGGATGCTGCCTGATGGCTTCTACTTCTACCAAGCTCCTCTGTGCTTCCCAAAATGTGTTTCCCTGAAGTTCCCTGATCCTTAAAATAAATGCTGCTTCCCATAACTTGTATTTGCATGATCTATGTTACTTCACCCCCCAATACTTAGGATGAATCTGTGTAACAAGAGCAAAATAAGCATACACCACAACCATGAAACCACTTGTTTTCGTAGAAGTCAGCAACAAATCACAGAAGACCTTTAGGGGCCTCTGTTTCTTTTGGTGGGCACTTGGCACATCACCAACAATATGGCATGTGTAAAGACTGCTTTGTGTAGAAACCGATTTGTTTGTGTGAACCTAGCTGATTACTGTGAGATGAGACCAGCTCACCATGAGTACTGTTTTCTGAAGACTGTGTTTCTATCTGAAGCTGATGACTAAGGACAGGTCATCCTAAGGCTTCCACTGCCCCCAGTCTAGGAGCTGTGTGTGGCTTACAGCGAACACCCTTAGTGTGCTGCAGAATCCAATATGTGTGAACAGATTTATTAACATTATGCATTTGAAATAACACATCAACCAATGTCGCATTATCCTTTTAAAAAAGCAGTGTCAGGAGTTTCAATGCAAAGAGTGGGCAGTCTTTCCTGGAAGGACGGGAGAAAGGAGAGGGCATTAATCAGCATAGTTTGGGGAACAGGTTTCCAAATGGCTGCCCTGACAACACAGGGCACTCTCAGTCTCTCTGTTGTTGTTTTTACTGGCAGCATTTCTGTGCTTAAAGATTTTAAAAGGCAACAAATTTCCAAGACAAGACAACAAAACAACACCCTATAGCTAATATATTTGGAATAGGAAAAGGGAGACAAGAATTACATCTAGAGTGCTCCAGGGATGTTTGTTCTTGGTATCAATTAATTAATCAATTGATACAGCTGTACCATTCACCTTAATTTTGGTTAACTTGACAAGCCCCTTAGAAACAGAAATAGCACATCCCCCCACCCCAAGAATTGGGCCTGTTAAGTCATTTGAGAAAACGGTATTAAAAAGAAAAACAAATATCACAGTATTCGTGTTATGATATTATAGGCAGGAAAAAAAAAATCATACTATCGTGATGACTGTCAACATGCTCATGCTTTCCGGCCAAGTTAAAACCAAAGCAAAAGTGTCCATCCCATTCAGGAAAAAGTTACTAATGGACCACATAAATTGTTTTTTCTCTCACAAGTGGAAGTTTGAGACAGGTTTGAGACATGTTTATATTTTTTTCTTTTTTTACTCAATTTACTCTGTACCAGTCAGGAGAGGAAAGATATTTGAGAATAGAGAGCATGCCAACACTCAATGATAAAGAGACGATGGACTTTGAGTACGTCAGTCACACTCTACAGTTAGATTAATTCCCCGAGTCCTTTGCACACTTAGTCATGATTTTGCTCTTCGAAAGGAAGTTTTTTTCATCCCTGTGCCAACTCCATTGCGAAAGGACCTTTTCACAAACATCTTCTCCAAAATTGGCTTTAGAAAAGCTAGTTCTTTGCTCCTGTCCAATCTGGTTGGGTAGCTGTTCAGCAGAATGAGAAAGTAATCAGATTTTCCAGACACCTGGCAATTCAGATGGGTGAGGAGAAAGAGAATACAGCCTTAGGGTTAAAAGTGTATTTCAACCGTAACAATTTTCAAAATCTTATGGCGATAAATCCAATATATCAATCATCTTAAAGGCAGAAGTTTTGCTAAAACACAATATCTACTTTATCTAGATACAAAATATTATTTGGGGTGATCTACCCACTTGTCTAATTTTTACACTACTTATATACTTGCTGCTATTCCATATTTACATCATGCACTACACATAAGTTATCTTGTTGCTGTTATTTTAAAAAGAATTAATATTTCAAGCAGCACTAATTAGCCCTGGGAATTGTTTTTGAAATTCACTTAGAAAAACAACCCATGAGGATCAGAGTCTAGGTGTCAATCAGAACCACTTTTCTCCTGGGGCCTGTCCTGGGCCATTTGCCAAGTTTCCCCATAAGGATGTCTTGATACTTGAACAATAGCATCTTCAACTTCTGACTTTAGTTCAGGTCCTCATCACTGGCTCGAGGCCTGGATAGTGTAGGAGAGTGTAGGGCACTTAGTGGTGGAAGAAATAGATCTGCAATCTTAGAGTTCAAACTGGCCTTCAGGAACCTGAAGTTCAACCCCATATTTTGCAGATAAAAAACTAAGTACAAGACCAAAGGTGCATGCCCCGTGTGACAGGGCTGGAGATTCCAAGAGGCAGCTCTGACCCAGGGCTTGGGTACGAATCATCAACACTTGTCGTGTTTTCCCTCTTGCATGGTTTCAGAGGAATTATAACACACTGATAAGATGCTAATACAAATTTCACCAATAATGCAAAGCACAGATTTATCCATGATCTGTGTGCTGCTTGCATTATGGGCATCATCTTGTCCTACTCCTGAACAAAGCTCTGTGAAGTAGATACTATTATTTTCAAGGCATCTGACTCTAAGTTTAGGTTTCTCAACTATACTAGAACTACAAGAGGAAAAGGAAACTGAGTGCTTTTATTATCAATAAAGAGACATACTACAAGGTAAAACTCATACTTTTTTTTCTATCTTGGTGCCGGAAAACAAGTGTGGTCTCAGGTTACTGTTTGAAAGTTGAAACGGGGCCAGAGTGCATAAAGCGTTCCCTGTATTTCTTCACCCACGTGTGGGTGGTTTACTGAAGATTCAGTGCATCCCAGACAAATCATTCCCACTGGCCTCTGGGGAAAAAAAATGGGCTTTCCCCCCCCGCCTTTTTCATCTCAGAGAGTTTGGTCAGAGAATTTCAGAAATATTGGTCATGAGAAAACCAATCAAACACTCTTAGTCGGACATCCACTATGTGTTTTTCCGTGTGCTAACAGAAGAAATCTAAACATGATAGAGAGAATGCCTTCTATTTAAAATCCCCAGCAGGGAAGGGCCTCTGAGTCATTGCAGGAAGGGAAGCAAGCCAGTTCTTTCCAGAAATACTCATGATGCCACCTTTCTACTGCAAAAGGAATGTATCAGTTCTGGTTATGAGATTCCTGAAACATCCCTAAAAAGATACTGATGCACTTTGCTGATCGTCGGAGGCAGCCCTTGCCAGGGCAGACTCATTAACATAATAAGATTGTATATTTGCCTGGTTAATGGACTCAGTGATGTTCGCAACAAATATTATAAAAGCCTATGTGTCGTCTGCCTGCATAATCATTCACCCTCAGCAATCAAATTGGCGTGAATAGCATCCACGCTCTTACTACGGAACTAGGTAATAACAAGAACAAAACTGTCACGTGCAAAAATAGAAATAAGGAAAACGCAGTGAAAGGAGAAACATTTCATTTATGGACAAGGAAGTCTCATAAGTATTTTAGAACAAAGTACATTCTTAATTTCTTTTAAAAAAGCTACAGAGAGGAGCCTGTTATTCAACAGAAATGTCATGAGTAAACCTTTGGGGAAAGAACAGAAAGTAATTAGGAAGGCACTTGAGAAAATATACCAGTATATGGATTGTGACTCATCAGCTTGATCAATGTGGTGTCTTATAGAATTGATGACTAAATTAGTGTTGAATGCTCACAGGAGGAAACCAAAAAAAAGAAGCTATATTAAATAAACAAGAAATAGAAAAATGACAGATGCAAAGATTAGTGAAAAGGCCAATAATATAAATAACTAGATCATTATGTTCAGACATATATTTATCATTTAGGATTTATGCGACATCCGTTTATCCTAAAAGTAGTTTCATAAATCACATTGATTTCAGTAATTATAGTGTGACAGGTTACGTTTTAGTGAAAAAAGTTCAAGTTCAAAATGCCGTCAATGACAAAAGATATTTTAAAATTATAAACAAAATATTGACATAAAGACAACTGAAATATTATGTAGAAATAGTATTAAATATTCCAAAGAAAGTTATTTATTTTCTGAATGTCTTGAGCAGTTCAATGAACATAGGAGTTCAATCAATATTCTCTAATAAATATATGAATTAATATTTTATGTGATATTTTATTTAGATCTAACGTTTTATCTATATTCTGCATCTGAAAAAATTAAACTGTTTTTGAAAAATGACCACTTTATTTTTAATATAATTTCCATGGTTAAGTGTTCACTTTGATTATGAATGAATGCATGTGGAATAAATAAATTGTCATTGGCAAAAAAATTACTTCAGATTGAGATGAATATTTCCCTTTGCAGGAGCCAACCCTAAATAATTCAAAACAAATTTGAATATAGTCCAGTGTTACTTGTCACACAAATATTTTCTTTTACTAATGTCATCAATCTGCTGACTTTTTCCCATTGAGAACTCTAAAATAAAGGAAATTACTTTTCTGTCACATATTCCTTGAAAGTATTTGGAATTTACATAATTTACCATTCTAGTCATCTATTTAAGTATCTACAATGGAGGCAAATCCTTACCTTAGAAGACGGAACTGGAAAACACCAAAACACATGCATTGTGGACAGCGACAGAACTAGGATGAGATTGAGTTTTAATGAGCTGCAAAGTAGAAAAAAAGCACAATCAAGATTTAGTCTCAAGTAGGCAAGAATAAGTAAAACAGCATAAGAAAATGCAACATTTTTCTTTGCAGAAAAACGTAGCCTTTTACCTAATCATTTTGGACTTCCCAAAATCTGTAAAGATAGGTGGTTTTATTGCCAAATTTCTCACAGTTACTGTCAGACCCTCATTGGGTGGCCCTTTTATACCAGAAAAGTTCGGGAGTAAAAATGTCATCTCATCCCTCCTATATGACTAATTGTTCTGGCTGTGGCCTTTTGTTCTTGTTAAGTAAGAAAAGGACATAACATATGGGCATTGTCATTGAGCTGCCAATGATCGACTTCATTTAAAGTTTGCCATTAAGAATGTCCTTCAAAACCATTGTCTTCAAGACTGCATCATTGTGGCATGGGTGGCCAGAGGTCTCAAAAGGAAACAAAAGGTTTTTTTAGCTTAGAATTTAAACCTTTAAGAAGGATGACATTCTTTCCTTGAATGTCCCAGACATTATGTTTCAGAAACTAACACAAAAGAAATACTTACAGGAATAAAGAACATCTACCCAGCTGGGCGCGGTGGCTCACACCTGTAATCCTAGCACTTTGGGAGGCCGAGGCGGGTGGATCACCTGAGGTCAGGAGTTTGAGACCAGCCTGGCCAACATGGTGAAACCCTATCTCCACTCAACATACAAAAATTAGCCAGGCATGGTAGTGCACACCTGTAATCCCAGCTACTTGGGAGGCTGAGGCAGGAGGCAGGAGAATTGCTTGAACCCGGGAGGCAGAGGTGGCAATGAGCCGAGATTGCGCCACTGCACTCCAGCCTGGGTGACAGAGCCAGACTCTGACTCAAAACAAAACAAAACAAAACAAAAACAAACAAAAAAACACATTTACCCAAACAACTCATGCAGATTCTTTACATTTTCTACCTTAGATTCCTTTCCTTTAGGACTTCAGCAGTTAAAGCAGGAAAATAAATGTCACACCTTTTCTGCTAGTCATCCAAATAAAGGAAGGACACTGTGTATCCCCTGTCCATGCCATGTGCTCCCAAAAGTCCCACGGGCTCCCAAAGTCCCAGGCCTACAGTTCTGGGAGATCCTGCTTTTCATGGCTTCCTTTTTCTCCCCAGGGTATGGAATTTCTCCAGGAAGCCTTTGCTGTCCTTGCACTTCAATGGGCATCTGCATTAATAAATGGATTCATGAGCTCTAAGTATGAACAGATGTTGCTAAGGCTTACAGTGGAGAAAAACACCAAGGGAGGTGCTTTCTGCTTGGATAACTAGTGTTTCTGAGATGATGCCAACAGTTTTTGAATACAAAGCAACCAAGGATAATCCGTGCCTCCTCGAGATCAGCACCTTTTGGAGGACAAAGCTGCCCTGTGTCTGGGACAGTTGCTGCCAATTTGTTGGCACTGCATTTCTTTCTTTGGGGAACTGCCATTTGCATGATTTTTATGTAGCTATCAATCATGGGATTGAATTAGTGATAAATCTATAGAAAACTAAGCAAAAGAAAAGAAAAAAGAGGAACATATATTCACTCCAATGAAACAGTATTATATACAAAAAAGAAGTATGTATTTCACAGTTAACCACTTGACTCAGCTTGTAGTAGTATTTACATGGTTATAATAATGTCATTACCAAATAATAATCTAACAATAGAATAATTTAACTATAGTGGGAGCTGGGTTTAGGGAAGGGTATATTTCTGTGGTGAGGTGAATTGCCTAACTTCTATAGAAGGAATTCAAGACATGATGAAAAATTAAAAATCAAAATGTACTATACAATTTAGAAAGAATAGTAAGATAATCAGCTTAAAAGTTTGAAAGTGATGACTCCGGGGGAGGAAATTGAACAAGAAGCAGAGACTGCTGTTTTTGTAAAAATGCCCCTTAGAAAGATTTGATTCCTTAAATATGGTGCACCATTAATTTCAATGAAACTAAAGCTTTAAAAAATTACATCATTATGGACTAGGTATGCCTGGAGATGCCAGAAAGCACCTGTACAACTGCACTGAGAAAGCCTGCCTGATAAGGAAGCACACACCAGAAGCCAGAACTGAGAGATGGAGAGGAGAGGGAAAAGGAGGGAGGGGAGCAAGAGGGAGAGAGAGAGAGATAGATGAAGAGGGGGAGAGAGAGAGGGAGAGATGGAGAGGAAGAGAAAGAGAGAGAGGGAGAGGAGGCAAGAGAGATATGGAGGGGGAGAGAGACAAATGGAGAGGTGGGGAGAGAGAAGGAAATGGAGAGGTGGAGAGAAAGAGGTAGAGAGAGAAGTAGAGAGAGTTGGAAAGATGGAGGAGGAAAGGGAAAGATGAAGACTTAGAGAGAGAGAGAGACAGAGAAGGAGAGAGAAAGAGAGACACAGAGAGAGAGAAACAGAGATAGAGAGAGAAATTGAGAGGTGATGATATTGTTTAAACTCTTGGCTCCAACCATGCTTGAAACTGATTTCTCTCCTTCGATTCCCCATTTAAATACACCAGCTCCCACACTCCCTTTATACAAACTAGTGATTGTAACTGAAAAAGTTTGACTAACATACCCCAGGCTGAATACAAAATAATAATAATGGGCCTCCCTCCAAGATAACAACTTCTGGTTTAGACATACACCTATAACCAATCCAAATCATCTCACCCCCAGGCAGATGGAAGCTGGACAGATGACAGCTCTTCTCACCTCCGCCATCATCCTCACAGCATCCACACATTCACTCATTCATAGGACAAGGTTCATAAAGGGAGCAAAGAGTACAAAGTCTTATCGTGAATGAGGCTAATGGGATATTTCTGGCATGTATTTGGGCTGATAGATGAGATCCTTGTTCAGACATATTCACTCCCTCCTGTCTCCCCTCTCCATGCAGAGTGTACTTTCCCACCCTTCCACTTTGAGGATGGCCATGTAACTTGTTTTGGTGTATAGATCTCAGCCAGACATAATGCTACAAAAGGTATGAAAGGCACTTGCTCTCTTCCATGCCTGTTATTGCCCTGAGAAGAACATGCCCATGTCAGGCTGCTGATCCCAGGAAGACAAGAAACTCGTGGAGAAGAGCTGCCCAGACAGGCCAACCTAGATCAGCCACCCCAGCCTGCAGATTCAGGAGCCATGATAAATGGCTGTTGTTAAGTCACTGAGTTTTGGGGACTATTGGTAGCAGAAGACTGGTACAGTAGGTGTTCAGTAAACAATCACTGAAAGTCTTGAATGCAGCTCCTTCTCAAATGTAATCCCACTGGCCTTCCTTCCCCAAATACAAACACCTCCTGGCATCATGAATAGGGTTAGGAACCTCTCTCCTAACACTGACCACTGACCAAAGAATGATCACCCCTCATACATAGTAATAAAGATTACGGAGTAGAAATGACTTAAAATTAAGTTTTCACTGGTGTAATTGGCAACGCACACGTAGAGAAAGGAAACTAGATTCTTATCTCTCACCATACACAAAAATCAACTCAAGATGGATCAAAGACGTAAATCTAAGACCTGAAACCATAAAAATTCTAGAAGATAACATTAGAAAAACCCTTCTAGACATTAGCTTAAGCAAAGACTTCATGACCAAGAACCCAAAAGCAAATGCCACAAAAACAAAGATAAATAGATTGGACTTAATTAAACTAAAACGCTTCTGCACAGCAAAAGAAATTATCAGTAGAGTAAACAGACAACCCACAGCATGGGAGAAAATCTTTGCAATCTGTATTTCTGACAAAGGAATAATATCCAAAATCTACAAGAAACTCAAACAAATAAGCAAGAAAAAAAAACAAACAATCCCATCAAAAAGTGGGCTAAGGGCATGAATAGACAATTCTCAAAAGAAGACACACAAATGGCCAAGAAGCATGTGAAAAAATACTCAACATCACTAATAATCAGGGAAATGCAAATCAAAACTACAATGCGATTCCACTGTACTCCTGCAAGAATGGCCAAAATCAAAACATAATAGATGTTGGCATGGGTGTGGTGAAAAGGGAACACTTTTACATTGTTGGTGGGAATGTAAACTAGTACAACCACAGTGAAAACACTGTGGAGATTCCTTAAAGAACTAAAAGTAGAACTACCGTTTGATCCAGCAATCCCACTCCTGGGTATCTACCCAGAGGAAAGGAAGTCAATATATGAAAAAGATATTTACACACGTATATTTATAGCAGCACAATTTGTAATTGCAAGAATATGAAACCAGCCCAAAAGCCCATCAATAAACACATGGATAAAGAAAATGTGAGATATATATATATATAACCCAACCATAAAAAGGAAAGAAATAATGGCATTTGCAGCCACCTGAATGGAATTGGAGACCATTATTCTAAGTGAAGTAACTCAGGAATGGAAAACCAAACATCGTATTTTCTCACTTATAAATGGGAGCTAAGCTATGAGGACGCAAAGGCATAAGAATGATACAATGGACTTTGAGGACTTGAGGGAAAGTTTGGGACAAAGTGAGGGGTACAAGACTACACACTGAGTGCACAGGAAGCAGCTGTACACTGCTTAAGTGATGGGTGCACCAAAATCTCAGAAATCACCACTGAAGAACTTATTCATGTAACCAAACACCACCTGTTCCCCAAAGACCTACCAAAATACAAATAAATAAATAATAAAATTAAGTTTTCAAGGCCTGGGCCTGCCCACAGGAACACCTCCTGCCTTTGAAAGTAACCTCTGCCCTGTGAATCAATCACAATGTTTAGCTCAAGAGGCGTTCAGTCTACCATTTACTCATTGGATCCATATTGTTTGGTCATCACCCACATACTAGGACCTGTGCCAGATGCAGGGGACTTGGAGTGAACAAGATGCCCTCGACCCCTATCTCTTGTCTTCCTGGAGCACTCAGTGAAGGCTCAAATAGCAGGATTTGCTTTTTAATTCTGAGCTTATTAAAAGCAGCAGCCAGGAAGCAGCTGTGCATACCTTTGGGAGAGAGCAGGGATGGGGCTCAGGTTACGTAAATGGCCCTGACTTCTGAGGCAGGGCCAAGACCTCAGCATCTCAGCTTCCTTCCCAAATCATTAATAGAGGCTTGACTTCCTCAATGAGAAGCAGAGACTTTCACCACTCTAATTAGTGTCTAGGATCAGAACGTCCTAACCAGCAGCAGCGTCACCCTCCGCTGCAAATGACTAATGCAAGATATTTCATTCAACCAGGTTTTAATTGTGGGGAGGAGAGAAAGAAAACTGTGCTCTGGATGTTTAAAATCATAGGTGACTACCTGTCACACATGATGGAGGGCGGAAATGGGAACGGAGTGTCAGGAACCTCAAAAGGATTCTGTCTGGTACAAGATCATGAGGGTTTGCCTGGCACTGGACCATCTCTTGGTGCTGCTTCTGATGTGTGATGTCTACAATGAGTATTTAGGGTGCAATTAGAATGTGCAAAGACCAACTGTCCACACCAAAAGCGAAGGTCAGCACCCAGCTCCATCCTGGAATTTGCCAGAATTCTCATGGAACGTTGACCCTCTTCTTTGTCATGAGGTAACTGTCTTAGAGTCACCCAAGCCCTCTTCACACGTTTCCTCCTAACATCAGTGTGAGAGCAAGAGTGAGCAATTTCTTTCTTTCTTTCTTTCTTTCTTTCTTTCTTTCTTTCTTTCTTTCTTTCTTTCTTTCTTTCTTTTCTTTTGACCTTTGCTTCTCATTTGTCAATGCTAAAGTGTTTGAGACACTTTCTGAATCACCCCTCAGAAGTTCAGTACGTCAAATCAGACATATTTTGGACTGAAAATATCAAAGGAGGCCTTTTCTTATTCCCAGAATTTCCTGTTGTCATACCAAAAAACTTCTTACAAGGGCCAGCTTTATTGCTACTGGGTTTAGCAGCTTGCCAAAAGCAGGACTTAAACAGGTGTTAGACTGATTTTAAGGAAACAGGTGACAAGCTGGAAGAGGTTGGCAGTTCAATATAATTTAGGGTTTTAGTGACTTTGAAACAAATTCTACAATTGATTTCATTGTCCTTAATTATAATGCACATTAAGTCCTGCATCTTTCTGCATGTATGGAAAAATCGATTTAATTTTACTGCTTCTTAATTCATACAACTGTTATATCCTCTGAAAGTATAATTAAAATGCAGAATGTGTCTAAGTGCATTTTCTGGTTTTATACTAGAGTGGGAGAAATAAAGGCTTGTGCAGAGCTTAGTTTAATTTATTGAAATAAATCATGGCTCCAACTCACGGAGGCTCCTAAAATGCTTTGTTAGAGTTTTCATATATGCATTCTGAATGGGCCCAGTGCTTAAGATCAATGCTCTACAGAAAAAAAAGCAAAGAAAATCCAGAAGATGATAGTACTCATGGTGGCAGAATACAAAAAGTGCAAGCAATTCTTGTTTGTTCTAGAGCACCGTTTCTCAACACTGGTGCTACTGACATTTTGGGCTGATGATTCTCGGTTGTTGAAAGTTGCCCTGTGCATTGGAGGAGAGTTAGCAGCAACCCTGAGCTCTACCCACTAGACACCAGTACCACCAGCACCCCACTTGTGACAAGTGAAAATGTCTCTAGACGTTGCCCACATCCCCTCGGGCAAGGGGGAAGCAAAAGCACCCCCAGTTGAGAACCACTATTCTAGAGATAAACTCTATGTTCAGACTCTCCTGGTGGAGGTGAACAGGCAGGGCAGTCATAACGCTTTCCAATCAGGGGTCACAGTTAATTGGCAGCATATTTTTCTTTATTGATAGTGCATAAAATAAGGAAAGGGGCGCATGGCGATCTGAGGACCTGCAGATGGCTCGGTCTCACTGCCACAAGGGCCGAGTGGGAGGACACAGAGGATTCCCACAGTGCAGGGCATGGGTGCCAGGCCACAGCATCTGGACTTAATTCTGAGGACCCCAGAGGCCACCAAAGGGCCACAAGCAGGGATTGGGCCTAATCAGATCTGTGTTTTGGAAGAATGATCTGGCTGCCGGAAGCAGGCAGAAAAGAATAGGAGGGTGAATGAGCGGGGCAGTGCTGTACATAAAATAACAGCTCATCTTATGATTGATGGAGTCTTAGATTCAATGAAAGATGGCACTTATTTTTAGATACTATGGAAGGCAACAGCATTTGGGACAAAAGGCTTATGTATTACATATTGATTTAAACAATTAGTAATAAAATATGCTATTAGGTTTTCTTTTCACTGACATATGTTCTTAGTTACAAACTTCTACATATGGTCTTATTTTTCTTGTACTTTTTTTTTTAAATGATACTCTGAATTTGTTTTTAAGAAGGCAGATGTTACACTAGGCATGATTTCATCGTATCCTAAATGGCATTCTGTTTAGTAAATTCCCATCAATCATTGATGTGGTATCTATGGTTTACTATGTATATGCCTGGATCTTGCAATAGCCTTTTTTTTTTTTTTTTTTTTTTTTGACGAAGTCTTGCTCTGTCGCCCAGGCTGAAGGCAGTGGCATGATCTTGGCTCATTGCAACCTCTGCCTCCCTGGTTCCAGCGATTCTTCTGCCTCAGCCTCCCGAGTAGCTGGGACTACAGGCCCATGCCACCATGCCTGGCTTTTTTTTTCTTTTTTTTTTTTGTATTTTTAGTAGAGATGGGGTTTCACCATGTTAGCCAGGATGGTATCTATCTCCTGACCTCGTGATTCACCCGCCTCAGCCTCCCAAAGCGCTGAGATTACAGGCATAGCCATGTAATGGCCTTTCTAAAGAACCACCATAAAAGGGGAAAATCCTGCTACAAAGCACCTTGCCCTGCCGGGGACAGCACAGCCTCCTGAAAGCATTTTCAAGGAAGACTCTTTGCAGGAACCAGCACTGAATTTATGCATTTCTCAAAGAACCAGTGAGGGTCCTCTACATGCCAGGGACTGGATGAGGCTCTGGGGTACAGTGATAAGCAAACACCAAAGAGGGGTCAAAGCAGGAGATATAGGAATGTCAGGGTGAGACTGGGGTGGAGCAGAACACAGGAGGGGGCAGGAGCAGCATGTGCTACAGCCAGGGCCGAGACGGAGCCCACAGTGATCTGAGGACCTGCATGTGGCTCAGTCTCACTGCTGCAAGGGCCCATTTGGGTGGCCCCAGCAGGTCCCCATCTTGCATATGCGCCAGGGCAGAGCATCTGGACTTGATTCTGAGGGCCACAGAGGCCAAAAAAGGGCTGTAAGCAAGGGCGGGGGGCTGAACAGATCTGTGTTTTGGAAGCGTGCTCTGCCAGAAGCAAGTGGGATGGGAGGGTCAGTGACTGAGGCAGAGGGCCCACCCTACAGGCTGTGGTAGGAACCCAGGTGAGAATATGGGGCCGTGGACTAGGGCGGTGGCAATGAGATGGGCACAGGAGCAAACTGACACTGTTACTAATTGGATGTGTGGGTGTGATGAGGAGATCTTTATCACCAGCTCACTGCAGCCACTCAAAAACGTGCCCCCTCCAAATGTCAACTCAGTCCCTTTCCACCTGAAGTGCTCCCAGTCACCCACCCCTCATGCTCTCCTGCCCCACAACACTTCACCCTCATCATTGATGTCTTCATTTCTTCTGTTTGTTTATTTTTGGTATCCTGCCCTATTCCAACCAGAAACAGGTAGTTTACCATCTTGTTCACTGCTTTATTCTGCAGACCAGAACAGAAATATCTCAATAGTCATTTGTCAAATGAATTCATTAATGAAATAAAGAGATGAGAATGAGTGCATCGTAAACAGCAAAAGGATTATGGCAAAGTTTTGTTTCACAAGGGAGATCATATGTTCAGTTTTACTCTAGAGAAAGTGTGTGTTTATTTATGCAACAAGTACTTTTAGAGCTTCTCTCGGGGCCGTGCCCTGTTCTCACCAGCCACAGGGTGGACGAAGAGGAAGCCTAAACGATGAGAGCAACAGGGATTGTCTTCTTCCTCCTCCCTTCCCTTCCCTGCCTGATGTGCCACCCATCACCCACCCCCACTCTCTTCCAGCCGTGGTGGGGGCCAGGCTCGACATGGGTGTGGAGGCCAAACTGCCGTGAAAGTCTGGGGAGACCAGAGTCACCTTTGTGGGATACATCCCATAAGTGTGTTACACATTTTCTCCAGCAAAGACAGCAGCACTGGAAACAGCCCCTGGGAGTTTGCAATGGGTGTCCAAAAGTCTTCAGAGGTAACCTAGGGTAGCCATGAGGACATGCCCAGGATGCTTGACCAGATGTTCAGGTGAGTGTCATGGCTGAGTAGAGCCGGAGTTAGGGGACAAGGTAGATTGATTAAGGGTGGCAATGGGGTTGAGGGAGAAAAGGGTGCCACAGACGTAAGGGGCAGAAATGAGGAGGAAGAATGGGAGACATGGCCACAGGAGGAAACTGCAGCCCCTCGCCTGGTGGGCATCACAACGCTGGAGAAGCCAAGGGGATGTAATGGTCCCACCGCGGAGAAGGGGAAGCCAGGATAATGAATGGCCTCTCAAGACATCTGTGGGCCAGGCAGAGGGGCAGAACTGAGCCAGGTGCGGCGTCCCGCTGGAAGGTACAGAACCTTCCTCTTCCTTCTGTGCCTCTCAGAGATTAGACTAAGATGACTGGGGAAGACAGCCGTGTGTGCCGGGCGCCGTGTGGTTGCTTCACACTCACGTCTGTACTGCATCCTCCCCATGGTGATGGGAAGCAGGGGCTGTTCTCATCCCTGCTCACAGATGTGGACACCCAGGCATCATCTGGAGTCCGGCTTAGACATCCAGGTCACTCTCACGATGCCCCAGCCAGAGCGTGACCCCACACAGCTATGCCAGAGGAAGAACGGGAGCCTGCGGAGCCACCAGCTCCAGGGGCCCAGCGCTGCCTCCCCTTCCTGCTTCCCTCCTTCCTGCTCCAGAGACAGCTTCCAGAATGATCTCCCTAAGCATGGCAATGCAGATAGCAGGTGACGGGGCAGGGAGCAACGCTGGCCTGGACAGGGAGGCCCAGCCAGCCCCCATCAGCCCTCACCTTCTCGCATCCCAGACAGAATTTTGTCTGGCCTCCAGAGCCAAAAGGCTCAGAAACAACATAACAACAATCTTCAGGCCCCTCAGGGGCTGCTAGCTTCAAAGCCTCTTCCCTGGAGGCAGTGCTCCAGGCCTCAGTGATGCCAGTGAATCCCATCTCTCAGGACAAACCTGCTGGCTATGTTCTGTTTTCCACCTCTGTCCTCATCTCTCGCTCTCTCTTTTTTTGTTTTTGCAAGGTTTCAGACCTCTCATCCATAGATTCTACTACCGAGTTTTTATGAGTACCATAGTTATCTTCCAACTACATACCCCTTTAAACTTTACAGTCTTTTATTAGGGTTGTATTCATGGACACATAAATACCAGGCACTTGAAACTTTATCTACTGGAAGCTTCTGCTTTGGCCTACAGAATGATCCTGATCTCCCAGCTAAAATAATTTTGTGTCATTATCAAGCTCCTCTGAAAGACAGAGCTTTCTGAATCTCAGACCCCTAAACAAGATAACGATAAATTTATCTCTTCACTCAAACTCCCTCTTGTTATTTTGTGAATTTTTTTTTACCATTTTTGAATTTTTTATTTAGAATTCTGCAGCTATCTGCGACTATTAAGTATAATTAATTTCCCTGTGAAATGAACACTAAAGCCTGATTATAAACATGACGTCTACACTACATGTGGTTTGGGTTTCGAGCGGACTTCCGGTGGTTGCCACCTTGCATTTTTAGACAGATTATGAATACAGTTGCTTGTGAAAATTGCAAGGGCATCCAACTAATATTTTAACCACACAATTAGTAACAGATACCACAATTCACTCCTGCACAAATGAGAGGCTGCTGAGCCCAATAAAAGCAGCTTGTTTCCTCTAAATATCTATGTCCTTTATTCTGACCTTGTCAGATGCTTAAGTGGGAAAAATTTGAAATACACATCTGAAATTGGCCAGAAGGAAAAGTTAAATGCCTAATAAGAGTGGGTGTGGCTGGAGGCAAAGATGAGCAAACAGGAAGGCTCAGGCATGGGGTTGCTTTGGCAGAAAATCTTACCAAGCTGGGAGCAGAGCCAGAGCACAGGAATCCCTCCACCAGGACGGGGGCAGTGTCTGGCTTCCTGGGAGGGAGAAGGTTTGTGATGGCTGGTGTTGGGGCTGCTGTGTTTATTCCCTGGCCCTTCCTTCCTCTAGCCGAGGATGTGTCACTGTGATCTACAGATTCTACCCAGTGGCCCCCTTCCCTGAAAGAAGGAGGGAGAGATCAGCCATGGCTGTCACCTGCTTTCTTCTTTGTGCTGCAAGAAAGGCAAAAAGATATGTGGAGGATTCGCCTGCGGGGATCCAACCTGAAAACCACTAACAATAGAGTGTTTCGAGTCTTGCATTTGGATAACACACTCATTTTTTTTTTCAAGCTCTTTCAGGTATTTGGTCCTTAAAACAACTTGTAAATTTGGTCATATGGTTTGGCTATGTCCCCATCCAAATCTCATCTTGAATTCCCACATGTTGTGGGAGGGACCCGGTGGGAGGTAATTGAACCATGGGGGCAGGTCTTTCTCATGCTGTCCTACTGATAGTGAATAGGTCTCCCCAGATCCGATGGTTTTGAAAAACAGGAGTCTCCCTGCACAAGCTCTCTGTCTTTGCCTGCTGCCATCCATGTAAGAAGTGACTTGCTCCTCTTTGCCTTCCATCATGATTGTGAGGCTTCCCCAGCCACGTGGAACTGTAAGTCCAATTAAACCTCTTTCCTTCGTAAATTGCCCAGTCGCAGGTATGTCTTTATCAGCAGCATAAAAACAGACAAATATATTTGGGAATGTTTATTTTTATTTTACACATGGGGCGCCTGAGACACAGAGAGGTAAATGAGAAATAACTATTGTCTCTCTATTTTCTCTATCTGTTTCCTCATCATGCTCACACCAGGATTCTTCAAGGGATGAGGCATCTGGAAATGTTTTAAACTTAGCATTGAAAGCTAATTCAGTTGCCAATAAGGGTCTCCTTGTATTTAAACAGTAGCCTGTAGGTCAGCCACGTGTTGGTGGGTTTTTTCCTGCCATCTCCTGCTCCTCTCCCAGAGGCACCTGGGTAAGGTAGGAACAGCTCTGTGGTAGCTGCAGGTAAGGGATTCCTGTTTCTTGGCTGCTCCTTCCTGGAGCAGGGCCGTCCCACAGGCATCTGAGACTGGTGTGTTCTCCTGCCCCCACCCTGTCCTGACAGCTCCATCTGCCCCTAGCTTGCTCACCTGCAGCCTCACCAAGGGGCCTGGCCTATCTTGCTCTGGTCCTCTCAGGCGGGGACAATGGCTTTTTGACTTTTAGTTGCCTTCCACTGAGAGCAATAGAACTTCTCCATTCCTCCCTGTCCACCTGATGGTGCATGGAGCCCTGGGGAGTTATCTTTGGTCCTCTTTCTGGCTTAGAAAACCCTAAGTTGTGGTTTCTGTTCTCCTGTGGTCACCCATTCTGGTTCCGGAATCAACAATGAAGCCCTTCCAGAGACTGAGAAGAGAGGTTAAACCCCTCTGCTTCTGCACCATTTCTATTTATATGAGTCTTTTCTACTGATCCCCTCTGCCACCAAGTTTCCACTGTGGACAGAGCTGTGGATGGGAAGGGGAGACGGGAGAGTGCTGACCTCTCACCACTGGCCTCCTTCCTTCCTTCAGAACTGGAAAGGATTTGTGTGACTTTCACTTTCTGAATTACAAGGAATCCCCTAAGTCATAGCTTCTGCCTTTGTAAGGTGGCATTCATGCTTGCCCTCCCCAGTGAAATTGCAAAAGACAAACATGGCTGATAAGTTATGTAAGCTTCCTTACTTAACTGTCTCTGAAAACATACTCATCACACTAGGTCAGCCAACTAGAAAACGTCTTCTAACTGGTGACATTTCAGAGTTTCCTGTGCCTGTGAAAGCAACGATGACCACTGCAGCGCATTGAAATTAGGCGGAATTGGCAAAGTTCTTTAAAACTTGCTTGCATGTGTGCAATATGTAGCTTAGGTGGGGAAAAAATGTTAGGGTTTCTTGATGACAATGGTAAGTTCTAGATTGTAGCCTTGATCAAGTTGGCCCAAAAGACTGGAATACAAGGGGAAGGCCCCTGAGGGTCAGAGCAGATATGGTTTAGGATTCTGGAGGGTAAACTTGCAGGTCTTTTGCTGATGACATGTTCTGTCCCAAATGTTCCTCACACCCCTTTCCACAGCTCTGGCTGAGTTCTCTTGATTTCCCAGTGGGAGCTAGTGGGGATTTGCCTGCAGGTCAGTCCTCAGGACTACATTTGATTTTCAACTTCCCTGAAAGTTGAGGATGCCCACTCCTCCTGCCAGAACATACCCCCAGGCTTAGTGCTAGACTCTGCACTTACTCAGGAGTGCATGGGGGCAGGGGCCCCTTCCCGCTGGAGTGCACTGCCCATCAGCCTTGCCAACCACCTCATCTCAGCAGCCAGAGCTCTGCCAGCCTATCTGAGTGCTGCTGGCCTGAGAAATAGGCAGCAAAAACAGCCATGGTGGGCACTGCAAAGGAAAGAGGCAAGATTCCAGCCTGGGGAGGAATCGCATTAGGATGGCACTCACTGGCTGCCTGATGCCAGGTCCACCCCCAGGAACCGACCACACTTCCTCTGTGCTATGGCCATTCCTGAAGGGACTTGCCTTCAGTTTTAGGAGGTGTTTACGGCTTCTTAGCACTGCTTCATCCTTCCCTGATAGTCTGTGATTCCTAAGCAGGGCTGTCCAATCTTTTGGCTTCCCCGGGCCACATTGGATGAAGAATTGTCTTGGGCCACATATAAAATACACAAAATATCATTAGGACACTAATGATAGCTGATGAGATTTTTTTAAAGTGCAAAAAAATCTCATAATGTTTTAAGAAAGTGTATGAATTTGTGTTGGGCCGCATTCAAAGCCATCCTGGGCCGCATGTGGCCCCCAGGCTGTGGATTGGACAAGCTTGCCTAAGAGATTTATCAGCCTCAAAGTCCGTCTGGTAGTTGCATATTTTTTCTTCTTGTAAATACAGATTTCTGGCGAATCTTCAAGAATGAACAAGGTGGAGGAAGGGTGTACCATATTTTAGAGATTGCTAACTACAAGATTGAGGCAGTTCTAGAGGAAGAGGAGCACAGAGGCACGCAGGCCTCATGCCGGCATGGGAGAAGTGAAACCGCCAGTGTCTGCCCTCCTCTGTTCCCCGGGCTGCTCTGTGCCAAGCCTGCCCTTGCTGGTAGTCAAGAGCTGGCGGGGCCTCCAACAGCCAACTTCAACTTCATGTCTGAATAGCACCAATAACCTGGTTTTGAAAGATTTGTGAGGACTTTTGAATTTCACTCCTTTTGGAATTATTTTATTTATTTTCCATGAAAGCCCATTAAAGACTTGGCCAATTCAGTCTAAAGAATCAACACATCTACATGGCAGATTATTCGTTTCCTTTACATTCATATTTGAAGCTCTGGGAGGAAGGCAGGGGGCTACAGGCAGAAAGTGGGACGTTCTTTCTGTTTGGAATATGGCTTAGGAGGCCCAGAATGTGCCTCCTCCACTTGGCAGCAGCTGGAGAACCTGGGAAGCTGGGTCCACCAACCCGGATGACGATTTCGCAGGCAGCTCAGAGAGATTCTACGGGAAGTTGCTGCGTGAGAAAGACGTCAGCGCTGTGGAAAAGACACCCGTCAAAGATGAAGCCTCATCACGCTTTAGAGTAAAGAGCTCCTTTGGCTTCTCAGCTGAACATGTGATAAACACGGAATTTCTCTGAGCAGCCACAAGAATAAATTGCCAGTAAAGTTGCAGGAATGTGAAGAGCAGAGTCCTTGACTTTCAGCACAAATGGCCACGGCCATCTTTTTCTGAGCACCTACTGTGTGCGGGGTCTGAGCCAAGCACATGGCGGGCATTGTTCTGTCGCCACAATCCAGCATGGCAGTTATTATCACCATGCTCCACAGACAAGCACCCCAGGCCCTGTACAGGGTGGGGTTTTCCACTGTATGACACAGAGATGGGCTCATTCAACCAGACCAGGGAAGTCTGTGGGAGGCTCACAGGAAGAAAGGAGTTGAGCAACGGGGCCTGGCACTGGCAGATCCAGGCAGACCCAGGGATCTTGGTGGCAGAAACGCATGGATGCAGCAAGGTGATAGACCACTTAGCAACTCTGCCCCCGAGGAAAATTCCAGAGAGGAAAAGGTTAGAATGGCCTATCTGGCTCATAAGACTTTGCTAGGGTGGGCTCAGGGCAAGCATGAACTACTCCACTAGAGCATCTGGGAAGGTAGCCAGGCCTTTCCAAAGAGTTCACGCAGAGGGCTGCTACCTCAGAATCCCAGGAATGCCAGATGGGCAAAGGCACAGAGAGAGCTCAGGGAGATCGGATACTTGCCTCAGAAGCAGCAGTGTGTGAGGCTGTGAGTATTAGACTCTGGAGCCTTGAACTCCCACCTTCTAGCTTTGTGACCTTAGACAAGTGGCTTAACCTCTTTGTGCCTCAGTTTCCTCATCTGTAAAGTGGAGCTAATAATAAATACCAATAACTACCTGATAGACTTGCAGTGAGATGCATGCAGACACAAGTGCCTAGAACAGTGCCTGGCACAGCTCAACGGGGTCGCTATTATTGTCACCATCTTGGCTGAGATCTAGGACCTGCGGCATATTCACAGAGCCACCCAGGGAACAATAAAAATATGGGGCTCCTTGTTCAAACATTACTAAGAATTTCCAGACAAGGACAGCAGAGCATTACACAAACGAGGAGCCTATGTGAGCATGGGCCCATCAGACTGCGTGGCTCACACACCCACGGAGCCACCCAAGGTTGGAAATAAAATGCTGGCCCATCTCGGCTCCCCCATATCACCTCTCTATGGGGTTCCTCTTCTCATTCTAAAGAACTACAAACAGGAACTAGCAGGGTTCTCTGATGAGCTCAGGGACACACAAACCCGGAAAGAGAAGCCGAGATGAAGCTGCTGCTTTCTCCGGATGACCGCAGAGTGACTGTGGCGCGGCTTAGTTACCAAAATCAGCCACTCCAGAAGCTCTCCAGCTTGGGGTTCTGGGGAGAAAAGGCTGTGGGTACAGAGCTAGGTTTCAAGTGATAGAAAGAAGGTCATGAGGGAGCAAGAAAGGCCAGAAGCATCTTGGCACCTCACCATCTCAAGGTGACAGGCTTTATTAAGAAGTGACTGGTAGGAGAAAGAGCCACGTGACGGAAAATGTCAGTGGGAGCCCAGGATTTGATGCCTATCGTCTTCTGCAAAAAGGTCCCCTTAAGAGAAAGCAGCCAGCATCACGGCAGCATAATCCCAGCCCAAGTGACACCTTGTCTGGGTCTGAGCTCCTGGCCTGGTTTCCACTCAGGAGCAGACACTTGTCCAAGAATATCATACACCTTGGGCCAGGGAGTGCTTCCCATCTCAGTCCCCTTTTCACCAAATCTCAGACTTCTATTTCTCAGGCGTCTTTCTGGATGGCTGGGTCCCATTTTGTCTGCGTTAGTGATTTGAGACCATCTCTTGGAAGTCAGAGGAGAACCAATGCATGTCCTTCCCTCTGGTGCAGTCTCCCATGTCCCCAGTGTTTTTCAAAAGAGAACAATGAAGCGGCTTTCCTGCTGAGCTTCAGCGCTGCTGCTCATCAGCTTGGGTCCCTGGTGACCATAACAGCCCCATCCTTGCCCTGGTCCCAGCTTCCCCCTGTAACTTCTCAGCACTTCTCTCTCTCTCTCTTTTTTTCTTTTTTTTTTAAGACAGAGACTCACTCTGTTGCCCAGGCTGGAGTACAGCAGTGCGATCTCAGCTCACTGCAACCTCCGTCTCCTGGGTTCAAGCGATTCTCATGCCTCAGCCTCCCAAGTAGTTGGGATTACAGGCGTGCACCACCATGCCCTGCTAATTTTCATATTTTTGGTAAAGACGGGGTTTCACCATGTTGCTCAGGCTGGTCTTGAACTCCTGACCTCAGGTGACCCACCCACCTTGGCCTCCCAAAGTGCTGGGATTACAGGTGTGAGCTCGGCCCTCAGCACTTCTCTTGCAATGCAAACAAGGGGGTCCACTGTCGGCCCTGGCAGCCCTCAGACCCCTGTTTGCTGATTCTGTGCCCCAGCTCCTCCTCCGGGCTCCCAGGGCCAGCACCTGCTGCTCTCCTTCAGAGGCTGCCCTTGGGAGATCCTGGAGTAGAGAGCCAAGTGCAAAGAGTTCACACTGCCTGGACAATTGCTAATCAGAGACAGTCCTTGCACGAGGGCAAAAACCCAACTTTCTCGACTCCATTAGGAACAACTCTGAGATGTCTCTTTGATGGTCAGCCTGAAGCAAGGCCACGCTGTGATTTTCATGGGTCAAAGCCATTATTGTCCTCATAGGCCCCTTTCTTCAAAAAAAAAAGTTTTAAAGGAATATTAAAATTTATATATTATGACTATGGTGGCATAAAGACAAATATAATCAAGCTGGTTTATAGTCTTCTGATTCTAAAAACAATTAAAGCGTCTTCACCGGTTCTAAAATGCCATAGGCCCCAGGCAGAGGTCCCACTGTGCCTCCTGGATGAGCTGATCCTGGGCAGAAGTTGCCTCTGGTGCTGTCACCGGAGCTCCCTCCCTTGCAGGTCCCTGCGCTGCTTCCTCACCTGCTGCTGCTATTTCCCAGGAGAGCTTTCTGCTTGCGTCCCCCTTCGCCAGCCTAGATGCCCCGGTGTCTGTAGAACCCACGTTCACCCATGTTTCCCCACAGTCTTATCCATGTGTGAGCCTGTCCCCAGCTGTCTAAGAACCCAGTAAGACCAAGACACGCCTTGTCCAAGTGTGTGTCCCAACGACCAAGCATGTGTTGGACCCATAATAAAGGACACATATAAACACTGAAACAAATGCTTGTTAAATTCATTCATTCATCCATGAATACTTCTTTGTGATAAATTAAAGTCTACAGACAATATTTTAACCAAAAAACAATTATCTGAAAAAAACCTAGAGCTTAATTCCAAGTTTGGGAAAATGAGAAACACGATACCTTTGAATTTTCCTTGTGGCTTTCAACCATCTCGCCTAGGATGGTGCTGACTTTCAGAAAGAGGAAAAGTCATTCCGAATCAGGGCTGTGAATTCAGTGGGGGATCAAACCGACCAATACAGTATGATTAGGCTAAAAATAGAGGCACGGCTGGGAAGAGATGAGAATGATTTTCTGGAGTTTCCAGAGTTTCAAATAATGTAGCTCTGAACACCAGATCAAACGGCTGTTTGAGTGATCATAGAAGCCCTGGAAAACATGAGTAGACTCAAAAAAGGATGATTTTGAAAGGGGATGGCACTTCCAAAAATGCATCAGTTGAGGGTTATATTAAAAATCACATTCTCATCCCATTGTAATAAAATCTTGTTAAATCTCTGAGCTCTGTCATGTGATGACAATCTGACAGTTCTTTGAAAATGTGATGTACTTTTCAAAGTCAACTAAATCCGCAAAATTGCAGTTTATCCAAACATTCTGGCAATCTCTAATAAGGACCTAGGACCTCTCTAACTCCCTATTTCCATAGCAAAGTGGAAATTTGATCACACACACACACACACACACACACACATCATAATGCTTCACTGTCATAAGCATCAGAAACTAGGAGGAGGAAATTTTTCTGCTGATATGGGAAGCAGGCCACATTTGGTTCAGCAAGACCAAATCTTTATTCCAATTTGGCAAATGAGTACAACCGAGAATTTCCAGTCTTTTATCTATTGTAGCTATTTGACATTCTCAAGTCCTATTTTCACATCGGAGTGCTAATTCGTGATTTCAGACAACTGCTGTATTATTTTCTTCTTTTAGTAACACTTCACAGCTCACAGTCAGGGCCACATTTTCAGACGAACTTCAGGAGGTTTCAATGCAGTCTGGTTTTCTGAACTGTTTCTAGTGTGGCAGTCCCGCCCACAGCTGGCTCTTCTCTCGATAGAGCTTGGCTGGCTGTGAACATCCTGGCTCCACACCACAGCCCCATGCTGATCACTTCCTCTCATGAAAACAATGACGGCTTGAAACAGGAAGCGGCTTTTCCAAAATATGCCAAAAAGATGCAAAGATACCTTCTCATACATTTTATTTGGCTTTCTATTGTGAATGTGGATTCTCTTACAACCATTTCATCCGACACAGATGAACAAGGAGTAAATCGTAGGGTCGGTTCATCATCTCAATGGGACCCTTAGCCAGATTAGGAAGCCGGTTGTCCCGCTGCCTCTGAAAACTTCCTTCTATCTTGTGTAAGGAAAAGGTGCTCTCTTCTACCCAGAAGAAACTTTGGCATCAGAAGTTCTGTTGCTCATTTGCTGGGACAGCTTTTCTTACTCTTAAAAGATTCTGGTTTTATGAGTTAGGTTTCTTTCCTCTCCTTGAGGAATTGCCAAAAAGCTCTTGTAGGGTTTTGCATTGTGTTGCAGAGCTGGAAAAAGGTGGCATAGGTACATGCAGAAGTCATGGGAGAGTCGTGTAGGGAAGGGATGTTGGGGAACTGGAGCCTGGGAGAAAGGCAGACAGAGGAAGAGGAAGGCTTGGGAGAAATACCGCCCTGCACGACTCATGCCATTCGACAAGAGTGCAAAAGACAAGAAAGGAATTGGGTTAATTTGAAATCACTTTCTGGTGGCTGAGCTGTTATTAGAACTTTGATAGTGGCTTTCATAACGTTCCACTCCAAACTTGATCATCTCAAAAGTGCATCTAAAATGAAAGCTTCCCCTTTGAATTCCAGACTCATATTTCAAACTGTTTGGCATGTCTACAAGAATGTTCCTGGGAGATCTGAATTCATATGTGTGAAACTGAACTTTGGCTTTCTTGCCACTCCCCTGTCTCTCTCTCCTTCCTGGGGAAGGGGAGGAAATGGGGTTTGATGAAGAATGGCATCTCTGCTGAGATATGAATTATGTGGCTCCGTGGGCTAGGAGAAGAATCTGAAGGCACCTCTGGTCAGTCACTGCCCATCTGAAAGACCCAGAGCACTGTGCCTTGAGGGCCTTAGATCATCAGTCACATGCGAGGGCTCAGGGAGGCCATGCTTATGTGAGAAGAAATCACGGTTGATGTTTGTTGCACTACAGAAACATCCAGAAGGGTTTGGGGCACCGCTTCATTAAATTAGGCCTTTCGAATATGTTGTCATAAGAGCCTTGTATCTACATGTCCCATTTTTTTAAATCTGTGATTGAAATGGTTATGCATAGTGTTAATTTTCAAGTTCTTCTTTGCTCCTAAATATTTAATCTCTCACTTGATATTGCCTCCCCTTATTTTGTACCAATATAACCATTCCCAGTTGGAATTTTAAATAGAAGTAATTGAAACTGTATCTTGTAGCTGGGTAATAAGTCGAGAATCTGTCCATCTGTTGGCAAAGAAGGTAAGTACTGTTTACCTCTTCATTGTACCTGCCTCCTGTAATTTGGGTTGCAGACAGCACCATCTGTTTCCAAAATCCACTTATCTGCAGTCAGGCAAGAGGGTAATAACCTTCCTGGCCTGGATTCAATCTGCCCCTCATTCTGACCATCCGCAATACTCCCCCTCCCTTCCGCCCGAAAGTTTGGCCATGGGAGGCTGGGAGCCCAGGTCAGCTAGGCCAGGAGAGCCCCACCTTCCTCCTAACAAATAGGATGTGTCCTACGCCCAACAAAACCCACAAGTCTAGGAAACAAAGAGTCTGAGAAAGGACCCTGAACCCAATGAAGATGAAGACATTTCTGTTGCCTGGGAGATGACTCCCTTTGTGTCCTGGGATCAGCATAGACATATTCTATAAATTTCCTCTCAATGATACTCTCATCTTGCTGATGTGCAGAATATTGAGAAAAGCCTGACATTTGATAAAACTTGGATAGCAAGCCACTAAATCTGATTAACCCTTTTTAGCGTGAACTGTCAATTCCTGACATTCAAAGCAGTGCTGAAAGCTTTAAGCCTGCATACAACGCATTTCCAACAGTTAATAAAATATCTTGGTTACAGGCCCGTCTCCCCAACTGGTATGGGGGGAAAGATGGGGCTTAAGCCATCTGGTGTATACTTAGCAAGCCAGAAAGAACTCTGTGAGGTAAGACAGCTGGTTAGTAGTCAGGCTAAAGAAAGGTTTTAGGAGAATTAAACTCCATCTATTCATTGCGCTGAGTCATCTATGAATGACAGTTAAATATGGGAGGATGATTTAGGAGGAGAATGTCTCCATTGACATTTGTATGATAGTTGATTCATTCTTAACCACAACATGGTTAACAATTTGGGATCATTATTTCTGCTTAATCCAGCATCACAATTGCTACTTTATCGGCATCCTATTCCACATGCTCAATTCAAAAATATGTAATAAAGAACCCTATTAGTGTGTACATGGATTTTCAGTGGTTGTTTCTTCAAGTTGCTAACTACCAATGTCGCTACCCAGTTTAGAGACGTTGTCCTAGAGAATTAATCTGTCCACAACCACTTGAATGCCAGAATTAGAGCTCTGCTATTTGTGCATATCTCAAACTCTAATAGGAAAGGCTTCTAACTCATGGAGGGCAGAATAAAAGGAATGTAAGTGGAACTGGGGGAAATCAGCAGGACATTGTCAGCAGTGCTCAAAGCACGCCCGTTTGTGCCTGGGCTTCTCGGCAGTGAACAGGGAGGATAGAAACCAGACAAGGCTGCTCTCCAAGGGGTTTAATAACACACAGTAAGAAACTCTGGTTCTAAGTCCATATTTTGATACTCAGAGAGTGATGAAACAGTCATCTATAAAAACCCTACTGTGTGCCAGTCACTGTGTCATGGACTGGGGACTCAAAGAAGCCTACGCCCTGGTTTCTGAACTCAAAAGTTTATAACACAGCTGGAGAGAAGAATGCACAAAGAAAATGGGTGACTCATAGCAGCATAAATGTGCCAACAGGGTGGCACGGAAATGGGAAATTCATTCCCCACCCCTCCTGCCCACAGCAGGAATCACTCATTGTAGCACTCTCTGTGTCTGAACTGAGATGTCGCTTCAGAATTTTCCCCAGCGTGGTCCTCCAGGCAGCCACTATGAATCAGTTACAGCTGTGTACAAAGACACCTGTGTGCCATCCCTGGGGTAGACTGTCAGTGCTGGGAAGAGGAAGGAGACTCCGCCACAGATCTGTGTCTGCTGATATTCTTTTTTCTTTTTTTCTCATTAAACTTTTTTAATGGGTCTCAAAATTCTGTGACAAATTTTTGGTCAAGTTTTTTCCATTAAAAAGTACTGATCCTAAAAACTAATAACTTAAAACTGCCACATGCAAAAAAGAAAACCAAAGTGGTCCACAAAACATTCTCCTTTCCTTCTGAAAGTTTCACGATGCATTGTTATCATTAACCAGTCTTTTACTACTAAACTGAAATGGCCAATTGAAACAAACAGTTCTGAGATAGTTCTTCCACCACTGATTAATACGGGGGTGGCAGGTATCAGGGATAATATTCATTTAGCCTTCTGAGCTTTCTGGGCAGACTTGGTGCATATCTGCTGATATTCTAAAGGCCAGTCAGCACACCTCTTCTGAGCTAAGTCGGAAGAAACAGAAGGGTTTTAACCCTTGTAGCAAAATGCCTGAGCATGGAAGGATTTCCCCTAGTGGACTGTCATGATTGCTGCAGGCAACCTTAGATTCCCTGATGTTATGTGAAGTCTAGGGTATGGTTCCATCCCAGTGAGAGGTAAAGCCACTTGGACCAGGCCACTGAAGAGGGGATAGGATGAGAGGGTCTTAACTGAGTCCTCACAAATAATTCTAAAGATTGGCAGAGAGTGTAGTCTTGCCTGGAAGGGGCATTTTC